>NC_042518.1:1373245-1674876 GCF_900963305.1 Echeneis naucrates
GGCTCCGAGTAAATGAGCCGCTTGCTACCAATTTGTCCTGGACGACGAAGCTTTGGGGCTCTACTACCCACAGTTACCTTGGAGTGTGTGTGTGTGTGCGCGTATGGAAAAGAGGTTAGCACAGCAGCGCTGCACTGCTGGGAACCGACCTGGAACTACGGACACGCCCGTCCCAAAGGCATTAGGAGGCACGGTGTCACATTTGGAAATAAATGAGAAGAATATCAGGGACTTTCACCTTTGTCATGGGCTGTTTGTTTGCTCGAGGACGAGGACAGTGGTCAAAGTTTGTGAGCACGCCGCCCCCCCATAAAACCAAAAAACCTAGACAGGAGTTTTATGGAGGTTGAACTCAAAGACAAAGAGAAGGACAGGAAAGAAAAGACGAGTCGGGCGTCATCTGCCGGCTTCAGAAGAATTCAACTAAAGGTGGAAGCAACATGTGAAACTGAGGCATTATGTACGAGGATGGCTCCTTTTACAGCTACAGAACACTGTATTACTGGTGATCAGAGAGACAACAGATTTATATGACCATTTATTTTAAACTAGAACTTTAAAATGAGAAATTTCCATTTCGAGTTGAAGCATCTCACATTGTATTCCGTTGCTTCAGAAAAGAGCAAAAACTCCAGCATCATGCACACAATGTCAGATTTGCAGCGACGATAAAAACAAAAACATGAGCTCAAACCTTTGATAAGAGTCTCCACGATGACAGAAAGAAGAGCATATCAAACTGTTTAATGAAGCAAACAGGACGCATCTTGTACTAAGTCATGTATCTTAATAAAGTAATGAGAATGCAAAGGAAATCTGTGCTGTCAGCTCTCGAATACTCATCAAGTGTTAACATTTTCCTTCCTAACGGAGCAAATGAACCATATATCAGCGTTTGTCACAAGTGGCGTTGCATTATGAGAACGCTCGTCGGAACAAATCCAGCATTTAAGGTATTAAATGTAGGTTTCATCAGCGGTTTAATGTCTCGAATCTCTCATTTGAAAACAGCCTTGAGTGTGTTTTCCGTTTCACGTCACTTCACTGAAACAGGAGAATGTGTCCCCACACACACAAACACATATATATATATTTTTTATTTTACAATTTGAGTTCTTTGAAAACAACACAAAGAACCAACAAAGGGAGGATTCAATTATCAGCGAAGCCAAACTGAAGCTCCGACAGTATAGAATCTGTGTGCTCACCCAGCCAAACAGTAAACTAAGAAGAAACGGACAGGTGGAAAATTTAACCCTTTGATTCCTTCTGTCCGCCCGGACTTCTGTTTTATTTTAACCAAACAGTCACAAACGTACGATAATTCGAAGTACGATTTAAAAGGGTTAACGAGCTTCCTCCTAAACCACTCCAGAACCTCCAGAGTTTAATTGCTGGGAGGCAACATTATCCCCAGCAACACTGTGTCTGTGTCTTGGCTTTGGATTCGGCGGGTACCTGCTGTATCCACTCCCCGCACAATACAGCGCCCACTGAGCCATATAATCCTCTCAGGCCCTCCTCTACTAGAGAACCCTATTCAATCCCGTTGCGACATGGGAAAATCTTCCTCTTTTCCATTTTTTTTTTTTTTTGTCTGGGTACGTGCTTCAAATAAGCCCAATCAGTAGGCGCCGTTATGTGTGCACAATGCTACAGGGAGCCGTAGAGGACGGAAAAAACAGAGAGGAAGAGTTAAATAAAAAGACGCTTGATTTGCTGCTGTGAAATTTGGGGCTACTTTCCATTCCTGTGCCGAGCTCCCGGGAGCAGCCATATTTCTGTTTATGTTTAAATGTGAATCAGTCAGACGAGCCGTTGAGTTCCTGCTGAATCATCTGGCGCTCCCTTCAGAAGGCGCCGGGTTACTTTTGAACCGGCTGCCTTGTAGGAGCAAACAAGAAACTAATGCTTCTTTACTTCCTGACTCCTCTTTCAAGTTGCCCTTGAAAAGAAAATTACAACAACGGCTTTGATGCAAGTCTGACACGCTCAGAGATATTCTACGTAAGTGCCGTCACATACTAGATTATCATTCCAATGAGTCTGTTCTGATGTCTTTTAACTGTCTGGGTTTAGCTGGAGCCGGGGAGACGGAAGCTTTTTCAAAGCCGTACAGAGGGAACGTGGAAACAGCGGCTCATTAAACAAAATGGTTATGTTATTTTACTTTTTTTTTTATCTTGGCCAATGTTTTGTAACTTAAGTCAATATGACATTTAGAGACCTGCTGAGACATCTTTTAATTAGACAATGAGCTAAATAATGAGAAAGTACGGAGGCGGCGTAGTGGAGAAGATTTCAGTGTTTTATCAATTTTATTCTTAGACCATCAAATGTGTGAGAAAAAGAACAATTTGTGCATCATTTAGTTTGATCTTAAATTTTACTGCTGTGCTCCCTCCTTCATTATAGTTTCTAGGATCTACTTAATGTGTTGTGGTATAAATATCTAGTTCTGAAGATTTTTCATGTTGCTGTGCTCCCTTGAGTTCACTGCCATTTTCCATCAGTTGCCTTTATCTGGTAAAAGAGGGTGGTCCTACCTTTTGAGAGGCTGGAGGTCAAAGGTCGTTGAGTTGTTGGGAAGGGAAGAAATTAGCTGTTATTGATGCTGAGAGTGAAGTCCAGTGTCGACACCAACTGTTGGAGAAAAAGAGAACCAAACCAGGAAGGCTATTATCAATAAATGACTTATTTCAATTCAAATTAATGAAACAATCGTGAGCATCACAGTCTGTCGTGAGCTAATGCTAACGCAGAGCGATACGGTCTGTGAAAAGTCATTTGACACATTAGCTGCTTGTCACACAACACCTATGAACCAAAGTTTTGCAGACGCTTTGTAGAAATTAGCATTAGAGTTTCATCCACAACGCTGCACATTCACTGCACTGGAGCTAGCTGGTTAGCGTGCTAATTTCAGAGGAAGTACGGAGGCAAAACGAGCGCCAACAGTGGCCTTGATTTCCACCTCTGGAGACAGATGTTGGTGGGAAATTCAATTTTGTAAACAGCTGTTAATGCTAATGTTAGCGATTAGCAAAAAAATAGAAATAGATTGTTAAAGAAAAAGAAACCTTGAAAATGATGTATTTGTTCATTTCAGATTTTTGGGAAGGCTCAGTAAATTCTTGAGACAGCCAGGAATTGTTGTTTTTCTTAAATATTAATTAATCAAAGAGGAGGAAACGGCATATTTTGGGAACTGCTTTCAGAAGTGGATTAATCCACATTGGTGCCCAACTGAGTATTTCCTGCAGCAGGATGGCGTATGTGGGACTAAGTCAAAATAAACTGCAGTGCGAGTCGATGGTAATGAAGGAACATGTCTCCCAATGCAATGCTGGAGCTCACTGATGTGTTTTTAATAGTTTTTGGAAACAATGGAGCCATGTGGCAGAGGAATACGATCCGTCAGGGTGTTTCAGACACATAATACTTGTTAGGGGGATGTATTCATTTGATTTTTTTTTTTTTTTCCATGGGATTTGTTGACATAAAAAAAAAATGTTGAACCTTTTATAAATGTCTCCTACAAACTCATACTTTACAAAGACACACAAAAAAAGAGTTTAAGTTGTGTGTTATTGATGGATGTATAAAATCTGCAGAGGCTTTGGAGCAGTTGTGCGTTCAAGCTTCTGCTCACATCCTTAAAAATTTTTTTAAAATTCTTGCACATCGAGCGCGGCCCAGAGAAATAGGATGGCGAGGTGGAAGGCGAGCTCGTAACCCTTAACAGCCACTTTGGCATCCAATCCTTATGAAAATTGGAACAGGCCTTGGCACGGCAACAGAAACCAACAAATCAAAACTGCGAGGCTTCCACCAAATTTACAGTCAGGCCACGAAGGCCACTTCTGAGCATTTCTGTCAAAACAACAACAAAGAAAGAAGAGAAAGAAAAACGTGGTCAGCTGGTTCCCACCTGCTGCTTTATTCTCAGAGATCTGTGGCGCCGTGGCAGCCGCGGTGTTAATGCTCGACGAGAGCTGTTTCAAAAATAAACACATTTGCCAACACAGCGAGCGATTCCAGTAACATTAGCTTATATAAATTGTCAGTAATGAGGCACCAGGGACGGCATCTGTGATCCGCAGAGGTCGAGCGGAACATTCTGCTTCGCCGCTGAATAAAATGCATCCTAAGTGCGATTTAACAGCCTTAACATGAGCAGGTACATACAAAGAGACAGGCAGAGGTCCGAGAGGGCGCGACACTCGTTGTAGAGGTCACACACACACACAACGCAAGCGTGATACACAAACACTGCTGACAAGAGGAAAATATGAGGACTTCTGAGGAAAATGGAAAATGTATGAAGAAACGGATGTATGGGTCATTTTACTGAGCGGCCCCATTAACATCGCTGCCCTTGTCTGAACTGGAGCTCAGCTCAATCTCACACACACACACACACACACACACACAGAAGCATTTTCTCTTTTAACATTTCTCCTCTTTTGCCCTCAGAGAAGGAGAGGTCGACATTTTAACTGCATCGGCAAGGAGATGGCTTCCTTTCACCTTGACGGGCATATAATGAACATTTTTCATTTTGAGCTTAGCTTCACTTACAGAGTCAGTCAGCTATTTTCTCTTTGAACCTTTTTTTTTTTTTTTTACCTCTCTCTTTCTGACATTTCCCTCTGTGGTTTCACCAGGATGATCTTCACAGTGAATTTGCGCCCCCTTTTAAAGAAATAGGATACGTTTCTGTTGATTTTTTTTCTTTTTTTCAAAGCGTTCATTTCCATAAAGGTTCTTGGTATAACACAAATAGACCCACGGTGCAGCAGGAAACACAAACAATATGCTAATCACACCTGTTTCAATTAAAGCCCCGGTATCCCTGAAATCCATATCATTATTATTTATTGTTCTCTGCATTTTTATACAATAGAAGTATAATCGTGGACACGTCCAAGCAGAGGCTCAAAATCAGATTACTTTGACATATTTTGATGTTGTTGAGTCACATTTCAGAGGACGTTATCAACATCTTTACTGAATATCATAAAAAAATTGATAGCATGTTATTTGACTTTTATTAAGATGCCTGCAGCTTCTGGGATTTGCATGTCACACGTTCTGGAAAACATAAACAAAAACTACAAAACTTCAGATAATATCCTTAAACCGACTGATTTTAATTAAGTTACCAGTTTTCATACTTGTTTGGTTTTCCCCCAGAAGCCTTCCCATGATCAGATGCTGCTTTGTTCCTATCAGATTCTGTGCATGAAGCCAGTGTTTTATTTCCTGTTTGGGAAAAAAAAAAAACAGCTCAAAGATGCAAATAAACAAGTTGAATTGGTTGCATCATTTTGTTGTTGTCTGTTTGTTTGGCGAGGAGGAAACAAGGCGGTTCGTGCTCTCGGTGAGTCAGTCTACTTGATTACTGGGTTTTTGGTCAAAATTCTGAAGAATTTCCAATCAGCATTTTAAATATATTCACACTAGAATAAAAGGAAAACACTACAGTTCGTTGCAGTCTGAAGGTTTATGTTCTCTGATTAAAGGTTTCAGTCTTCAGAGAAATGCCGACAGTCTGTATTCAGGATCGGAGCCTTAAAACCGGCCGTCTGGACTTCTGGGACTTCTGATTTTGCAACAGACAACTGACCACCCTCACCAGTGTTGGAAATCTGTTATATTTTCTGAGGATCAGCTTCAGATAGGCTGACGGGCCTGTTGTTCCTGGAGCTCCAGACAGAAGCCTGAGGGAGGAGATTTAAACTACACGAACACCAAAATATCTTCTGATGGAGATCAACCCTTGAAACTTAAGACTGGAAATGTGAAATATGGGGCCTTTAAAAGTGCAGCTGGTAGCTCCGGCTGCTTGTGATTGGCAGTCTCGCAGAATGTACATTAATAAATAACGATAAACAGAACTTTCTCTCTGAAATACTTTGCCCATGTTGGGCAATCACTCAGCTTTCCAGGCAGAAGCAGAGCAAACTGAAAACTACATATCCTATAAACTCAGATAAGACAAAAAACTCCTCTAAACCTGAACCGAGGACAAACCCGGCACGTTAAACGCACTAATGCGACAAAGACAAACTCAAAATCTAAAACTTGTGTTCAAAAAAAATCTTGCACTCAAAAAAACAAAAACAGGAGCCCGTGTACCGCACACACAGTCACAAGCACACTTGTGCCCACATTTGCCCACGCAGGGGGGGCTGGCAGCGTGCGATCCAAGACAGCTGGTGAAAACCGGGTGTGCTCTGGCTGCTAGAAGGAGCAGATTCAGGTGACATCTGCGCCTCCTGTTGCAGCGCAATAGTAGAAACACTAAAAGTGAATTACAACATTAATGATAGTGCTCTGCAAGCTGTCGTTCCATATTATGCATCCATTATTCCTTGCATGGGTACTCAGAGGCATCGTGAAGGAATAGGGCTGCACGCCCCCGCCCCACCTGCCCCCTCAACCCCCCCGCAGCTCCACAAAACAGCGACCGCGCTGTGAAAGGAAGCAGTTGTTGAAAGGCTTGTTGGTTCATAGAGTAACACCTTCCACCACTGTACCACCATGATGCTGAATCTCTCTCTCTCTCCATTTCCATCCCTCTTTCAAGCTGGTGACCTTAAATTCCCCCCCCCCCATCCTCCCACTCAGCCCCCTCCCCACCCAACCTCCGCGTCCACTGCCACCGCCGCCATTTCAGACAGCATTTGTTTGATCTTGCCGCCCTCTACAGCTGAATGAAATCAATCTGGGAGAGATGTCATGTGTGAGCCGAAATGATTGGCCGCAAGAATAACATGTATTTGAGAACACGGGGCCCCCACCCATCTCTCTTTCTCTCGAGCTGCCAGGGCCACCGACGCATGCGTGCACCCCCAACACATACGACAGCGAAGGCCGGCGCACGCCTGATAGGCATCACACAGACATCTCCGAGCTGTCACCCATCCCCAGACTTTCAATAACTTCAAATCCCCCGAAAACTTGGAGAATAAAGGCAGAGTCGATCACTCATAGCTCTCTTCACTCTGCTCCTCTCTTCAGGGAAATAACAGCCGAAGGAGAAAAACAAAGTCAGGATCCCATACTCTCCTGCAGAAAAGCACCAGCGTCCCCCGAGGACATGGGGAGAACACTTCTTTCATCATTCCGGTTAAGACACAGAGAGAAAAAAAAAAAAGAGATTCATTTAAGATGTTGTGACATAAATAGCACACAGGTTTAAACCATCTATAGAGGTGAATGAACCGTAATCAAAGGTGGGTTTTTCTTAAAGCTAAAAATAAAAGAGGGAGGAAAAAAAAAAACCAAAAAGAAAGAAGCTGCAGAAGTGGGCGGTGATGTCGGCGGCATCTCTAACAGCAACACGGTTTGTTTCCGACACCTTTCTATAGGCGTCTGTGTGTGATTTGGGTTGCTGCCATGCAGGATCGGATGGCGGGGCGCTCCCTTCCACCGTCTCTCCCGGGAACACAAACAGATCATCAGCCACATCACAACTGCAGCCTGGTGCTGCCGGCGCCACCACCACCACCACCACCACCGCCGCCGCCGCCAACCGGCTGTGATTTCTTCATTCAGGGGAGAGCGCCTGCGAAATGTGTCGTGCTTGAAGTGTTTTACAATTACCAGCTGATTATATCAGCTGCATTAGCATATTAAAAGGAAGACTACTTGAACACACGGATAATGACTGACTGTTGAAAATAATTTCCCCACTCATT
Source organism: Echeneis naucrates (assembly GCF_900963305.1). NCBI lineage: Eukaryota > Metazoa > Chordata > Actinopteri > Carangiformes > Echeneidae > Echeneis > Echeneis naucrates. The sequence continues at coordinate 1,380,952 of NC_042518.1, forward strand.
ATCGACAGCAGACACTGAGATCTGGGGAAAGGAAATGTTGATAAATAACCGAAAACCTTTACTGTGTAAATAACAACAATTACTGAGAAATTACATCAGGCTGTTTTTGGTAAAAATGGAGATAATTCTAATTAAAAACTTGAAAGCATGAAGCTGTGCATCTGATGTATAGGAGCAAATTATTATTCACCGGTGTGAGGAAGAAACTTTTGTCTTGTTCACAAGGTGTCACCAAACCAAATCACTATTCTCCTTTTAAACTTGTATTCAGAAAGTGCAGCGCTCCGTCTCTGTGACTGGTCTGATAACACGACATCAATACTCAATAAAAAAAGGATTTTATGTCTGAAGTAACTAAATAACTGCTGCAAACAGTCTGGATGTATGTTTCTAATCTCCCTGCTGGTTAGTTCAAACTGAATGGATTTGATTCTTTTCGTTTTGGTGCATCAGCGGTGATGAAGGTAAGTGGGATCCGATCGCTTTTATCTTTCACCTCTGTGTTTTCAAAAGCGTATCGGCTTAAAAAAAATTAGCATGCAGTATAATATGGTATTATTCATGATTTGTTCTTGTTAAACTAAAGAATCAACTCTTTTTAACAAAATGTCTGTTGTGTTTATCCGTCCATTCTCATCATCCATCTTTGATAGTTGTCACGTCTCTACGTCAGACGCTCCTATTGGCTCCGGTTGATGATGTCACAGCCAATCAGAGTGTCTCTGGATCAGCCCTGTGTGCTTCTGAGTTTATTGTGTTGTTCATCATTAATGAGCAGAACTCCTGGTCAGATAGACACGAACCGAACACAGGAACTTTTCTTTGCTTATTCTGCCTTACACAGCTGCTGCACTGGCTGTCTTCAGCTAACTGTGAAAATGTTGTCATTGAATCAACTGGTTGTGTTAACACTTATATTTTTAGTTGACAAATTTGCAGTGTTGAGACTTTGTTATGAAAAGCTGACATATTCAGAGAAAATAGTTGGGATATGTAACGCAACAATAAAACTGTCGAAAAATGATTGTTTTGCTGTTTTTAAGAAGTGAGCTGATTCCTGTTTTATATCGCATCGTTTCATGGAAGCCAAAATATATCAGTCTCATGTTATTAATAGTTGACAGGCCCAGTCAGTACTTTTCCTTGTGTATTTCCTGGGTGATCTCGGTCTATCGGTGACTAACTGGACGTTCCAGCCTTTCCATGTGAAATACGATGAGAATCACGTCTCATTGTCATCTGCTGTTTTGGCTGGAAAACAAAGACAGAAGCGTTTCATCGCTCGCTCGTTCTGGAGCTCTGTCCTCCATTGTCGAGCCAAAAACGCGCATGGACGTGAAGGAGACTGTGAATGTCATGAAATTCATGAGATTATCTATTTTTTTTTTTTTTTTTTTGCTTCTTCTTTCTTGAACGTTTCAGAGTGCAGACACAAGCAGAACTCTCAGCACCGGGGGTCGAGAAATCATTAAGTTATTAACATTTATCAACGACTATCACCGCCTCCCTGCAGATACATGATGGCAATTGTGCGATTTTGCCGCTTTGAAACATTGTGATGCCTTCGAGTGCTGTGAAATATTTTGTCTGGCAACAGCAGGTAGATTTCTACCCGCCACCTCCGCCGGCGCTGTTATTCAACACGCACTTTTCTTGCCCTTTCTCCTCCTCGGTACACATATTTCCCTGTCTGACCAAACGGGCTGAATTTGTGCTCTTAATCAGCTTGCCTGCCTTGTCTCTTCACTGGAGGCTGGCGACACGCTTCCCTTCCCCCTTAATTCCCTGGCTCTCAACAGACAGGCGCGCTGATTAACATGCACGCCCAGGTAGGAGCTCCCTCCAACACAACCCCGCTGCCCACCAGGTCCACACACCATTATCCCCGCCGCTCAATAGCACCCATCTCAATGCACATCTGTCGAGCTGCCGCATCCCCGCTCCTTAATTAGCTTTACAACTTTCCCCGACTTCTGGATGGAAAAGAAGGGATGAATTTGTGGCCAGTGCGCAGATGAAACGAGGGAGGGAGGGAGGGAGGCAGACAAAGAGGGGGGAGGACATATGCTGAATGCTGAGATGGGAGATGAAATAGAGTGTGTGTTCATGTGTATGTGTTTTGGGGGGGTGGGACAAGATTAGCATTAATTCCTCTGATGTCCAGGCCTCAGTATCACCAGGAGACACCCCCCCCCCCTCGCTTCCATGATACGGTCTCTCCACCCAGAGGAAGCAGCCCTACGAGCAGGTGCCTTATCTTATCACTTTCCCTCTCACATCGACCCCCCCCCCCACCCTCCTCCCTGTCCCTCTCCTGCTTTTTGTGTTTTTTTTGAGTTGCTCTTCATACGCGGCTTCAAAGCTGCCCCCTTCTCCCCTTTTGATTCCCCAGCCGATCTTCGCCATCGGGGCCCCGGCGACGGTGGCGAGGAGCGGCGTCTCTCACGCTCAGGCTGCTGCTGCGGCTAATGCTAATCCGCTATGCTGTCTCTGTTATTCCACCGCAGCACATTTGTCAGCCACATGAAAAACAAACCCAAGAAGTCGACAGTGAGAACGAAGAGGCATCCAATTAATATGAAATTGTCTCCAGAAGTCAATAAGGTTTTAGTTCCACTTGAGTGTGTCTAAATGCACAGAGTAAGGCTAATTATAATCCCATGGAGTATTTATACTATTTACGCTTTGCCCCTGTCATTACTACAAGCTGTAATCCTCCGACCCGTGTTGTCTGCATGTGTTGATGAGCCTTATGTCAGTTGCCAAAAATACTTAAGCTCGATCCCCGTTCCTGAAGGCTCCGGCGACTATCTCATGCACAAACAATGTGAAATTAATCACCGTTACTATGGCAATGAGCATCGAACAATATCATAATCAGCACTGCCATCGAGAATGGAGTTTCAATCCAGAGGGGCAAAGGTTGCTGTGGAAAGGAGAGCAATGAGCTATTTTCGTCAATCTGCTATTCTACATTCCTGGCAGCTTCATTAGAACTACCCACTGCGTGTATAACCTTCTGCAGGCCTCCTACCAACCGTCTCCAGTATTAGAAATACTAATCTCCTATGTGTATTTCACCCTCCATCCTTCCTTCCATCCAGCAATTATCCCCCCCGCCATCAAAAGCCATCAAAACAGTAATTTCACTTTTTCACAGGCAGGCTTTTCACATTTCTTTCCGTGAAAGGCCTGAATCATCCCCTTATCTCCATGGCTATTACACAGTGTGCACGAGAGTGAAAACAATGGGCTCGGCCTGATGAGATCACGGCACTTCATTTCTTCAAGGCCACTCCGGTAGATGCAAAAGACAATTCGCCGGCAGCAAGGAGGACGGAGACGGCGACGGCCCGAGGATTTCTCGGTCACTGAGCCCAGAGCTGTGAGGCAGGTCATCCCCAGTAATAAGAGAGGGGAAGAAGAAGAGGAGGAGGAGGAGGAAGGTGCCAGCTGTGGCTGTGCAGCGTCTCACGGCCCTGACACTGAGGTCAGTGACTGGAACTCAGAGTTGGACCTTTTATTCCTGCATGTGTACGGAAGCCCTCAGAGGATTGAACGCCGCCGCCGCCGCCGTCGGAGCGCTGTGCTCCCCGGGCGGCGGAGGGAGAGAAAAAGGACGGGAGTGCTGGACTGAAGAGGTTACGGCAGAGTGGAGTGACAGGCCTGGAGAGGGAGGAGGAGGCTGGAGCTTTCACTAGTGACTCAAACAGCAGCTCCGACTGCTGCTGGCTCGCTCTCTTCCCGTCCTCCCGATCAGTTTAATCATTCACCGGCTCTGTTTCAAAAAACTTTCACAACCCAGCGTGCTTCGCTTTTTAACAAATTCAGTAAGAAAATGTTAACTGAGCTAATGAATCAAGTCAAGCAGGGCCATTTTCACATAGACTTCAATACAATGGGACTTTTGCTAGTGGACCAGCCTCCTGATAGGATGCAGGTTTAAGTCCTTTACAGCTGAGCAGCTTTTTCATGTTTATTTCTGCGTTTGTTGGTTTTTTTTTAATCATCCTGCTGAAATAAACCAGACAGCTTTTTTCTGTCATGTTTTTGTATCTTCGGGCACAAATATTTAATTTTTAGTCCTCTGGACATCCACTGGCTGCTCTTCATTGATTTTAATACAGCACTGAAAATCTTACCTGGGTTATTTAATGATCAGCTCTTTATTCCCTGCTGCCCGAGCTGTTTTTGTTACGAGGCGATGCAGCACGCACTTTTTAAATCAATCTGTATGTAAACAGAACCGCCGTGACATCATACGCAAGTTTCATGTGTGCTAATTAATTTTCATTCTCAGTGGAATCAGATGGAACAGAGGGCGAATACGCACTGAAAGATCTGCAGCTGCAAAGCGTACATTTTATCACGCAGGCGAAGAGGGAATACAAATGTAAAGTCTGTACATTATTTGTCTGGAAGAAGCTGAAACGTAAAGCGACGCCCTTTAACTTGAGGAACAATCTGATCCACCGACTTATCTCCAGCTCTCTGTTTCCATTACCCAGCCCTGTTTCTGTGTCTTTAACTCTGCATTTGTCAGTCTTGTACAGCATGTGAACACACACAGACACACACAGAGACGTGCGCCCACTTCCCCTCTATCTCTCACTCCATCTCTCTTCCTCTTTTTCTCATTGGAAAGAAGGAATCGGGTGGGGTGGAATGATCGTGTTAGGGGGTTCACAGAAGACTGACTGTTTATTATTGTCTTCGGCCCACTTAACTCTGACAGTAACAGAATGAGATGGGGAGAGAAGCGAGTGCCATTAATCACGGTGTCGGGAGGGCCCGAGCCGAGCGGAGACACATCCATACCGCATGTGCCTGGGAGAGGAACACAAAGTGATTTTCAGGCCAGCCGGCCTCGTAGCACCGCTGTGCTGCCTCCAAGTTCAGGCTGCTGGCATTGAAGAGTGCAGGGGGAAGAAGTGGGCGGCTTTTCACACTCAATCTTCTTCAAATGTTCTGACACATTGCACCTACAGCCACCCCCTGTTACTGGTAAACAAGGATCGGCGCTATTTAAAAACCCTAAATTGTCTCCCACAGGAAGTCAAAGTATCGGGGGAAGAGGAGAACCGTTAACTGGGGCTCTTATTTCTGAATTAATCATCGCAGTGCGGCGCTAACACGAGATTAGCTGGATTATGGCACTCACGGAGATATATTCAGCATTAGATGCGGCTGGTGGCAGCATTAGCGTGCGGTCGCTGTGAAAATAAGGCCTCAGACGGCGGTGACAGCCTCAGCCTGTCAGGTGTCAGTCGGCGCCGGCCGGCCGGCAGACCGGCCCACTACGCAGAGGACGCCGCGGCTGCTGATTGACAGCTATGTCTCTTAAGTCTCCCCCTTTCCACAGCAACACCAGCCGCACACCTTCCCCTGCTATCAGTGACACCCAGATGTGCTACAGCAGCTGTCTCCAAGATTATTCCTCGGCGACTCCGAGCCGCCATCTACATAGACAGCCGTCTAAATATTTAATCGTGCCAGAAGGCGCTGCTGCATCGCACACTTTAGCCCGGGAAACACAGTATCTCCAGCTGCAGAGGGGAGACGGCTGGAGATGAAAGCTGAAGACACGGCTGCGGGGGGGGGGCGGAGAGGTGAAAGGCTGGGGGGGTCACGACTCGGCCGGGCTCAGCTGATTTACAGGTAAAAACCTAAGATGACAGTATATGCCACAGTTTTTTGGACAAGTGACAGCAGTGCAGCAACAGATGACAGGCTGCGTTTTGGATATACCCTGAGGACAACCTCGCCCCACATCAAATGCCTAACAAGCCAGACAAGACCATTCTGATTTGCTGCCATACCTTAAGGGAGAGACACAAGCCCCCTTGAATGTGACATTGCTAACCATGATGCAAAAATTACATGGTGCATATGTGGACGTCTGTCTTTCTGTCTAGTTTTTCAGCTGCTTTATTTCCACGTGCATGCGTGTGTTCATCTGAGTGTGTCATCACTGACAGCTGATCAGAATACACACGGCGCCTGAGGTACTTTCTGTAATTTCGACTTTTTTTTTTTTTTTTTTTTAAGCCTTGGCTCATTCCCAAGCAACAGATTGCTGCTGTCGCCGGAGTTGTGCCTCACAGATGGAGCAGCATCACTTCCTGAGGAGCCTGACAGGATCAATCCAGGAGCTCATTCGCTCGCAGTCAATTAAGCCATGTTAGTTTTGACAGGAGCCACGGGCAAAATAACAGCCGTCACTGTCTGGGAGGAAAATATTGTGACCAAACAAACAAAACAAAAAAAGAAATGCACTTGTTTACTGGAGGGGCGACTGACTCTGCCGGCTGCGTCGAGCCTCAGCAGGAGACGGAGAGCAGCGGCTCAACCTCAGCAACAGTCAAAGAGTTTAATTTGTTTGAAAACATAAAGCGCCCCAGGTGATTTAATGAATCCCTAAACGAGGACTAATCATGACCTTCATCGATTCTGATGGCATATTTGGTCCATCTGTCCAACTCCCGCCTCCTCTTTTATTCCTCAGCCAAGGTTTCTCCTCTGCATCTCGTGCATGCCTCTTCGTTCTCACGTGTGAAATGGGTCATTGGAGTTGTTTACAAAACTGCAGCTAAAATACCCTCCCCTGATTCTGTCGTGAATTATACAACACAGGAATATATATATAAAAAAAACCAACAACCAACAAACAAACAACGAAACAAGCAAGAAATCTGTGTGAACCGCCCACTGAGAGAAGATGTGGAGCTGCTCTCTTTCAACCTATTGGAAGGAGAGTGAAGCTCTTTGATTAGGACGTGTAGGTAGGTAGCTGTGGGCGATGGACTGAAAACACTTGGCATCTGTTAGCATGTCTCCACACACCCGAGGTGAGGGACACACACTGCAACGCGCACACACTCCTCCCTGGCTGAGCTCGGCTTTACCCTGGGCATCATTACAGACACTACACATCCCTCCTTTGAAGGGTTATCAAGGCTCCTCATTAAAGACGTCCCTGGCTTTCTTAGTGATGTGGGCCTCCACAGGGCATAATGTACCCCCTTTAATTAGTTTGCAAACTCATTAGTGTGTGCCGGGCAATTAAATGTCCTTCCTTCAGAATAGTTTACAACAGGACAAAGGGATCCCAGGGGCCGTCAAGGAAGTGGGGCTCATAGCCGAGACGACTGGACCTTCTGCCGTGGACTGTCATCAGGGAGCCGCGGCCCCTCGATCGGCCCCTCATCTGCCCGGATTAGCTCGGGGACGAGCTGCTGCTCTCGTCTATTTACTAATTTGGTGTTCGTGAAACGGGCACTTTCTATAACCCTTGTGACAAACACACCTCGCCAGCTGCCATTAAAGAGCAGCTTAACATCCCCCCTTCAGACAGTTATGGTTCCTAACGTGTGCAACAAACACACAAAGATAATACCGCGGTAAGTCACTATGACAGCGCACTTAGTGGTGTAATTACACTTATTTGAAGCGGTTGTTAATCTATACTGACCACGTTGTGCCTGAGGTGCACACTGAGCACGCTCCATTATGAATCAGCTGCTTTTGGTTTGTTTTTATTGTTTCAACAGATTCTGGTGAATACTGTGCAGTGTTCTGGTCTGTGTGTGGGTCGATGACAACATATGTGTGTGTGTTTGTATCTATTTATATAATAATAATAATAACCAGCCATCCTTTATGGTGTATTGTCTTCTCACTGAACATCATGTTGTACTGAAGAGACTGAGACCATAAACTCATCAACGTCTTTACAGAGTCAACATCAGCTTTATATTCTTCATATTAAATTCATTCTGAGTGTAACATTTTTCTGATTTCTTAATTACTGCTTAGAAATAATCTATAATCCAAAGTCAAAGCTTCCAAACTTCCACGTCTCTGATCTAAATCTAATATACACGGAACACACTCCTTTCACTTCTTGTTCTTGATATAGTTCAACTTCACAGTTCCAGCTTCATGTGCTTCTGATCTGATGACTATAAATGGAACAGTTCATTATGGGCGTTTATTCTATTGTTGTTGTTGTTGTTGTGTTGGTTGTGTTCTGATTTGATGTGATTTGGTTCTCTCTTTGGCAACATTCAGAAGATGTGTGGAGGAGTTTTAACTCTTAAGTGCTCATAACGATCAAGGTGACGAGAAGAAAAGCATCCACTCGTATGTTTAATAGTTTCGATCATCCAGAACTGCAGCCTGACAAAAGACTTGTCAAAGGAAACTAAAGTCAAAAGCTCGAGTTAAAAATCAGAACACAGAAATTGAAATCAGAATTACTCTGAAATTGTTTGTTGAAATTGTCTGTGTCGTCTCTGATCGTGGCCCCGGAGGAGCCCGAGGCACATTCAGCTGCTCTGTGACTCTCTATAAATCCAGCCAGCATGAAATCTGGAGGAGCCAACGTGGAGAAGAGAGCCCGTTTACACCATCTCATCTTCCACAGATGCCTCGGTGCCTGCCCTGCAGAACAACCCAGCCCCTCCTCGCCCAACATGTTTGCAGAAGTGTTCATGCTGAACAAAGTGATTGTATCATCTGGGCCTGCTCTTCCATTTGTGTTGCTGCTTCTCCTGAAACCCGTTTCAAGCTGTGTCACCCCCAACTCAGGCGAAGTTTGAAAAATGGAAGAAGGGAACCATGCAAAGTGGACATATTCTCCAGCCTGCCGTAAAATAACCGGGGATGGACCATTAGCCATTTTCTGCTACCGACCGAGTTGCAGATCTCACATCTGCACAAGCAGAAGGTCACGAGAAACTTAACAAAAGAACAACACAAAGAGAAGAAATTATTTTAAGGACAAACAAAAAGAGAGAAGCATCTACCCCCCCACCCCCAGACCACTAAATTCAGAGCAGAGCTAAGAAAAGAAAGAACGACATGTTGTTTCATCGGGTGCAGTAGATAATCCGGCTCATTCTGTGACACCCCCCCCCCCCCCCGCCGCCGCCGCCGCTCAGCGATGACTGGACTAAAATGCCAGCTCCACCTCCCTCTCTTCAATGTTGGCCCACTGTTAGCGAGGAGCAGGGCGGACTAGACATGTTCCTCCACTTTTCCAAGGCACAAACCAGTCAATTTGTCATCCAGTGAAGAGGTTGAACCTTTAATTAAAGTGGAGAGCTGCCGCTATCAGGGCCCAGCTAAATGTCACATGATAAATAACGGCAGAAGATCTGAAAAGCTCCCTCGGAGTTTCCTTCGCTCGAGGGGATAAAAGGCCACACACATTACAGGGTAACTGCATATCAATATGTTAAATAGGTTCAATTGTATAAATTGATTAAATGACCCAATTGCGAAGCAGCCATGCTTCAAAGATCCTGTTGTTCGAGCGGTGAATGTTGACAATGTCACGTAGGCTGGCTATTAATGGAAACCAAGCAGGGAGAATGTGGCGGTGAGTGACATTATTAAAGTAGATGATGGGTTTCTGAGCAGATCATTCACTGAATGCAATCGATAGCTCTGTGTCTAAACGCTCGGGCAGAAATTACACTTCAAGGCATATTGCCCCGGGTAAAAATGACACTGCCATGAAAATGCATTGCTATGGACACCATTAGAGGCGATTGGCTAATTACATCCAGCAGAAATCTGGGTTCTTTTATGAGTCCTTCACATTCACCGCGAGGGAGCGGCCTATCGCAGCCTCCAATGTGATCTGTGCATAAATATAGTGTGGCGGGCGGTGGAAACTGTCTGCCCGTACAATCCAATATTTCCAAAAGCCTGTTGTCTGATACAGAGTCATTTGTAGACGCTCTGACAGCCCCTTCCCCCCCCGGTCCACACTGCATCAGCATATATTTTCCAAATTGCTTCATTTCACTCCGCTTATTATCAGGCAGCTTAATCTTGACCCTTCAAATCTCTAAAATTATCGTCCTGTCTCTTGTCTTCTCTTCCTCTCGGAAACCGTTGAATGTGCTGTCAATTCCACTAAATTCCTCTCTCATCTTTCGGCACTTGATCCCCCTAATCTTGCTTTTGTGTCACTCACTCGGCAGGAACTCTTCCTCTGTAACTCAGTGCTTAAACACAGCTTCACCTCGTCGTTTTAATACCCATCATGCCTCACTGTTTTATACAACAGCGCTGCAGCTTATAGTGCTCATTTGATCATTTGACTGTTTATCAGTCAAAATAATTCCTGAATCTTGTGAAGGAGTGGCTCAAATACCAGAAGAAGGTTTTCTTATTGTTGTGTGCTGCCCCCAATTCATGAATAGGAAGAATTACTTCCCTTTATTTTATATATTTATACGACGTTATGTCCAACAACAGGAAACAGTTTGGCTCTGGCACATAATCAAATAAAACCTGAATCTATTTGTATTCATTGTTTAAGTATCTTTTCACGCAACCTTGGTCCTGAACTCCTCCAACTCAGTCTGAAAGCAGGAAATACTCACACCTTATGTTCCTCATTCTCCTCTAACTAACAACGTCAGAGCGTGTTTTCAAAAGAACTGAACAAATTCCAGGAGACGCAGCAGATTTGTTTGTTTGCGAGCGGCTGTATGGATATTCCTAAATCATATCTAAACGTTTGCGTTTTGGATTTGTGTCAATTTCAACATTTGCCGGAGAATTTGAGACGGGTTGGGGGGCGGGGGTGTATTTCTGTGTTTTCTTTAGTTATGAAAGCAGCGACAGAAACAGACGGGAGGACGATCACTGTTTGCCTTGCTGCAGGAATTTGGTTAACTGAAGGCAGATCTGATTACCTAGGCCGCTCTTCCAATCACAGCTCAGAAATTTTACTATTCCATCGCATATAAACAGCCATTATATACTTTTAAACAGCCGCAGCATTAAATGCGGAGATGTTCGTTAAAATGAAGTGAGATATCCACAGTAAACAAAATTGGTATTTTTAGTCATTATGTATCTTTGTTTTTGCAGCGTATTCATAATGTATGTGGAACTCCGCCGCTAATTACTTTGTCACATGTTGACAGAATATTCTTTCTTTCTTTAACGTCTTAATCAACTGATACAAATATTGTTAATAATTCAAGCCTCACTGGTGTACTTAATCTACCTCATTTTCTAATCTTCCCAATAATTCATTTGTTCAGTGATTAATTACACTCATTTGTGTCATGTGGAAACAGCATTTGTTTTTAATTGTGCATGTCAAAAGAATTTTCCAGTCATCCCATTTATTGCTCGCGCCGGGGCGTTCGGAGCTTTGGTCACCGCGGGGGATCCCTTCGTTTAGCTCCTCTCTCCGCCGCCTCTACATCCGCCAGCGATCAGATTTCTTTCCACCATTGCGCCATATGTGGCATCACAGCTAATTACTCAAGAGAAATTGGCTGAAGACGTGGCGGAACAGCAGGTGAGGAGCTCCAGCCCAGAGCTAAACCAACACTAACCGGTCAAGCTCAGCTGCCCTCGCTCCTGCGTCGCCTCAGACAGCGCAGGATGGGCTCGTTCACGCTGTTCGGCCTTCATTACAGATCAGGGAAGGTGCAATTAGCGGCAACCCCCCCTCAGTTTATAATTACCTTAAGACACCCACTTAAACAGAGAACCTTATAAATCAGTTCCTGTTGCCTATTGCAGCCCTGGACGCTACATTATGCCAACAGATGTCAGCTGCAGCCGCGGACAGGCCCCTCGGCGGCGGTGACAGCCAACAACGCCGCGAGCTTGTCTAATGAATAAGAATGGCTCCGACGCCGGCCTCTACGGGGCGTTTGGCCTCCGGTTTATGGCTGTATTTATGGCAAATTGAGAAATAATAAGAAATGGAAGGAAGGGCAGAAAAACAAAAGGTCAATTAAGAAATGCAACAGATTACGGCGGGATGTTGTCCGGACGCGTCCGTGACATTTGTGCTGAGATATTATTTCTGATTTACAAAAAGGTAACTGTAGATGCAGGACCGTTGTTTTTGTTTTGTGACATCTGCATAGATTTGCCTCGGCGAAGTGAACAGTGTAGTGAGAGAGGCGTTATTTGCAGATGGCGTACATTCATCGGGCACCTGCTGTTTCTCAATTATTGGGGAAGTACTTTGGATTTAGAGACAAAGCAAACACAGTACGGTCCAGACGAAAATCTCCACAAGATGAACACGAACAAAGCGAAGATTTGGGAGGGCGAGCTTTTGTTTATTAACCACAACTCCAAAGAAGATTCTGTGCATTTGAAAAGCCAGCACCAGCTGATTTCTATTGTCCCAGGTCTTTTGTGTTGGATTTCCTTCCTTTTTGCTAAAACGATCAAACAGTGAGGGTGTTGGAAAAAATTTAATAAAATTAATAATCAATCGTGGTTTATTGAATATGACTTATATAAAATAATCTGATTGGTAAATAAAACGTAACAAAGAGAGAATTGATTAAAGTTGTTGGTGAACACAAAGTGTGACCTTCACACAAGCTGATGTTGGGAAGCGAATGAATGCCAAAGACTCTGATAAAAAGCGACGGACAAAGGAGTACAAGCGGCGCACATTCCTGTCCCTGCAACAACGCCCGATGCTCTGAAAGCCACTATTGAGGAGATCAGCCTCTCACCTCATCTCACTCATGTTTGCTCCAAAGAAACACTTTGCTGGAGCACCTACAGCAGCAGAATGAAACCCAGCAGAGTCAACACGGCTGTAACAATGAACACCTCGCTCTAAAAATAAACCCAGATGAGTCTCCTGCGTTTAATGAGCAGGAGATTGTGCAGAGAGGACTTTACATTATCAGAGGGATGACGGCGGGTTTTTTTTTGGCAAGGGAGGAATACTGACAGAAACAAATGGGTGTTCAAACAGTGAAGCGTCGTCAAATCTTCCATTGGGAGAAATTGGCTGGTGTCGCAGTTCAAGTCCCACCACGAGAAACAGGAGCGGGAAGAAAAGGCCCGTGCTGTTGCTTTAACGCTCCGATGCAGAATGTCGTCGTCTCCACATGCAGCTGCTGAGACGATTTAAAGAACGTTCTGCAGCGTCCCTCCTTAATGAAGCGACAGATCAGGATCTCCATTCAGCAACACGACTCAATGGAGTCCAATGGAACTCAACGACAACCAGAAAGCTCAGATTTTTCTGTTAATGGTCCACATTATGGCACGGACAGAAAGCTTTCTTCAGTCGGGAGGAACAGCAGCACATGGTGGGGGCGTTAAATCTAAACATCACGTACGCTGGGGGTTCGGGTTAGGACGTACTCAGTCCAGGTGGAGCTCAGTCTATAAAAACACAACATCTGCTATAACTGTCTGTAGGATCAGAGAGCATAACTCAACATTACAATCTGATTCTTATTAACATCTATATTTCTCTGGTCTATACTGATGTGGATGCAACGACACTGAGCCCGTCTCCACCCGGTCTGAGAGCGGAGAGCAGGAAAAGGTTAACGATATGACATGATTAATGTGGCGGGATTTGCTGACTAGTATCGCCAACATTGTTCATTGTCCCAATCCAGATAATGAGACTGTGACCGTGCTGCTGTTCCGCCGCCGCCGAGGAGGCTCTTGGTCCATCCGTCTGTTGTCTGCCGGCGAAAAAGGCGTTCAATTAAGTTAACTCGGATCCCGTAAAATCAGCTCCTCTCTTTTTCACTGTCTTTGGTTGCCATGGTGAGCCACGGCGGCTAAGCGTCATAAAAGCCTGAATGCAGAAAGCAAAGAGCCGTGCGCCTCCATCGTGGCTGTATTTACATTGAAAAGCGCAGAGGCGGCAGCTGCAGGTGCTTCTCTTTACTTCCACTGTTTTGTTTTTCCTGCACAATCCCAGGATAGATGTGCACGCGGCTCAAACGCAGCAGTTTACCGTCAACACATCAGATGAGATTGTCGGAGGAAAAAGTTATTAACAGGAACTTAATTTCAGCTTCCTGTCATCAGAAAGTGAAGCGCCGGCGTGGAAAGAGAGCGCTGTCAATTCCCTTCTCTGCAGATGTTTCTGATCCTGCAACTGAGATTTCTTTCACAACTAGTCCTTTTCTCCCTGAAAGTAATGTCACAGAGAGAGAGATACAAACAGCATTTTGATTTCGTGGACTAACCTGCCTGTGCGGCTTTTATTTGGCCTTGGCAGCAAATATCACAAAAAATTGAAAATGCTTCCACATGAGGACATCAGGTCAGCGCAGTTCAGGACGAACGTTTAAATCATTGCAGATCAGCTGTTCTCTCCGTTGTCAGTCTTCAGTTGACGGTCTGGGATTTAATCAATGGACGTTTAAATGCCAAGGACCTAGATTTGGTCTGGACCAGGTTAAAGGTCACTCCACCACACTGACAGGGCTGCCGTAATAACCCGATAATCAAAGCTATTCACTCCGCCGTCAGTGTTCACAACATTACAGATGATCACCGCAAATAAATATTATACAGAAAAATCCAGAAAATGAAGCAAAAGCTACAGAATTATATCAGATTAGATCAGTAAACAAACGGAGAAACACAATGACAGAGAGTATTTCAGTCGGTTTTGTTTGTGAATATTTGTCGCTCTCTCTGTGTTGTGTTCATCTGCCACAGTTACTTCACATTGGGAGGTCAGCGAGCGGTAAAGGCTTCACCCTCTGGTTGATTCCGGCTGACACTCGTTGCTGCGCCGTGTTCCTGTGACGGACGCTAACGCCACAGACTAAAGAAACCTCTCCCAGCCGCTGGGATGGGAAACTGACCAATCAGACTCTGTGTTTGCACCTGATCTCAAATCTGTAATATTTATTTTCTCTCGTCTCAGTTCAGCTTTAGTCAAGCCTCACTTGCGCGCCGTATCAACATCGTTTGTCATTTCTCCTTTTTTTTAATAACTCGCTCAATATTAGCAAATTAAATGAACTTTTTTTTTCCCCACTCTGTCTTTTCCTCACAAACTTTTGTGAAAAATTATAGGTTTCTATGCTTGACAAGACAAAGCGGGACAAATAAATCAATACACAGCAAATGAAAGCAAATTGAATCTATTAAAGTAAAATTACTGGGAGAGGAGGGGGGGGGGTCAACTGAATGCAGTGTAACCCGGAGAGTCGTGGTTGCAGACAATTAATGACAGAGGGAGCAGAAAGGTGCTGGCTCATTAAGCCCGGCTGCCGCATGCAGACTGAAGCAGACCAGCAGAAACCGGTCTGCCGGGACCTTCTACCTGCAGACACGGAGGCCAAACGCCAGGGATGTGTTTGATTTGGCAGCAATGTTGGCCCTTTCCCCTCCTCCCAATAAGGAAAATGAGAAAAGACGAGCCTCCCCCCCAGCACCTCCCACGTTCCTGCACCTCCTCCCATACCTGAGGAATGCCAAGCAGCATGGCGCCACGGAGGACCTTCAGATCAGCGCGAGCCAGCGAAGGGGGGCTCTCCCGGGCAGCGATGAGTAATTAGCACTAATTAGTGGCAGTGATTAACCGCACTGGGGAACGTGGGGGCCGGAAGGGAGCAGATTGATAGAGCTGGCCCTCCTAACCCACAGAGGCTCCACTGCATCTTAAGCAGGGGGGGGCGACTATGGCAACCAGCCAGATGCTGCCACGGCCATAAATAAAGGCTGAACGCACGTCGGGTGCCCGGGAAGCCATTTCGGCGACGTGGAGGTGAGAGCCGATGTGCGACCGGTGAAGCAAAAGCCTCCAATCAAAGGCTGTCAATTCACTGCACCCCACGGCGGGGTTATCCAAACCGTGGGCGCCGGGTCGAATCAGGCCGTCCTTTAAGCACCTAATTGAAAACAGCATTTGACTCAATAAAACGTGTCAGCCTTGAGATCAGTTATTGATTATTAGGAATCAGTCCAGGAAAGCAGGTGATTTGGAGAAATGAGGTCACAGAGCAGGACGTCAGACGACTGAGTTAACCTCATAAAAAAACAAGAAGGCCAATAAAGGCTCGCTGAATTTATTCGTTCTGCTGCAGGAACTCAACACGTTTTGGCTTTGAGGAAGAACAAAACTGTCTGTTCCAGTTTAAGTCAGACGTGGGATGAAATTATTTAGAATAGGAGGACGTTTCACAAAGTGAACAGATCTTCCCTTTTACTCGGCTACGCTGTGCCACGGCCTTCAGCTTTCACATGCACACAAACAAACAAATCCAGTAATGTTCCTCTGCAGGCTCAGACATGATGTTTAAGAAATCTGCAGGATGTGTGGAAACGCACTCCAAACCAAAGGCGTCAGCTTTTATGTTCAGATTTTTGTTTTTGTTTTGTTTCCACGAACACATTCTGAACATGAGCACATTTTCCAGCTCAGAAAAAGAAATCACTGATGATAAAGCAAAGCAAAGGTTTATACTTCACAGGCAAAATGTTTGACATGCTCTCCTTCACTCAAACATCAATACGGACCTCGCTACACTTCGTGTCGTCCTTGGGTTTATTTTCTTTTTCCAGGTTTTCAAACCAGAAATTCCAGACGTGGCATCTGCTCTCAAAATCGGAGCCAGAAAACGTTCCTGAATAATTTCACAAGGTCGATGCTTTGGGGGTCGTCAAATGACACTGAAGCTGCCGTCCTGATTTAACCGCTTCATTTACAAGCTCGAAGATCGATCATTTGGTGCAAAATTAAAGAAAGGCTTGAGGATGTTGGTGGAATAACTCAAACTTAGTTGATGGACATCAGAAATGGAAATTCCTCTCCGAAGTGAGGAGTTGTAGCTTCGCTCTGTGTCAGCTGAATTTCCTTCAGTTCAAATAAAACCTGTAAAGGCCATTTTCTGACATTTTATAGTATGAATTATTAAAACTGGAGAATTTTTTTTGTCCGGTGTCCCTGAACAGACCTGGCTGCGGCTGCAATTCAACCCATCCTTTCTTGAATGTGTTCTAAAACTTACCAAAACGGTTCGTAAGCTTAGAAAATTGTACAGGAGGACTAAGATTCATTTATTTACGGGGCGTTATTTCAATAAAAAAAACGGCCTGACATTATTTACAATGAAGTCTCAGGACGAATAAAGAGATAATGTTTCTGGTTAAAAACTGCACACATGAGGACGTTCCCCGGTGTTTACCTTTATCACCACCGTCAGCTGAGAGGAGAGGAAGCTGCTTCTTTATAATAGAAACTAGATTAAAGTGTGACTCAGTGAGCTAAAAACTGAACTGTGAACACATCGAGCCGAGGTGTGTGTGTTTTGTTTTTGTTTTTTTATTTTGCGTGAGGTGACACACAAACACAGACACACACACGCTAGTTTGCTACACATGGCTTGAAAACAAATGACATGATAGCTCCTCGCCGGGGCCAGGATGAGAAGCTACCCGAGCTTTTCTGACAAAACAAGCGGGACGCACGGCGCTTGATTTTAAACATCAATGACTTTAATTAGTGTCATTCTACAATCACCAATAATAGTGGTGAATGTTGCCGGGGCCCCTTTTCTCTGACAGCCGGCGCAGCTCTGTGGTGAAGCGGTGGGAGGGGGGGCTCTTAACAAGATAAGACCTGAAATCAGCCAGCCTGAAGGAACATTACCTGAACAAGAGTGCTGATGAAAATGACTGTAGTGTCGACTTGCTTGGAAACAACTGAAGTGTCGTTCACGGCGTCTTCAGGTGAAAACAAGCCAACAACACAAGTAGCACTACAGCGGATAATTCCCCGTCACTTGTAGGGGCCGGAAGAGAGGGATCATCCCTTTGTATGTAAATGATCCGTTTGGATCTCTGCTGGGGGGGAAAAGAAATATAGAAAAACTGCTATTTTACAAGCGAACAGATTAAACAGGTGACTCGAAGTCTTTCTGCCTCTTACAGTCAAAACACCAGATGCAGCGATGTGGTTTTGCATCATTTCCCAGATAACTGCTGCAGTCGGCCTGGAAGTGCCTTTCAAAATTCATTTTTCTGATAAATTTCAGGACTTGGCGAGGAAAAATAAAAAGCAACTGTCAGCTTCACTTAGCTTCTGTATGTGGACTTCTGATTATATCTTTTTTTTTTTTTTTTTTTTTTCCATCAGCCTGCGTACCACGAAATACAGTTCATCAAATTTCCATTTTTAGGCAAAAAAAAAAAAAAAAAAGGTCCATTTAGTCCCAGAGCTTTTGATCATGATCTTCATCAGCCGATTTCAGCCAACGTGCTGAAAAAAAGAAAACTGGGCAAACGACATCTGCTGATGTGTTGTGACTGAGAGCTCCGGAACATCTGCTAAATGGACCTTGAGGTGCGATTGTTTTCATTGTTGTCTCTCAATGCGCTCTGATTCTATAGCCAGCCTGTAAAGCCCATCGGTTCCTGTATTGTAAATAATTTCATCAGGAAACAAAAAGGCTCCCTCAGCCTTCAAAGCGACGCAGGCATTCGCTTCAGTTCAAATGTCTGGATGACCTTGGCTGAAGCACACCTTTAATGGCTGCTGTCTCTTGAGGTGCGATTCGCTTAATGCACGGCTGAAGGCGAGGGGCGGGGGGCTGCGGAGAATATAGCATATATGTGTGTGTATGGAGAGGTTTAAGTGTGTGTTTGTGTTTGCAGCTTTTGGAAACAGAAGATAGCGTTCGCACAATGGCTGGTTATTGACTAGTTTCAATTTCCTCCATTCTGACAGCCCATTTCATCCACAACTCTGAAAAAAGGCGGCTGTTGTGAAGAGGCAGGGCGGTAAAGAGCAACACGTCGCTTTCGGATCAGATGTTCCCCGACAAAACCAGACCTTTAAGCAGAAAGCCCGGTGCATAGAACTTAAAAAACAACAAGGGGGGTCAGGAGGGCGGTTTTTGTGTGTGCGTGTTGTCGTTAAGTACAATCTCAACCAATGTGGCCGCCACGCGACTTAAACACAACAGCAGTAAAGTTGTTCGAGCACACTGTGGGTGAAAAACAGAGATGAAGAAAATATTCAAGCGCAGCGTGGTGACATTCATTGAATTACATGTTGACAGCTCTGTGTTAGTGAAGAGATGAAAGCAAAATGAGATTTTCAAAAGTGAATATGGGGAATGACGGTATTGCTTTCTCCACACTGTCAAACCTGACAGCGCTATTACCATCACGACAACATCAGGTGCCAGCATATGGTATTCAGTTAGCAGAAATCAGCTGCCTCGTTTGAATATTGATTGCATTTCCAGACAAGACGACGTACAGCAACAAAACTAAAAAAAAAAAAAAAAAAGACTCGTAATAATTGAAATTGCAAAAGTGAGGGGAAGGACACGAGTAGGAATTAAAGCTGCTGATCAAAACCAACAATTTATTAAAAAAAAGAAAAAAAAAAGAACAGTGACGGCCATGTTTTCAATTAAAGGTTTGTTTTTGAATCTAAAATATTTATCTCTGAGGGTGAAAAATGAAAATAGAGATCCCCACTATGGGAGTTTTGCTGCAGCTGATGCTAATGTGAACTAGCATTAGCATGTTTGTTTAAAAAGGGCAATCATTAACTTTTTTTTATTGTTTTTATTACAAAGGATGAGGTATCTTATTTTTTTTCCAAACAAATCAGAGCTAAAAAGAAAAATAAAAAGGTCAAAAAAATTAGTTTTGATCTTTCTTTTTTGTTGGCTTGAAAGCGCCGACCGCAGTTAATCTGAGTTCATGTGTGATTATCGTATGTGCAGCATTCATTCAGTGTGAAAGAAGAGCCGCAGCCGGCGAAACAACAGGCTCCTATTATCAAACGTAATTATTTACTGGGATTTCATTATCAGAACAATAAAGTCATTTACTTTCCGCATTCATTGGAGGATGACGTATCAACCACTGATACAGTTTTTAGCCACAGACAAAAATAAATAAATAAATAAATGTGGGCTTTTATTTAGCAAAACAAAAATGCTGCATTTTGTTCAAGATGCAAAAAGAGAGAAGATAAAATTTTACTGTAGTCCAAAAAAAAAAAAAAAAAAGTTAAAAGATTTCTATAATTTCAATCAGTAATTATATAAAAAAAAACAAAGGTCTCCAGGTAGCTTTATACCAGAATGATGATTAAAAAACATAAGGAAGATGAAAAAAAGTCATCAGCTGAAAATAAATGGGAGCAAATGAGCTTAATGTTCCCTAAAATGGATTAATCTGCTAAAACTAAATGAAAACCAAGGGAACAGTACTTCATCATAAAAGCACGCCAAGAATAGCAAGAAAAAGAAAAACTTAACTTATTAATACTCATATTAAAAACTTTTATCGGGGGGCCCAAAACTCAGAGTCAGGGTGTTAAAGTTATCGTGCGGTGATGTGTTTAATCTCTGCTGCTGTTTGTCAGATTATTTTATCATCTCCCACAATTCTCCACTCCGAAATGCGGGAAGTGACCTTTCCGACTGCTGACTGAGTGGTATTATTACATGTAGATATCTTTAATGTTAATGTGTGATTTATTTGATTTATTATTGAAGTGAACGATAACTGCATTTAATTTTTAAGAAATTAAACTCTTCGTAATTCAGTTCAATCTGTGAAGTCACAAAATATATAAAAAATAAGTCGATTCATAAGAAGAATTCGTCAGTGAAAACCACAAGGAGCGATCGAAGCAGCACCGTAACGCCTGCCACCCTGACAAACATCAACCCGATCAGCCAATGACAGGCCAGCAGAACATCCAAACAGGTAGGACAACACCGGCAGAGAGTCAGTGTGTTCGATTCCGTGCACACAACCTTGTCTCTTAGCAAAACAAATGCTGTTCAGAGAAGGCCGTTACGATATTTCACTTCCTTTGACTGATTTATTTCTTTTTAGTTTTTCTCCAGCTGCTCACTTGATACCTGGTTCAGGTAAAGCTCATTAAAATTCAACACAAACCGTCTTAAGTTTTATTTTCTCATATGTTGATGAACATGGATTTTGAAATATGAGCTCAATTAAACGGCCTTTAATGGCAGACACAGATTTTATTATCTCGCTCTAAAATGTCCAGAAGTATGTGGACAGGTCTCCACGGTTTAGGATTCATGCTCACATTTTCAAACTGCTGCATGTTGTAAAAGTTACCTTTCACACAAAAGGGATCTCAACAACATCACGTCATGTAAAAACAAGAAATAACCCGTGTTACAAACACATGCTTGATTCCCTTCAGAATAAAAGACGCTGACTCACTATTCTCTCCTTGAAAACTTAAAGGCGTGTTCTTGACTGACGGGAACGTTTTCTAAACTATTTTCATCGCGGTGGTTTATCTTGAGTCTGGCTCAGGCACATCGGGCAGGAAACATCTTGTATAGATGATCGCCGTCCCATATGCCTACTTAAGCTGCCAACATTTCATTCACCCAAGGTTTATTTAATACACACAACTATTGATGCCAAATGTGGTGGAAATCTTCCCATCAAGCTACAATAATTAAACTGTGACCTTCCCTCATCAGGAACTGCTGCACCTGATTTTTGAACGGATGAAAGTCAAAGCAGATATTTGTCTGGAAGCACTAAAACCTAAGAGGAAGACCTAAAAAATATATATTCTGCTCATATTGGTCAACGTCAGGGCGAACCCACAGTTGTCCTCACACATATTAGTGCAAGAATATCCTGAATATCCTGCTGGGCCTTATCTGACCAGCTGCGACCACACACACTTCAGTCCATCCAGCTCACAAAGGCAGCACGAGTAGGTAATGTGCCAGCTGGTGCTGACCTCAGACTGTGGCGGCAGCGGCGGCGGCGGCGGCGACTCCCACTTTAGCGGTGTTGAGTCAGGTCCGCAGCGGAGGCTTCATGAATGAGCCTTAATGTGACAGAGAAATCGGGGATCACTTTCCCTGTCGGGCTCTGCCAACAGTGTGATGATATCGACAACTAGATGGCGTGAACGCGGGAGACTCCAAAGAGCGGATTAGAGAGGGGAGATAAGGCTATCCACTGTAATTAAGCCCTATCTCTGTACAGCCACTGAAGAAAATAAATCACCCTTCAGAGCCTGCCAGTGTTGAAATGCATGAACAATTATTCAATAATTAATTGTTATACATGCAGGCTCCAAACACTAATAGGACATATTTTAACTACAGCATTATAGCACTGTTAAATTAAATTAAGTCTGAATGCATTTAAGATCAATGTAATAGATCACCTATTTAACCTCTTTTAATCACTCTAATGTAATTGTATTAGCTCTGTTATCAAGCTTCTTATGATGCGTCCTGTGTTAATTTCCCATTCCAGCCGTGTGTAATTGAGAACAGAGCCGTATAGGGTGTGGTACCAGACATACTGTTGGAAACATTAAGGACGGCCCCGAAGGAAGGTGCCGGTCGTTGTGCTGTAAGAGCCTCAATACAACGTTCAGAGCACTTTAACTGGGTAGTCTTTCCTCTAAACGAATCAGGTTGTTAGCGTGATAGCTCTGTGCTGCAGACTCATAAAACTGTGTTTACCTGATAACCTCCTCTGTTTTTCAACTATTCACAGATGAGGAATCATTTAATCTTCTTTTGGCAATTCTTGATGTAAATGAATCTGTAACTTCATAGTCTGAGAAAAAGAGAAAAAGAGGAAAAAAAAAAAAAAGAGCTGCCATTTTGAAGCCTGATGCCCTTCAGTGTTGGCTTCTACACCTAAAACACGTGTTTTTGTGTCGAGCTGAACTGACGTCAGCGTCCCGTCCAGTCGTCTTCATCTTCCTGCCAGATACTTCAGTTTTTCTGCACCGAGTCGGAGCAGAGAACTATTTTTCAGAGAGCCCTTTGAAAATAACAAATCCACGATGAAAGTGGTGAACAGCTCGTGTTACAACACGAGAGGGAGGCCAAAAGATATCAGATATGTTCTGCCACTAAATAGGCGCAGATGAAATCTGTCTTCTTTTTTTTTTTATCTTAAAGATAAAGAAAAAGAAAAGGAGCTGCTGAACGACTTCACTTCAACCTGCAAGTCATCAATGAAATTCTGACAGTATCCGTGTCAAAGAATGTGATTTTGGAGTAATACATCCCCTCTGATGTTTTCATTCAAATGTGTATATTCAGGGCCTGCAGCAAAGCAGGTGGACCATAATGTACAGTACGGCTTGTTTTTGCTTCTTTGCTCGCTGGCAGCTTGCTCAGAGCTCTTCCAGGTCTGTATTAGGCAGTCAGAAGTACATAAATAAAACACAGGTTCTCTTTGAAATGATGTGACAGCTCCATATCAACTGGAATGAAAACACTGCGGTACCCTTGATCTGTTTATGTGAAACTGAGCCAAGCAGTGAGATCCTGTGATGTGTGATGTGCTGCGGAGGGTTTGAGTCAGATGGCCAGCTGGTGGTTTAGACAGACAAACGGCTGAAATTTTCCCTGAACGCGTTGGTGAGCAACATGCAGAGACATCTCAGCCAACACACGGGATGCCAACAGAATCAAACGCGAGCCAGCACGATGTGTTAAAGATGACGGCCGCCACGAATAAATACTAAAATATCAACGCGGGTCACTGAAGATTGTGTTTATCTGCTTTTACAAAGATGTTTGTGGATGAATCAGATCGCTTCGCATAATTCATTATTCTAATTTTAATCTGTGAGGCCCTTTGGCTTTAAGATCTGCTTTTACTGCTTTGTTTTTATTTACATTTGTGTCTCTGGTTGCATTGAGAAGGCCCTTAAGACCAGCCATTCCCTTTGTCTCTCGCTCTCTCTCTCTCTCTAAGTGATCTACCATCAGTCTGACATGTTTGGCTTTATTTTATGTTAATGAATAAAAATGGTTCCTCCTCTAAAGTTCGACGTCACAACAAGAGAACCAAACTGTGCTCACAAATACACGAAGCAGCTCAAACACTATATATATATATGTGTGTAGACACTTGAGGCATTGTTACATCTGTTTGTGTATTCATGATTGGAGCGCGCATTAATGTTTGATAAATGGAGAAAACGTCATGGATGGATAAAGACAGATAATGGACGGCGCCGGACTAATTTCCACATTCTCCTTCATTCCAATCATGGACGCTCATTGATTGTTATTTGGCTTTGCTCAGTGACATACCAATTACCTTAAAATGGCTCTGCTGCGGGTGAACGGGGCCAAGGGTCTGAAAACATTTAGTCTTCTGTTAATCAAGTGTCTTGTCATTAAGTGTGACCCTCCTCTGTCATCATTAGTCAACATAACGAGGAAGAGCAGCGCTTTCCTCCATTCAGAGAACATCCAGGAAGTCAGAAGCACACGTCCTCAAGCTCATTCCCATCAGCGACAAACACAAACTTTATTTTTAGAATTTATGTCTCCTTCTAAAGGCCGTCTTTAATCTTCGTCCCTAAGTGGTTAAAGTTTCTTGTTAAGTTAGAAAACATTTAACCATCTCTGCTGGCCTTGATTACATTCAGCAACCATCCAGACGGCAGTCTGAAGCCTTTTCATTTCACCTTCTTCGCACCGCACCCCGAGGCGGTCGCTGGGTTCGGCAGAAAGGAGGACAGAGAAGCATTTTTTGCCAGGAGCGTGGAATCACTAGATTTAAGTCAGCGGCTGCTCGACTCCTCTGGAGAATGACAACCACGAGGAAACAAAGACGGCGTGATGGCTTGACTGACAGCTTTTTATGTCTTTTCACTACAAGGTCAGATGTAGCCCAAATAGAAAATAGAGGCGAGTGATCCTGAATTTCTTAAAGAACGCCCTCTGTGTGTGATCCGGCGTTTCATGTTTCAGCAAATATGAAGATTATGAATTATGAGCAGCGGTGAAAATGACTCCTCTAAAGTGTCGACTTCAAAAAAGAAAAGCAAGCCAAACAGCAGCGGGGTAGAATAATCTAAATATAATTGTGTGACTGCTGGCATGTCAACTTCAACCTTGTCTCATAAATGCCATTAGGAAGAAATGTTCTCAGAGGTTAATTTCATTATACTATCAAGAGAATTAAGGCAATTACCAACAAATGACAAAAAGGGCTATTCAGAACCAATTCTGAGGATAACTGACCGTGCTATGTCCTCTCAGCAGGTGGTTATTCATAATACAGCAGGTGATTCATATGAATTATTTCCTACCTGTCATTCACTTTGCTCCGCCGCCTCAGTCTGTCCAAGTAATTGTAGTCCTGTAGATTTCACTTTGGCACCTACTGCGGGGTTCTTGGCTGACCTTCCTGGGCGCTTCCTTCTACCAATTATCTGCGGACATTTTGGGGGAAGAGAGAAAGAGAGTGTTTAAATATTCCAGAGGGAATCCTGAAACAGGTAGCGTTCGATACGGAAAAAGCTGGGAAGCAAAAACACGGTTGCATAAAAGTTGTTGCCTCCATGTCTGATCGCTGATTTGAAGAAATGTTCTGCTGTCTGTCAGTCGTGTTGTGTTAAAGGGTCGGGAACACTCTGCTAAAAGATCACATAAAAGGATCAAACAGCAGTCCAATATGTTTTGGTTGCACCTGATAAAAAGCGCCCCTGGCTTTAAACATGCTGTTATCCTCCCAGCCCTGAAGAAGCACATAAACATGTCATAGTCTGTGTTCTAATGGCATTTTCCACATATGCTTATTCACTATCCCGGCTATAAAACCAGCAGGACCTCAATTTGCCTCCAAACGTTTAATCTCCAAAAGAGAACGCCTCCACACAAAGTGGCGAGAAGCTAAGTTAACAGAGCAGGGTCATCCGGCGACAATGAAGGTTCGCAGCCAAAGACACACAGCGTGGCATTTTGGAATGAGTGAGCCACAAAGATAAAGTACTCAGGGACAGAGATGTAATGTCAACACTGAGGGATCAACCTGTAATCAGCGTGTACTGTAGCTGCAGAAGGTGGCAGGTGGATGTCAAACATGAATTCGACCAAAACACTGAACCCAGATACTGAGCGGACGTTTAAAAAGAGCGATTCAGCTCTAACTGGCTGTTTGCTCATCTTGACTGCTGGATAAAAGAACGATCATATATCAAATCAGATGTTCAGAAAGTCCAACACAACCTCCTCTGTTCTTGACGGACAGTTTAAAAGGTGAGAAATAAATTAAACTCCTTTTGTAAAATCTGTGTGTATGTGAATGAATAATCAAAGCCGACTTGTTGACAGTTTATTGTGTTTCCACTGAACTCCGGAGCGAATTGTTAGAACAGGATGTTCCTTTTTTTTTCTCCTCTTCACACTATCGATATTTTAAAAGAAGAGCTGCACAGCATGCACACAGATTTATGTTGCCGTTCTGTTTGATGCCAATTGGCCAGTTACCTTTTGTTTGTTTGTCTTGTTTTTTAAATATTAAACCTTGAACACAATCTATTCCTAAAAAAAAAAAAAGCCATCAATATCACAGTTACCACACAACGTAATCAACAACAAAAAAAAAAAATCTAAGTCATTGAAGCTCGAGCACAGGAGCTCCACTTTCAAACATGCAACCGATCAGTCGTGAGCTTTAATCGTTTAACCACAGCGTCACGTTGGCAGACGATCTATCTGCTTAGCTGGAGATGAGTTTGAATAGATCTGCTGCCTCTTAATGTGGCCATTTAAAGACCAAAATGATGGACCTGGTGTAGGCTGTCTGCTAAGAGCACACAGTTTGTGACCCATCGAAACAAAGTCTTCAAAAGAACAAAGGTGATTCAGATTTGGATAATGTCGGGCAGTGAATCTGCACGCTGGCCTATAAAACAGGTATGAAGCCATAAAGTGCTGCTCAGGGGTGACCTTTATTTGGAAGGGCCGCTGTGTGACATGCTGTGAATTAGCCGGCATCAAAGCTGCTGCAGAAATTTATGCCTTTGCGCGGCCTGACCTCAAAGTCAACACAACGTCTGCAGCAGCCGCAACGATTTTTTAAGGAAAAAAAACACACAATGCACACACAGCAATAAATGTATGACAATGCACGGGCGCTAGCAAACACTCTGATGTCTATCTGCTAGCGGGCCGCTGTCATTGGTCACAAGGTGAGCCACCTGTGTGCACCCGAGAAACGTATTGATGCGATTGAGTTGGGAATTCTGCTTATCACTGCAATATCAAGTCACCTTGTTCTTTTATTTTTTCTAATCAAAAGTCAACAATGCTGCTATCTGAACCCTGATATGGAGCCAATTAAATCCTTGTCTTAATCTATGCTGCTCTGGAACGCATTCTAATTTGTCGTCTGTTCAACCTTTAATTCCTCTCAGGCGTGTGTCCTGCCGGAGTCGTCCGGACGGCTGGAAACTGGAAAAAAAAAAAAAAAAAGAGAGAAGCCATCTCACAGGTTTTTGCGCCGTGAGCCTCTGTTTTATTGCCGGGTTGAGGGAAAGGGTGAAGCTATTGACACACGGAGGTACCGCTAAGCCACTTCACATCCCAATCGATCACAGGTCCACTTCACTACAAGTGGCATTTTCCTCACAAACGCAGATTTCTGGCAGGATCCGAAAGGCCTCGGCCCTGGACTGCGCTCGGTTACAGAACTTTTCTTCGTCCTCCTTTTGTTCCGCGGGCAGTTTGAGAACGTTTGTGGCTCGGCTGTTTGGCTGCTGCAAACACAAGGAAACAGATGGCTGGCTATTTCTGGATGGTACTACAGAGTGTCCAGCTCAAATTAAGTGTTCTTTCACAGGATCTTAGTGATTTTAAATGTCTGTGTGGGGATCTTCAGAAAGCCTTGCACCAAGAACTCGGAAATGTCCCGTGACAATGAGATTTTTAGGGTATTGAACATTACTACGCTGAATTCATGAACCTGGACCAACACAGTGAGGCTGCTGAGATGCTGCTTCTCCGATCTCTTGATCTCTGTCACTCAAATGGTCACATAATTACGGCGTCTTCACAGGTTACACAGCAGATAGTAAAGCAGACATTCATTACACAGATAATAACCCCTGTGAGGCTGCACCGACCTGGACGGTTACCACGCAGCCCTGTTTATGGATTGGGCTGTTTCTGCTTTTGGATGTAAATAAAATCACGGCACAACGATAAGCTCATTCACGACACGCCATCTGCCAGGTGCTGACAGCTTGAAATTACATTAATCCTTATCTATTCATTATGAAATTTGCGAGCCTACATGTAAGGGGCAGCAGCGGCCCGGCTGAATTTGAATTGATTTCTATCTATGTGGAATCCATTGCAAATTCCTCTTATGGCCGGGGAACGCAGGAGGCAGGGGCTGCTGCTCACAGGTCAAGTCAGATTCATCCGGGGCTATCTGATCAGCCCATCCCCGAGCTGTGCTGTGTGTGAGAAATAGCACATTTTAGATTACAGCACTCTCTCTCAAAGCCTTCAACTGTTGAGCACATCTTTCAATAGTTTGGTACAGAGCATTCATTTCATCTCTGGGTGCTTCTTTTAAAAGGCTATACCACAAGGTCCTATCACTTGGAGGTTCAAGGGCAAAATAAATCAGTGATGACACGTCCCATCGTTGTTATGTAGGGCACAGAGGTCTCTTGTCGGCAGCAGGAGCTCAGGTTGAGAGATCCCCTTTGTGTCTGAAGTGGGATCACATTAACGGCCTGACTCATTACATTAATAGCGGTGCCACCGCCGCAACATGAATAATGCCATTCCTCCTATGAAGGGGTTACAGTGGGAAAAGCATTACTGACCGTAAAGCCGTAAATGACACACACTGTCCATACATGAGGGACGGATATATTTAGAGCCGAGGCAGCGTGCATCGTGGAATCCATTAAAGGTGGATAGAGGATGTTTGGATTTAAATGAAACCCGGACGATGCACACCACGCAGGTGCAACATCCTCTGTTTGTATTGGGACCCTGGTTGCATGCCCCCCCCCCCCGTTGTTAAATAAAGCAAAAATGACAGAAATATAATCTCAAAAAAGAAAAAAAATGTCTAGGCTGCACATGCTTCGTAGCTCCTTGCCCTTCATTGTTATAAATTGCAGGAATGCTTGTGGCAGCTCTACTGGATCAGCAGAATTTGGAAATTCTTCAAAAGCTGAATCTCCTCTAACCTGCCCCCCCCCCCAGCACCAGGGGATCTGTCACAAATCAAGGATGGGAAGGTCAATAAAAGCAAACCATGCCAGACGCTCTGACTGACACATCAAAAGTTCCTCCAGCAGTGCTCAACACTCTGCCTTCCTTCCCTTCCGACCAATTTAGTGGAGTCCGAGGGGAGCCCCCTAATCCATGCCTCTGAAAGTGCGCTTAATCAACCTCTGATTAAGAGGGAGCACGCCAAGGTGTGCAGCAACATCTTCACCTGCCCCCGCTCACTCCTGGAGTCAAACACAACAGAAAGGAAACAGGGTTTATTTGCCTGTACCCCCCCGACCCCCCCCTCCTCCATCGTTCCCTACCAAATGTCTGTCTTAAGTCTCTTTGGTTTGGATGCGTCATTCATTTCACAGCCGCTGATGGCAAATTCTATGCAAACATTTAGCACCTTCTAATCCCCCCCCCCACACTCTCCTTTGTCTTTTTTTTTTCTCCTGTTGTTGTTATGAGCGTCCCCCGGGTGTCCAGGAATGAATTAAACATCAGCGTGTTGGTAGGAAGGGCACCGCTCCTCCTGAAAGGATTGAATGCAGAGCGTTGTTTGAGCGGAGAGCAGCAGTGGAGGTGACAGAGGAGGCTTTGCTCAGCACGAGGACATGGAACCATCAGGGAACCACTTTGACCTCTAACATCTCGCCGCCTTCATGCATAGTCATTTTTTATTTTTACCCCCCCCCGCCCTCCACCCCCTCTCGTCTCTCTAAATAACCGGGGTTTTCCAACGTTTTCAGAAAAGAAGGAAACGAGCGTCCATGTCGTTAGGTTTTGTTTTCAGGTGATGTCCGGAGGTCGCAGTGAAGAGCAAAGGGAAAATCTGGTCAGATGGATGAATCAACAAAATGGAGGGTTCCCTCTATCACGAAGATATACTGTAACGTTCCAGGTTTGGTCACCGTGTTGTTTATTGTCGCTATGACGACCGAGGGGAGACGGGGAC
Source organism: Echeneis naucrates (assembly GCF_900963305.1). Taxonomy (NCBI): domain Eukaryota; kingdom Metazoa; phylum Chordata; class Actinopteri; order Carangiformes; family Echeneidae; genus Echeneis; species Echeneis naucrates. Next base: position 1,410,712 of record NC_042518.1, read on the forward strand.
AGGTCGGGTCCATAAACCTGATGATTGGTTCGGGGCTCGGCTCCTTTTTGAGATTTTTAAAATGATAAATAAGAAAAATGTGTTGTTCCAACACAGTAAAAATAAATAAATAAATAAAAAATGTCCCATTTAACTTTGGTTCATGAAGTTGATTTATGTTTTATGTGAAACTCTGCAGAGAGTAAATAACTGAAGAAAATTCTTCCAGCTTGATTTAATTTTTTTCGGGTACCGCAGCCTTTTCAAAGCGGCCGACACCTGCCTCCAAAACTTATTTTCAGTGATCACAGGACAATTTCCTTCAGGGGCAGACTCTGCGTTTAATTATTTTATTAATACCTCAGATATTTTCGTGGGATCTACAGCTGTGCCATATGTGTCGCAAAGAAAGTAGATCACAGAAATGTAAAAAAGTCTTTCACCTGAGAGGACATGAACATTTCTCAGGCCATGTAATGAGAGGAAAGACGGGCAGAAGGCGGAGGGGAGCGTGTTTCCACCCAGAGCGCCGTCTGTCAGCGTTTGGTACGACCTAAACTAAGACTACAGCTGAAACTGAGTTAGTGCCACGTGTGATGAAGCCACAGAGAAAGAGGTGACCAAGCCGACCTTTTCTCCACTCACAAACGCAGGTTTCATTTGTTAATCCTATGAAATGAAACCTAAACACAAAGACCCAGCACCTCTTAAATTCTTTCTCCGGGTCACCGGTTGATGTTCCTGAAAGAAAACGGGCTCATAAATCTCCGCCATGTTTGTTAAACACAACTTGCCAATCTACCGCGTTGAGGCCAAAATTTTCCATCTGCTGTCAGCTCTAAAAGTACAAAAACTACATTTTAATAAATATGAGCTTCCATGTAGATTTATTCATTTACTGGTTGGCATGCGCCGAGTGGCATGCATGTGTTAAGAGAAGCTGTGCTGCAGAATCCCCGCTTTCATTTCATCTCTTTTCTTCCGGTCTGGTATCATCAGGCACGAGCATGACGAGCTGAAAATCCCACGAGCAAGTTATATTTCAAGGTGAAATATCAGATTTTTATTTTTTTCTCCCCATGTTGATTATCCAAGAAGCAGAAATGAGTCTCATATTACGAAGCAGAGTTCAGTGAACTGTGGTCATGTGATTAATACTCTTGTCTGAGACTGTGCCAAAAAGTTAATGCCTGGCTTTTGGTGTACAATAACAATAGATTTGTGTCGTGCACGCGGTCAGAAACGAGAACAAGAAGCCAAAGTGTTTTTGAGGGAAGCGCCTCGGTAGGAGTGTGGGCTTAAAGGAAACATCTATCTCCTCTGTCAAATATCTCCGCTATTTCGCAGGGACTTTGATCAACAAAGTACTGTGCTCGTCCGCGGCAACACCCACATAAAACACACAGCCGAGGTTGTGTAATCTCTTTTGCATTACATAGAAAAACAGAAAGAGACTCTTCCCCCATTTTCGGCACTTAGCAACAGAGAAAACGACCTGCAGAAGTGGAAGACTCTCCTCCGAGCCGATCAATAAGACGCCCCGCTTGTTGTTTACTTATTTATTTATTTATTATCAGTATTATTATTAATATTACTATCACATGCATAGTAAGGATGGCGTTAGGCTCAATGCAGTGAAAGAGGAGCTAAAAACAAACAAAAGATTCGACGTCTTGTCAATCACTGGCACACCCACACAGTGAGAAGAAAGGGTCTAACTAGCCCCCCCCACTCCAAAACGAAAGAAAGAAACCACCTGTGTGGGTGGAGGGTGGTTGTGTAAGAGCATTAAAGGCTTAGTTCACAAAAAAATGAAAGTTTTTTTTTTTTTTTTTAACTGCTGATTAGATTAATCCAAGCTCCGGTATTTAGTGCGACGTCCAGGACTGTTCACGGGCAGCAGCTGAGAAAATAAAATCTAATCTATCTGCAAAGGTTTAAACTTGAATTAAAACTTTATTTAACCTCGGCTGTAAAAATGTGCTCACAGTAGTTAAATTATCATACATCTCATGCATACTGAGTAGAATTACACCTTGTTCTAAATTTGGACAAATAGGGAGAATCTGTGGGGTTTTAATTAATGGATGTTGGCAACTCTTCTGTCCCGCCGCCCTGAAGCTCTACTTTCTTTTTTTTTTTCACATTTGGTTTTAAGATTAAGATCTTGTATTATGCAACGTTAAATAAAAGTTGCGGAGGAAGACATCACCTCCCACATCTCCTCGGCCCTCATTCTATTCAATCCCGCATTCTCCGCCTTGTATCAATTTGTTTTTTTGCATGTCAAGTCAAAAGGAGGATGTCACAAGAGACAGCTCGCTTGTCTCACGTACATGACTGAGGTAGCCGCAATTTATAACACAACAGCCAGAGCGACAGACCTCACTTATCTCGGGCCGGCTCCTCCGCCGGTGCCCTTTAACTCAGCCAATGAGGATGAAGGTTGCAGGTTGGGTTACTTTGTCAAAAGCAGAGGAACCATTACAAATCTACACTATCCATCCTTCTGTAGGGCATGGAGCGTTTCCCCCGGCGCAAAGCTGTTGCAGACCCGACTCCCCTCAAAGCCGTCTGTCTATCTCTCGCGCCTGGGAAGCTCACAGGGGGGTTGTTATCACAAAGGGCCAATTTGTTATCCTGGTTTCACTCCATCACAGCAGCCATTATTTGGGACTTTTATCTATCAAGAAAAAGCTGTTAATGTGAGCAAGAAAGTGTGTACTCTGTCATTATGCCAGCGAGGCTATTGACTTCATCTTATACTGATTCAAGCTGAATGAACCTCAGGTAATTACTCCGGCAGAAGAAGATTGACACAGCTACGCTGATGTGAACTACCTTGAACTTTTAAGTTGCGCCCTGGTGGAAACACCACGTCTGATCCTTATGTTAATATTGTGTGTACTAATTGCACTGCAGCGCAAAGCCCTTGATGGAGTGGGCACTTCCACCGTAGGTGGATCCTCCTATTAGCGGCAGCACAGTGCTGCCTACGTGCTCTGACACCGGCACCTCGGCCCGGGAACACACCGACTGTCACAGAACGCATGCACACCTGCAGGATGGACAATATTTCATAAACCTGAGTGCAAAACTGCAATTTATCACTTTCACTTATTACTCCAGACATTTGGAATGATCAACTGGTTTATCCTCCAAGTTGAAGCTGTGTATATATATCAGCTAAGGAAGGGGAGAAGACAATTACCTGCCGATGTACCTAGGTGAGAGGCTATTTCCTCAGACAGTCGTGCCCTTTGTGTCTCCATCATGCACCGCGGCGTCGCCGTCATTATCGGACGGACAGCCGCCCCGTCTATGCAAATGCTCTGGCAGGAAACGGAGCCACAACACTGAGCGACACGTCGAGGGGAAATGTCACGGAGGGGCTGCAGACACCAACGTGTCACGTTACACGACAATTCAATGTAGATGTTTCTGCAAAAAGAGTTTTTGCTTGAACCAAATGAAACAAATATAAATATAAATATAAATAAACTGGATGAAACGCTTCACTCCCCGTCAGCCTGCAAAACTATTGGCCTTCCTGACATCTGATTCAGAAAGTCTTGACATCCACAAGCCACTCTGAGTCCGGCCCAATCATTTGTCACACAGTCAGTGAGGGCTGCATGCCCCCCCACCACCTTCACTCTCACAGCTCATCATTACACCACAAGCTGTCAAATTAAAACTTTTAAATTGTGCGAATGCCTCCTCGGAACTTTCCCTTTTTCCCAGCAACATATTGCAGAGATAATTGAGGATATTAGCAGACAGACTGTTACCAGGAGATGAAAGGCAGGGAGGGAGTGGTGACAGCTCCTCGCTCGTGGCGGTAACGAGGGACTGTCAAAAGTCTCTCCGTGTTTATCTCGGATCATCTAGGGGGATTTAAAACCCTTACCTTCAATTCCATTCTTTATGGCGCGTCCTTTATCCACAGTGATTTACGGAGGCTCAAGCCCTCCGCCGCGTGATGAATGAGTACTCTTCACAAGGTGTCAGGGCCAGGCAGTGGCGGGCGGCGGTGACTCCTAACGCCCCCCACCCTCCACCGCCGCCGCCGCCTCCCGTCCACAGCTCAACTTTTTTTTCCCCCTTTGTCTTTCCCACAAATAGGGATGATTGGATGTTGATGCTTCAGGTAAATTGTGTATATCCACGTCTACACAGAGCAGATGATCCCGACACTGAGACATTTTGGGTTTTTTTACAGACATCAGAATTTTAAGATACAAATAAATAGAGATGTTGACATCTGTTTGTTTTTTTTGTGTTTTTTTTTTTTCTTCTTCGCAGGTTTAAGGAATTGCTAAATTACTTCACAGCATTCAACTTATTATGAGCTCGTAAAAAATATTCTGTTTAATACTCATCTATTCATCCACAGAAAAACTGCACTACCCGTGAAAACAATAACACACCGAGATGAATTAAAAAGTGGTTCTGCCACTGGAGGAGCTCATGATGCCAAAGGAGGAGTACGGTTAAAAATCACCTTCCAAAGAGCCACTAAATATCTGATTTATTTAACACTGAACGACAACAAAGACCCCCAAAAACCGTTTACTGCAGAGTGAAGGAAGGCGAAAGGTTTCAATCAGTACAGACCTCGTGTCTTTTAAATAACGGGCAGAAGCTATAGCTCATTTCTGCCTTGTGATAGTCCCGACCCTTGACCACAGCGGCGCTGCCGCTAAATCATGTGATTCATCAAAATTAGGCTGAATAATGATTAAATCATGTTATTCATGCGGTAATTACCGTGAACTTGGCTCACAGTGTCGATGCTCAACAACTGGAATTAAACTGAAGTAGGTCATCAATAATCAGTAACCAGCAGATAAACACCCACTTCCTGCATTTCACAACGACATTAAATGTATACAAAATGATCAGTATTTAACTGTGCACAATGGCAAAAAAGGTCAAGAAACCATCCTAAATTGAAAATTATGACCGATCGTGGATTTGCACATCAAGAGTTTATCAAATTTATCAACCAAAGCTGTGATGAAACTTTCACTTTTCTTGAATCACATGTTACAAACCTTTTAAAGGTAATTGCCAACTAATATAAAAGTCAGAAGCTCGACTGTTTAGATTTTTTTGTCAGAAACTCTCCAGTGAAAATGGAGTAAGAAAGAAAGAAAATATGAAAATATGCCCCAAAGAGCACAAGAATGATTCAAGCAAACATTTAAAAAACAACAAAAAAAAAAACAACTTTTGGATTGCCTTTGAAATTTTAGTTCATACATTTTAATTGGTTTTAGGGCAGCTGTCAGGCTGACGGCAGAATTAATGTCACCGATTTAAATGATGTGAAATGTTACAGGAGATCTCATTGAAGCTTGAAGGGGAAATACATATATATATATATATATATAAAAAACCTCACTACGCAGAAAGTGAAGTGTCATTTTATTGACAACATGTTAAGATTTGTTTTAAGAGTTTGGAAATCCAGCCTCAGATCCTTTGGGAGTGCATATGTGACTTCACATAAACGTGAAGTAATTAGCATTCAAGGGCAAAAGTAGAATCTCGCCGACAAGTCGCGGCTCAGTCATTTTAAAAACAGCAGGTCCTTTGTGTTGTGAGTTCGTCCATTAAGCCGAGTTCAGCTACGTATGAATGAAACCCAACATAAATATAATAAAACAAGCCCCAGCGGTGCGAGGAGAGGAATCATATCAAGGTTACTCCCGCTCTGCATTTCAAAGCTCTTCCACGGCTCTTTGTTTTCCTCGTGTCATTTCATTCTTCAGTTCTTTTTGGTTCAGAAGTCTCCCTCCGTTTGATCAGGAGAGATAAAGTTGGGTTCATCCTGTGCCCAGCAACTTTTCCTGCCCCCAATCTGGTAAACATCCCTAATTCAACAAGCTGCTGTATCCTGCTGAAGCATGACGTCACAGTCTGCTGGCGAGCTCTGCTGTCGTCGAGCACGTTTCCACTCGTGTGGAAACACATTTAATTCCGGTGTATTTTTCCAACTCTGTGTTGTTTGCCCTCCGCGTTCATCAGCACAAACGTACAAGCACAGCAGCACTTTCAGTTTGGACCTCAGCAGCTTGGCGCTTGTTTGCATTTATGCAAAAACTAACTTGAGAAATAAACACTTCAATAAATTGAACATTGGGTGTGTGGATTGTGTGTCACAAAAGGTTTGAGTTGTGTAACTCAAAGGTTTGTATCTACAACACAAAGAGCAAGCAAAAAACTGATTACGTGTGCTTATAATTTACTTTCATGCCTGAAAATCAGTTTAAATTCTGATTCTGATCAAATACTTATATTTACACTCGTTATGCTTCAGCATTTCATAAATCACAAGTGGGTCAACACGACCAGCAGACGGGAATCACTGCGTGGCAGCAGCAGTCACAAAAGCAGTTGAAAGGCTGATTTGTGTAATTTGTGTCTCTCTGTGTGTCGCCTGTTTGACCACAGTGCGACTCTCTGAGGGGCAACCTTCAATATGAAAATGTTTTTGACCTCTTCTCCCTCCATTCTCTTCGGTTGCTTTTTCGCCTGATTCACGCCGCCAAGTCTGAATAAATGATAAGCGCAGAAGTTAACTCTTGACCTTGAGGGAAAGAAAAATTGCAGCTTGACCAAAAAAAAAAAAAAAAAAAGAGAAAACCTGAAAATAAAAATAATAAAAAATGTATTTCTTATGGTCCAACTGCTTTCTTTAGTATTTCATTCCATAAAAGTTTGAACTAATCTCTGCTCTTTCAAAGGCAGCGTTGATAAATGGTAATTAACACTGACAAGAAGGAAATTTTATTTAATTTATATTTTCACTTTCACTGTTGGATCATTATGAGCAGTAAATGACGGATGTCATGTTTTCCTTTTATGCCTTTTTGGATTCTTACTCAGGGATAATCCTAAAAAATGGGCCGGCAGGAGCAGAGAGTTTGTGACCTGCCAATCAAAGAGGCCACGCCCTCAGTGAAGTATAAAGACCTAAACCGGTTTTTGCAGAGGAAGTGCAGATTTTAGGACTTCCTGTGCGGGCTTCATCTTTCAAAGCTGATCAAAACTGATATGTGTGACATTAAAACGACCTTTTGCGTGGACGCAGCTGTCGTTGCTCCGTCATCTCCCGTCCTGCAGCTCAGTTATCTGCCATCGATTGACTACACCACACTGTGTTTCCGTCTACGGCTGCTGTGAGTATTTTTATTTCCTTGTTTAAGTTTAATTCACAGTAACACGACATGACGGCAACGAGTTGATTTTGTGTGGTTTCCCATTGACACTGCCGTCTTCCTGTCTACTGTCCATCAACACAGAGAATTACGAGTCTTTCTGCCAATCCATCTCCTCTTTTTCCCCGAATGTCAGTGGCGCGTGTTGGGGACATTAGCTGCGGAGACATCAGCAGATGAGGTCAGCGCCGACATTATTAAATCAGCAGCCTCAGAAAGTGTGAGAACGAGCCTCGCTGTCCTGTCGGATCCGAGCGGAGCTGAGAGCGCCACGCCACTTCCTTCGACATGGAAATAAGCAACAATAGCTCCTCTAAACCTCCTGTTTTTTTGTTGTTTTTAGTATTTCACGGCCTAACCAGCCAACAGATGGTTAAAGTGACAATAGTCTGGCATGTGGCAGATAAATTGCTCTCCAAAAGAGTAAACACACTCAGCAGGACATTATGGTTTAAACTGGGATAACGACACAAGGAATTAGTGTTATATTAAAATATATGCAAAGAGTCCATTTAACTAAATGAACGAAATGAGAAATGAGAATCACAAAGCCATCTGCCCTTGAGTGGTTTCAGTTGGTGCTAAGTTCCCGTCTAAATAAGTCTTGCTTAAATGCGCGCCGCTCCTCTCTCTGTACAATAATCATGCCTTTAGTGCTGCAGAGTGTTGCAGTGCATTAAGATAAAAGCGCTAAAACAGTGTTTGTGCTGCATCCCAAATGGAGGCTGCTAAGTGAAGTAGCATGCTGTTATAGGAGTCGAGGGATGATGCTAGCATGAGTGCTTCTCTGAGTGGGAACACTTCACACTGCAGGAGTTTGCACTGATGCCACAGCATAAATTTGTCATATATCTTTTTCTCTGGATTTTTTTTTTCTTTCCTCTTCGCTCTCTAAATGTATGTGGAGATAATTTAATCACATTTACTCATTATTTTTATTTATCGCAGTCACTTCAGTATCCATAGCATGATTTCACATTTTGGGCTTGTGCTGATTTTATATTTATATTTTTCCAGATAAATGACTTTGAATCACTTTTTTACCCTCCCCAGCACAAAGGAGCAGGATAACCTGTGATGAAAAGATTCACAGTTGGAATACGTCGCTGCGCTCCTGATACAAAAAAAAACAGAAAAACTATATCAAAATAGGGAGGGGACATAAAAGCCACATCAGAGAGTTTAAAGGGGGTTGGAGCTGAAACTACTGTTCCCATAATCCAGTAAGTCACACCCTCAGCTGGAGAGAATGCTGAGAAAGACTATCGGCTTTACACTCTAATTCACCTTCCATACACTCGTTTTCTTACCGAGAAGCTTAAAATGGATTAAACTCAGAGGCCCTGAGATGAAATATAACAGAAAGGTGCATTTCACCATACAGCCATCAATCTGCTTCGAGTTAAATGACGACGCTAATCACCTCCAGAGCTGTTTTATTTTTTTTATTTTTTTTGCTGGTTGCACTGAAAGATAAACAGAGTCAGACGGTGAGAGACAGAGTCCGGCGTGCAGATTGAATCTGAAGACCTTCCCACGGGTGAATTAAAGACCTGGCCGACGTCTTAAAACGCCAGGCAGCCCCCTCCAGCCGCTCTGGGTGATTCTGAAAACATTCGTATAAAAACTGCGGGAGAGGAGGAAAATAAATTTGTTGTGATGTTTATGAGTCTGCGCCGTTGAGGCCATCGGAGCATTGCGTAATGGCGTCCTACAACGGGGGGCGGGAAGGGGACCTTGGCCCTTACTCTCTCACACAAATGCATGCATGCACCGAGCCTGATAATGAGAATCCACCTCACCAAATCTTTCAATTCAAGGACTTGCTTAGATTGACTGTAATGCCTAAGTAATCAGCTTCTTCTGACCCACCTTGTCCTCGGCCGGGATTTATAGCACCCAATTACTGATCTCTATTACCCAGCATGCCAAGAGGATGGAAATCAGACGAGCGGACAGACGGCCTGTGCTCTGTCTGCTGGTCTGGGCGACCAGGTGATGAGAGGATGGCCTCCGCTCCCCTCTGCTTTCCACCCATCTTTCATTTTGTATTACATCGCCACAGACCTGCAGTGAAATTTTAATGTCCTCTCAGGCGTTGAAAGAGTTTTACAAGTCTTAGTTATGGGTGATGTATTTTCTTTCATATGGTCCAGCTAAAGAATCGACGCTCTGAATGAGAAATTATCTGAAGTATTAATGGAATTATTAAACGCAGAGTCTGCCCCTAAAGGAAATCATCCTGTGATCACTGAAAATAAGTTTTGGAAGCAGGTGTCGGCCGCTTTGAAAAGGCTGCAGTACCCGAAAAAAAATTAAATTATCAAGCTGGAAGAATTTTCTGCAGTTATTTACTCTCTCCAGAGTTTCACATAAAACATAAATCAACTTCATGAACCAAAGTTAAATGGGACCTTTTTTCCTATTTATCATTTTTAAAAGCTCGGAAAAGAACTGAATCCTGAAGTGATCATCAGGTTTATGGACCCGACCCGTCCCCGTGTCCTGAAACAGCTCCCCTCGGTCATCATAGCCAAACCTGGAGCGGGATACCTGCCTCTGTTGCCATGGTTACCACAATAATGAATAAGTTTAGGAAAAGATTATGATTTTTAGTAAAAGATACGTCCTTCCTTTTTTCTTATATTTTTTAAGTGTGAATGTTAAAATGTTAGAATATATATAAAAAATTAATAATCAGGTGTGACAAGAAATGTTTTTGCTCACACTCTTCAGTGTTCACCTCCGAGGACGGTACAGTAGAATACAGGCATCCTGTTTTTAATGTGCATCACCAAAACTTTCACTTTCTCCTCTAATGCAGACAGATAAACATGCAAATGAACATTTTTCACATGCTTACAGTTCACAAACAAAGGAGCACTCCGTTCCAGCAGGAAGCAGGTTCCTGATCTGTCCAGGGCTCATTACTATTTGACAGAAGATTAAGAGTTTATAAGACTCTTATTTCCAAAACTGAATATTTTTTCATGCACTGAAGACGAAATGTTTTGATCAGTAACATCAAAGCTGATATCAGCTTGTCAGTAAATAGAAATAAATCGGATTGAAACGTATGGCAGTGCGTGCACGCCGCTCCTAATATACTTAAGTGCAGTTCATGGTTCATTCATGGACGGCATTTGAGTGAAAATTTGAAGTTTTGAAGTTGTGAAAAAATAAAAAATTCAGATATAAAAGAGTCGTGTGAAGTGTCTGTCAGTTATTTGGAGGAGAAGCAGCTCATACAGATAATTTGAAGGTACGATGGTTTGAATAACAAAAAAAAATAAAATATCAATCCTTTGAAAATCTTCTTCAAATACAATAACTCTCTTTTAGAGAAACTTCATACTTTTCCCCAAAAAAGTCTGTTATTCATTTTAAAGCTTCAGGAGTTTACTTTATTTTTTGCATTCATTTTTGATGTATAATTTATATTCACGGTGATAGATGCAGTGAAGTTCAGGGAGTCATGGCCGTGTCGTCTCACAGCTCACTGCACTGAACTGGGCCGAGCCCAGAGCGTTGATTATTAATCCACAGAAGAGTTTTGAAGCGGTCTCAGCAGTTACACGCACTGACTGCTGCAACGCGTCGGTTTGTGCGCAGCATCCTGAAGTGACTGAAACACAATGACTAACACAAGTATGGCTGCTGAGTCTGAGGTGCGTTCAAGGCAACAACGTACTACACAACTTTGTGACCTCTCACATCCTGAACACCGACGGTCTGCTTCTGCCCACAGGCAGCTTTTCACTGTTGAAAACATCCCAATACGTACAGCAATTGTAAATAATAGATTTAATCAGATGTCACCATCTGAGGGAAAGTGTCACCTCTGACGTTCACTCACATCATACGTCACTTTTACACTCCAACACTGTACATCGTAGCTTTAAAATGCACCATCGCTTACACACGAATCATAAAAAACACTAATTATCTCAACAAAACCACGACGGTAACGTACGTTATGATATTTGGCTCAAACATTTTGCATGAAGGTCAATTTCAGGCATTGATCCGTGAGGGGATCAAAAATCAACAGTACAGGTTTCCCAGTGAAGGATTTTTATTCTGAATATTTACCGACAGATCTCTACGGGAGACTTCTGCCAGAAACTGAAGAGCCGTTCCCTGAAAAGTCTCTGCTGGAAAACTAAACTCACGAGTAGCGTTTCATAATCCCTCAGAAAAACTCAACGCTAAGCTAATGGAGCTTTTTGTGCTTCGAACAACACGAAGCCTTCCGGACATCTGAGTTGAGGTTAATGTGGCGAGGCAAGCCGCACAGACGCCAGGAAACCTACGCTGTCCTGAGAAAGGAGGATCAGCGTGAAGCAGAAAGCCAAGCCAGGCCTGAACACACACTGTCAATGAACAAAACAATCCAAATTCAACTAACACTCAAATTACCTCCTCACTGAATCAAAGAAAGTGTCGATCCTTTCTTTTGTAGAGAGCTGTGAAATGTGCCGCACTGTTTCTAGAATTAAAATAAATAAATAAATAAATCACACTCCATACTTTTTAAGATGTTTTCCTCTGGCAGTCTGGGAATATGTTCCAACCAACTACAACATCACAACAACAAACTCAATCACAGACCAACAGATGACGCGCTGCTGTCCATAAGAAGACATTTGTGTTGGCCAGCCAATCAGGAGAGAGACTGTACGAGTTCCCTGATGCACAAGAAGATCCTTCCAGCTGCTAAAGGAAAAAAGAGGAAGACCCTTTCACAATGTGGACATCCAGCTTTATGCTGTATGGGACATTTAAGTGGTCGCATAAATTGCATAAATTGGAGCTTTTGCGATTTTTCTGTCAGATTCTTCCGTTTCCTTTTTTCCTGGATCTGGTCAGTTCTCGGTTTCACCTTTCAGCCCGGAAAAACAGACCTCTTTGAAATTAAAAAAGGGGTGATTTTATTCCAGCCAGCACTCTGGGGACAAATTAGGTGACATGTAAATAACCTTTTGACATTTGGAGCAGAAATCAGAGGTTGTGCTTGATTCTGCGCCACATACAAATTTCTGCTCACCAAAGATAATGGAGATAATGGCTGCACACCAGCGGAGGGTCAACGGCAATTCAACCACGTGGATTTAGAGTTTCTGTTTTGATAATCCATTGTCAGCCAGACCAGGAAGCGGAAATGTGATGAAGTGCAGCCTGTTAGATATTCTTAAAGTAAAAGAGAGCTAACACACCTGCTCCTTTAACAAGCCTCTCTGATAAGGTAGAAGTGTCTGTGTTTATGCAGTGGAAGAAATATTATGAATAATTGGGGAGTTGACGCGCTGAATTCCTCCAGCATTAATCGAGCCTCTGAAATATCTGATATTAGCGTCGCATGAATCATTGTTAATTCCCATGAATCCATTACTGTTCCATGTGCAACTAAAAATAGAGTCCTGATAAATCAATGGGGACAGTCGAGAGTGAAGACGGGGGCTGGAGCTTTTCTTTTCCGCACACTGCGATGCCCTTGGTCCTCATCAGTAATTATTCTCCGTAATTCCCCTCATAGATTTCTGTGGTACAACTGATGCTGGGGGAGGAGTGTTTGGGGGGGGGGGGGGGGGGGGGGGGGCAGACAACAGACCTTGGGAGAAACGCCTCAGCCCGGATCGCATCAAATTCAAAGTGCATGCTTTACTTTTCGGATTGGTCAAGGTCCTGCTGCGATGGCACAAAGTGCGAGCCGTATCCTTGACTTCAATTTTTTTTTGTTTTGTAATGACAGTGACCTATTCCTTGTTTACGCCAACAATGACTGGGCATTTTTTGCCAATTTTCCTCTGAGCTGAAGGGAGGCCTAATCCATTCGAAATGGCGCGGCGATCTTCTGTACCGATTGCATTCGTCACAGCCCAGCGAGCGTGCTGCTGCTGCTGCTATATATGGAGACGCTGACCCCGGCGGAGCTGCCCTCTCTTCTCTCCGGCACCGAAGAGCCTTCGCAGATGATGGTCATTGCACGGCCTCACTCATGCACCGGGCGCCGGGGCAGACAGGTTCATCTGCACACAATCACAACGGACGGCAGCATCTCATTCCAATTGTATTTCAGCTCATAGGGGGCGAGCTGGTGGTGGTGGTGCTGGTGGCGGCGATGGCGGGGGGTTGAGACCCTGTGGTGCATATTACTGTGGCTGAGACAAATTTAGTGAAATGGAAGGGGAAATGGAAAAAGCTCACCTCTTACACTAATCTGGGCAAACGACACAGCGCCGGCTTCCTACAACAACATCCCCACCGAAAAACGGTTTCTCGCCGACAGAGCCGCCCTGTCCGTCTCCGACTGAAGACAGTGAATTAATTAAGATAATAAATTGCACATGTCATATTTGTCATCTCCTCAATCTTTAGTTAATGAGTCGGAACACGTGTGGGGGGGGTGTGTGTCTGAGTAAAAGTTGTCTTGATATGCTTTTCTTTTTTAAAAATTAAAGCTTCTTATTAAAAGACTGACTGATACTCAATGCTGACTGATATTTAAAATATGTCATGTATACATTCATGCTTCCCAGCGCTGCGTGGCTTCACAGACAGACATGAATGCAGATGAGGCCCGAGAAGAGGGAGTGAGAGCACGAGGCAGAGCGAGCGCCTCAGAAGTCTGCATATCTGATGGCAAAAAGCCCTGATTAGAATTTTGTCATGCCACAATTTACAAATTAAAATGAATTAGATCTTCCACGGCCTGACCTCCATTAAAAACACTTCATTGTTGATGAGGCGTGATAGCATCTGTTATTGATTGGAGGAGCATCAGTATGGCCAAACCTGTCTCTTCAGGAGGAGGTCGTCCGAAGCAGTTTAGGCATATTGAGAGATTGATCAGGGCCACGGCGCGGCCGCTTGGGCCCACTCAAGGCATAAAAGTCTGAGGTATGACGCAGCCGCTCCCCGCCGCGCTGTGGGGGAGCGTCTCAAATCTAAATGCTAATGGTTTCTTTAAGAGCCTGGCTGCCCTTTAACCACCACAGTCAGACGTGAAGGATGGCTCTCAGTGTTTTGACAGCTCCGTCTTTGTTTGACCCCTCCCCAGTCTCCTCCTACAACACCGCCATCAACAGCCCGTTTTCAGGATTCAAAAAAATCATTGTGTACCTGCTACAGTAACACAACAGGCTCTGGTTTATGTGTTAGCAACCAACCTGGTGGTTTTACCGTTCTTTCACCCTTCAATATATCTGGAGGAGCTTTCGGACGGATGGCTCGGCATGAGGTCTGCTCTTCTTCTTTGGTCAGGGCCAATTCTTCGCAGTAAAAGTAGCTGACAGTAAAGCCCAACTGTATGAACTCCCAATGTTCACCATTTTGTTCTAACATCAAGAAGGAATCCAAAAATCCAGTTTACATATAAATATGTTTTTTTAAATTAGAGAAGGTAGAAAAAATATTTTCCAGCCTCTGCTGGACGGCTTGTTTACTGCAGAAAAGTTTGATGTGAGAGCAGACTGACGGCTGACCGCGTCCAGCACTTTTCAGGACTATAATTCCACTTTCAATATCGCTGTCAATCCAGCAAATGAAACATATCAGACAGGAGCCGATAGAATATAAGAAATGCAACTTCGGGGTTTGAAGCAGAGCAAAGGTTGTGAGCCTTTTCACTAAACGCTATCAAGGACGCGCACGGCCAACAATAGGAATTCAGCCACAATGGAAATATGGATATGTGGAGTCAGCTTTTTTTTGACATTCGGCAGTAAAATGTGTCATTGAAAAAGAAATGACATTTGCAGGGAAGGACTACTTTATGAGCGCTTCACATGGAGGCCGTATTGCTTAATATCATCTTCCCGACCAAACATGAAGCGATTTAGTTCCCTGCAGAAGGCGGATCATTGTGTCTCCAGTGATCAGAAGGCTAAAACTGAAACTTATGAGGGCATCGTGCATCCTGACAGGGTTCCTACATGTCAGGAGAGACCGTGAAAATCTGACCGGTGAACCTGTAATTTACACCAAATTGACAATTTGCAGGGATTTCTTCACATTTTTGATCTCGCTCTCTCCTTTAACCTCCGTTCTAACCGCAGAACATCAAAGGAGCTCTGCGCAACTGTGTTATACGCCTATTGTGCCTGAATTCTCAGCATCGTGAGCTTCGCCATGGTAACGGAGATCAGAAGGTCATGCAAAGACTCGGTCGAGGTGACGCTCGGCCAGGGCAGGGTGGGGGCGTAAAGAAAGCTGCACCTGGGCCTTTTCCCAAACACTGAGCATGCTCATCATCTCCCGTCCTCCGGCAGCTCGCTGCAAGGTTAGTGAGAGTCAATAAGCCTTCCGCAAAGGTTAAGGAGACCTATAAGAAAGATATTATGCAAACAGTGATCTCTGTGGATCCAGCACAACCACAAATAGAGCGGCATAAGCATCTTTGTTCATTTTCCATCTGAAAGTGAATCACAGAAAGGTGCTCCGTTTTCCTGCATGACTGACTTATGAATTCAATATGAGCTATCTATACACTTTGACACGGAGTCCTCTGCGAATACAAAAACTCTGAGATGGCATATCAAATGGCACGAACTGGCAGAATAATCATTATTTGTAAATCCATCTTCACGGAAAATGAGATTTTTCTTTAGATTTTAAAATGCACAGAGGTTGATGGATTCCTTTATTATTAATCAGTGACTTATTAGTTCCCCTAGGTACAGACAGACCTGACTTCAGAACTCACTTTGAACACTTTTAATTAGTAAGCATGGAGGCGATGCAGCTGCTCAGGAGAACACACACTTGTAGTTTAAGAGCCTTGGCTGCCGGGTTATTTGTACAAACAGACAAGAGGATAAACAAGATGGTGTTCTCCATCTGAGATTTATTGTCCCGTAAACGTCCGAGGATTAATTAACACATTTTAATGCTGGAAGTCAGACTCAATGCGAAGGTGGGGGACGTTATAAACTCTGCTCAAGGTAACCTTAAAAACCAAGAAGCGTGACGCCGATCCCAGACTGGCAAAAAGCTCAATCGACCTCTCGTCCCCTTATCTGAAAAGTAGAGTCTGTAGGCAGCCATGTTGTCTAAAGACAGATGCTAAAGGTCCATACGGTCACGTGGTCACTGGATTAATGCAGAACCTAGACCTGATTCAGAATCGAAGTATCAAAGGTCTCAGCTCAGCTCTACAGTACCATCCAATCCAACCCTGATGGTTCAAAACAGCAACGAGAAGGATTACGACCCCCGAAGAATATTCCAAGTCCTCACACTAGCTCATGAGACGACAGAGCAGACAAAGCAGAAAACTTCCTTCACACATCCGGCTGCTGTTTTATTGCTTTTACACATCAAACCAAATATCAACCTGCAGGATTTTAGTCATTGAGAGGCTCATGGCGGACCTTAATAAAATGACAAAACCCTCATTAAGCGGACTCACGCTGGCCCGGACGGTGATCCGGCGATATGGGGCTTTCTCCTGGATTGTGGTCTTCCTGACAAATGTGCTTCGTTCTGCTAAAGGAGATTTTCAGAGTAAAGTGGTCTGTACGTCTCAATGTGAAATCCAATGGGTTACAAAAATACCTCAGTGAGATAAGATGAGAAAAGCAGCCTGGGTTGCTAGGTAACAGGCATAAAAGTTGTTATCCGATGTTGGAACGAGTATTTAGGATTTCCTAACCTGAGATAAGATAGGATGAAGTAAGATAAGGAAGGATTCCTAAAGGTAGTTAGGATTTGCATCTGTAACTCCAATTTTGGTGAAAATAATAATAATAATAATAAAAAATTCCTGTGTGATCAGCTGACTTCAGACAGGATGTTTCTGTAACACCGCACCTGCTCTGAGTTATTTCCCCTCTAACTACAGACTCTCACCCCTCCAAGGAAAAGATGAAGTTCACGGGAAGTCTAACAGATTTCAGTACGAGATAAAAAGCTCCATTCATGCTTAAAAAATGTTTCCCAAATTCATCGGTTTGTGTCCCTTTATAGCCTAAATGTGCCTGAGATTGTCTCAGAAATAGAAAACCTTTCATGTATCTCTTGAGCTTTTTTTTTTTTTTTTTTAAATCTCTCAGATTTATCTTGTAACACCCCTCTTTGGCTGCTAAAGGCTGTTAACCGCTGTCTTGGAACGCATTTAAGCTTGTTAAAAAAGGAATTAATAATAGAAAATAGATGAATAATGTGTACATATGGCTCCGTTAACTTTGGGCAGCGTCAGCGGTACAAAGCTAAAATCTCGGTAATTCTATGAAATCGCCAACAACCGAGCGGAGAACAAAGATCTCTCCTGGTCTCTGCACAGATGCTGGAGGTAATTCAGCGAGACTTCACGAGTGGAAAAAGCTCTTCGGTTTCCGTATCTGTGTGATGGAATTATGTGTACCAAAATTAGAGCTCAAATTTTAATGAAACCTCAGAGCGAGATCTGTGGGTTCTTGGCAGTGAGGGGGGAACACAACAGGATTCTTGCACATATGCCATGCACATCCACGAGAAGCTCAGCAGGCTGCCAGCACCAAAGTGTTCATCACTCTCCACCCACTCCTTTTCATAACACACAGCAGGAACGTAAAAAAAAAGCCCACAGCATGAGAGGAGTGAGGCCAACCAATCAGTGGTGACGATCAAAAAGCAGACGTTCAAGGAGAATGAAATGCCCCCATTGATTGGCCGCACCGCTTCGGTCCTCCCAGAGTCCTCCCAATCGATACCTGAGAGATAAGCAGCCGTCAGCTACTGACATGTGTGATGTATAACCGCCGCTGCTGCGCGGCGACTGATGACCTCTCACCGTCTTAGGAGCAACTTGACAAAACCCAGAGCGACCGCCAAAACTCCAACGCATCAAAGACGGCCATCGAGCAGCCGGCTGTTAAACCTAGCTGCCCTTTATTTGTGTTACGCATCTCCTACAGAAGCTGACCCCCCTCCCCCCCTCTTGTCTTTTGATTAGGGCGACACCCCACCTGAGCACTGGCTAATCAGCCGGGGTTAAAGCTTTCAGGAAAAGACGAGAGGAAAGCGTGGCACGGCAGCCGGGATGAATTACCTGAAAAAGGAACCACCGTTATCGCCGTGTTTGTTTTTCAAAAGACAATAATGAAATAAACAAATGAAAAAAAAATGGCTCAGAGAAAATGAAATGATGCCGTGGCGATGTTTTGTGAAATTGTGCTGTCAAACGTTTCTCCTTTCTAATTTCCTGGAGCGCAGATGATGGAGCATGTGTGCTGACAGCTGAATCAGATAAAAAAAAAAAAAAACAGGAAAAAGGATTTCTCCACTCTTTCCACCGCGCCGACATTTTTAAACGACATTCAGAAGTATAATAATAAAACAATTAGTCTCCGGCAAATGACAATCGACAGTCACAGCGACCTTGTGTGTACTCAGTTTTTTTTTTTGTGTTTCTTTACTGTGGTCATCTATTTAACTGTCATGGCTGACAGGCACAGACATTAATAATAGAAACCAGGCCAACGTTTATTTACCAGGGTGATGTTTTTTTTTTTATTATTATTAGTTTGTTGCGGTTTTATTTATTTTTTTAATAAGTTTGTGCTCACATGAACTCGCAGCCTTAAAATCTGTTGAACTGCTGATGATGCATCGACTCCTCGACAACAGTCGAAGCTGTTACTCTGTTTAGAAACTCACAAAAGGTCTGAGAGCGAGAAGCCCGCAGTGTGTGTGCGTTTGATGGGACCGTCCCAGCACAACTGTCACTTCGCTCCCCTGTTACAGGTGCTCCACACAGGGGAGCTGGCAGCTCTGACGGACGCCTCCTCCCAGGGATTTATGGGAAATGACAGCTCCCGCTAAATAAAGCCGAAGTGGCCGGGGAAGGGAAGACAACGCAAGTTCCAAACCGTGAGCGCAGAGGGCTGACACGAGCTGAAATTTATTTCCTCCACTGCTGCCTGGCAATTTAGTTGGAAATGTGCTATTCATACTTTCAGGCTGAGGGAGAGCTAGGAGGTGGAGGTGGGGGGTGGAGGGAGAAAGCCCCACCCTTAATCTACTTCCTCTGTTTGGGGTAATGGTCTATGAGGTCTTTCTGCCAGAGAAAATCACATTTCTTACATGGCTGAGTCTTGATGAATTATTTCACATTTCACTTACTTACCTTTTTAAAAGTTAATCTACATCAATAACATTAAAGGAAAATTTCACAGTTACAAATGAACAGTTCCCCTTATTCAAACCCGAGGGGTGTGGAGCGTTTGGCTGCTTAAAAAGTCCATTTCAAACTTCATCATTTAACCGTTTGACAGCATATCTGAATGCACACGGGCCGGGCCGGCGTTCTGATTTTCTATGTATATAAATATGGACCATCTTTAATTGAGCAGAAACTGCTGTGGAGAACAGTGCTGAACTAATACTGAGGCTGAAATATCATTACACTGATGGAAGCCGGGCTCTCTGACTTTTATTGGCAGCTCGCAAGCTAAATGTGTGGTTGAATTCAGAGGCAGCCATCGCTGCAGAGGCAAAGTAATCGACTTTGGGACAAAATGGTGTGGAAAATGACGTGCAGGCCTTTTGCCTAAAGCCAACCTGGTGCGGGCAGAAATCTATCAGTCAGGTGCACACCGACATTGGCATTTTCACAAATGTGATTCAGTCCACGATACCGCAGAGTTGGTGTGCTGGACTGGTGCTCCTGGTGAAAGAGAACTACTAATTCAAGCCATGCAATCTGCTGCTGCTGCTGAAAATGCCCCAGCATTTGTTTCGGCTTGAACTCTGTCATGTTCACATAAAACAATGTTTTACATATGAAACCCTGCAGCGGATCAGTGCAGATTTAGGTCAAAGTATCCTGGACCCCGTGAGCATTTGACTGAATTCTAAAAAAAAAAAATAATAATAAAAAAATAAATCTTTCTCTCTCTCTGCATCATTCAAGTCAATTCCTCCACAGCATGCAGAAAATCATCCCTTTGTTTTGAGATGAGCACAAGATTCGCTGCTATTCTGTGCCACTGTGCAGAGTATTTTTGGCTCAGGGCTGCCAAAGTTTGGACACAGCCATTTATAATTCTCTCGCAAAGGCAAGCAGCTTGCTTCTTTCTCCAAACAGACTCCATGGGACGCAGGCTGGGTCCATGCCGTCATGTGGCCTGCTCGGCAGAGTCACGTTGTTTTTAAGCAGCTTTAGCGAGCACCACGGCCATCAGGGCTTTGACCAGCAAAACCAGACATTAATCATCACAATACGACACAATTAAACAGCAATTATGTAAAAGACCTTTTTTTTTTTTGGTTTTGGGGGCGTCTCAACTGTTACATCAGCTTCTGAAACCTCAGATTCAGAGAGTGTCTCTCCCAGCAGCGAGCCTGGAGGAGCAACAGTCACACCCACACACTTGTGCATACACACTCATACACTTGCAGAGCCACAGAGCAGATCAAGTGTGCCTGGAGAGCTGTATGGAGAGGCCAGTTTTCCTCATTAGACTGTGTGTGCACCACTCTCCAAAAAACCCCTCACTCTAATCACTGTCACCAGACCTCGGCTGAAAAACAGATAATTAATGCCGGGCCCTGCCTCAATCGGCTTCCATGCTAAACAGCTCTGTGTACATATGTGTGTGCATGTGTGTGTTTGTCTATTTGGAGAATGTCGATGTAGGAGCTCCCCCCACCACCCCCCTTCCTCCCTCCTGCTGCCACCGCCGCCGCCGCCGCCGCCCCCCCGAGGGGCCGTGGATGCTCAAGCCGTCCACGGCAACCATTTCTCTCAGGCTCACAGCGGCTCTCAGAATAACAATTGCACAACAGATAACGCAGAGACACGTGGAGGAAATATCCCGCCGTCTGCTGGCTCCTCCTGCTCCGCCATCTTCAGTCCCCCCCCCCCCCTCCCCACGTCTGCTCCAGAGCTGCCCTTTTTATTTCCCCTTCATCCATTCATTTAATGGAATGGACTTCTTAATCGTGTGCTTTGCACAGAATATTATTTATGTTCTTTTTACCTTCCTAAAGGCAGTTATTAATATCATAAATATTTGATGATACTTTGCGTGACCCTGCAGGAAATGACACACAGAGGTAATGAAGGTTAACGCTGGGGGTACGGGCTGATTAAATGGTGAGTGAGCGGCAGAAGCCCACGCAGGGCTGCTGGAAACTAAACTTGACTTTAAGAAGGTAATTGACACAAACACTTGTTGGTTAATTTGCCCATAAGTTAAAATATCTATCACATTATTTCTACGCTGAAACCACTGAGAAAGAATGGGATTTAACGTTTGGAGCTCAGAGCGTTCAAATACAGAAAGGACATTTCAGCGGCAAAGGATGTCGCTGGTTAGTCTGCACAGCTACTGACTCAGAGAAAATAAAATGGAAACTCTTCTAATAATTGACTTTTGAAAAAAAAAAAAAACACATTCCAGCTTCCAAAATGCAAATTCTGTGATGGTTTGGGTTTTGGACTGTTAGGCTGGCGTAACAGTCAAAATGAGCCATTGATTAATTGATTAAATGTAAAATTAATTACTTTGTGAGAGGGGAAAAAAAAAAAGAATTACATTTGACTTCTTAAATGCGTTGAACACCACAAACCAAATCCTATTTACCGTCTTTGTTCTGGACTGCTGACAGAACTGCAGCCAAAAAAGCAGCCCGACTATCTGCACGGCCAGATAACGGCAAAGGTAAATGAGAAAATGTGATGTGAATCGACCCTTAAAACACACTGAGTCAGTGTTGGAGTGTTTGTGAGATAAAACTTGTGTCTTTGTTGATACGTATACCTTCCAGAAGCTTGTAATTGGAGTCATATGGTAATCCTCCTGTATTTTGTCAGCAGCACTTTGCCCTGCAATTACCATCATTCTCACAGAGGTTTTTGAGGAGAGGCGATTCTTCCCAGACTCACTCAACAAATCAATTCTGCCTTCTTGGCTTTCCACCAACAGACAAAAAAAAAAAGTACCTTCAATATTTGCTACACATGTCCTTCATCAGTGAATCGCGGTATTCACGAGTTTTGAATAGACCGTGTACTCCATTGTCTAAGAACAGCAGCAAACGCAAACAGCCCCACAAAGCTCAAATTACGGCATCCACTTTTTCTACAGCGAAAACACAACTAGCAATGCTTTTATGTCAAGCCCCCTAGAACGTATGATGGGTTTTACAACAGTAATCAGCATGTTTAAGTGGTAACAAGTTGGCAAATTAGCAAATTCCACCACTCATTTATTTAAGAAGTGCAATTACTGGCATCCAAAACCCCAAAGTCAGGTGGAGATTTTCTGAAAATAAACCAAAACACCCCGGAGAGGCTCCAAATGTCTCCTCCTCCAGTAGATATAATTTAATCAGCAAAGGATCCGAATCTCTAAACCGCTCCAGCATCCAACATTTATCAGCTCCAAAGCCTGTTTTGTTTACACATTCACATGTGGCTGACATAGCTGACATAATTTGACCTTGTCAGAAGCAGACCGCCCCCCCCAACACACACACACAAACATACACTCACTGCCTTGTGCATGCTGTGTAATTGGCCTTCGGGGAGAGTGGAAAGCCTATCTGGCCCTTGCCTTGTAAGGATCTGTATTGATGATCCAGACTGGTTACCAACCATCTGATCGATACCAGCAGATACACAAGCAGATAGTAGAAACTACAGCACAGTAACGTTTTTCGCCCTTTAATAACTGCACACTGACGGCACCTTCCATTCATTCATCGGAGCCAATCCCAGCTCACTCTGGGGGCGAGGGGCGGGGTCTCCGGTCCACCACAGAGAGAGACCAGCAACCACTCAGACCTCTGGACAGTTTAGAGTCACCGATGAACCCAAACATGATGTCTTTGGAGGCCCCAGGCCGGGAACTGAACCCTCAACCTTCTTGTTGCAGGGCAACAGAGCTGTGGCCATCTGACTGCACCTCTGAGGGGTTAAAGGCTTTGTAGTGACAGATGTGTGTAATTAAATATGTTTCTGAGCATAAAGGGCTATTAAGGCCCCTCGAATATATTTCTCAACAATGAAATATACAACGTGTGGGAGAAGAAAGTAAATCGACGGTCAGCGACCAAGTCGGAAGCGGACAGGCTTTTCTGCATTTAAATTGCATGAATTTTTCTGTGAAAGCCACAGGCAAATCCAAAATGAAAGTTGCATTAATTGAAAGAGTTTAAATTACTTTTTTTTTGTGATGTAGCTTTTGTAATCTTCTTGTGCAATGAAAATCATAGCTTTGATGGTGGTTATAGGTGATGAAGCTTCGCTTTCTTACGTGGAAAACTAAATCAGTTTGCCTTTTTAACTCGGAACTAATCAGCCCTTTCCAATAATCCTTGCATGCAAAAAAATGGGGGCAACTACAGAGGAGGAAAGGATGGATAATTGTGTTGTTTACCTTGATTTAACATCCTGTGTCAGACTGTGTGTGTGTTAAACCACAAAGGTTCAGTAAATTTTCCAAAGCCAGACAGAGGAAGAAGTGAGTCTCCGGCTTTTTCATTCAATTTGCTGCCACATGGGCAACCAGAGGCTTGTTGGGCCTCGAGAGCCACCGATGTGTCACTTCACATTTCTAACAGTGAAAATCAATCAACCCTCATTGAGATTCAGCAACATGGAAAACACAAAAAAAAAGCTTAGCTCTGCCAGAAAATCATTAAAATCATAAATCAACAATAAAGAAGGAGGAAAAATGTCAAAAAAAAAAAAAAAAAAACGACCAGCAAACAGAAAAACAAGAAGTAACATGGACGCACTTTTTAAGCAACAACAACAAGTGCTGCTGCGCGTGTGATTGTGTTAAATCACATCGCAAAAATGCAAATACTACAATTGTAACTCCAGTAATTTATGGGCCAACAGCAAATCTAATATACTGCAGGATGTTTAACATATATATCGTTTCATTTTCTGCATTTGCTCATCAGATTGTCAAAGCAAAGTGAGGCGGCGCACAATATCCTGGGCCTCACAAATGTAATATAAGCTGGATTGCAACGGGCCGGTGTGATGCAGCTGTGGCATTAGGGGCCAATGGGAGCTCTTTAAATGAGAGAGTGGCCGTAAACACCACGTCTACTTTCTCCCCGTCGCCGGCATTACCAGCGGAGCTGATGACAACTGTCGAGCAGCCCTCTAGTGCCTTTAATACAGCGAGAGCATTCTCCAGGGGAAATGCAATCTGTGTCCTCTGTGCAGCTCCACTGTCTGCACTTCCCCGCATGTGAGCCACTATCATATTATACTCCCCGCTCTCGAAATGGGAGAAGGAAATAGGAAATCGCCTCGGCCAGAGATGAACCAGGAACATAATCAAAAAATAGTGTGGTGCAAACGGCGCGGATCAGCCCGGCATGCAGACCTCCCCTGGCTGAGCACTAAACAATAAGCAGTGCGGGGGGATTGCTCAGGATTCTTACGCTGTTGAGAAGAAAGTGCGCTCCCCCCCTCCTCCACCAGCCCCCCCCCCACCTTTTTTCTTTCCTCCACCCCGCAGGCAACTATTGGCTTATAGCAGCTTATACGTTCAAGATGGGAGATAAGAACAGGGACGCTCCCCTCATGTGGTGATCCAGCATGCCTGTCCTGCCAATAAAAGCTGCAGATCCGTGCAGACAAAAGAAGCTCCCAACATGAGGCGGCGTGTGAGAAACATTATTCAGTTGACCTTGCATATTGCTGAGGTGATTTTTCATCTCAGCCAGACAAAGCGAGGTTTAAAAAAAAAAAAAAAAAAAATAAGCAGAAAAGTAGCGACGTATGTCACCAATACACTGCAAAGTGTGAAACTGACTTTTTGTTCCCATTCTGGGCACTGCCCCTGAAGACACACAACGGGGGCACAGCTCAACGCAAACAGGAGACATAAAGAAACACACATACACACCGCACATGTCTAACAACACAACCCTGCACTTCTTCGGCTGTCATTCTGCCCGCCTGGAAACGACAAAGACACTTGAGTGGAGGGTGGACGGCGAGTGCGGCTTCAGGGTCTGTGTGTACAGTCAAGTCACTGAAGTAAACGTGTTGGACACGTGTGTGTTTTTGTGTGGCAGACGAGGTGTGTGCGCGCGCTGCAGTGTTAAGCCGAAGTGAGAGGTGAAAGGACTGTTGTACTCACAGTTGTGCTCTTGTTTCCCTGTGGTCTGTCGGCGTGTCAGAGTTTCATCCTCTCAGCATCTCTCCCTGGGCTGGCCTTCCTCTTCCTCTTCTGACCAAAAGGTGTGAGGAGGAGGAGGAGGAGGAGGAGGAGGAGGAGGGAGCGCACGGATTGAACGCAAAGGAATGAAAACCAGAGGGAGAGAGAGAAAGGAGAAGAAGAAGAGGAGGAGGAGGGAGTGTGTGTGTGAGTGAGACAGAGGCAGAGAGAGAGAGAGCGTGCTGTGGATGGATGGAGGGAGGGCGAGCGGTGGCCTGCGATTGGCCTGTCAGTCCGGGAGAGGGAGCGTCAGTCTTGGCGGTGTCGGGGCGGCGGGCTGCCTGCAAACCCCAACAGTCGGTCTGCCGGCGTCTCCGATTTAAACGCCTCAAGAGTCAGTCGCGCAGATTCACGGCGCACAACACACGAGCTCGCCGGCTGCCTCACGAATCACACACTCTGCATCCACATCACACACACACACACACACACAGCGCGAGAGAGAGAGAGAGAGAGAGAGAGAGAGAAAGGGGGTGGGGGGGGGTGATAGAGTGAGGCAGACAGATTCAGAGGGCCGATGACAGCTTCAAGCTGAAGCTTCTCCTTGGCTCCTCATCAATGACAGGTACTGAGGAACAAGAGACGGAGAGAGGCTCCCCCTCCCATTCACACACAAATCACTCCTCCACATCCAACCACAGCCCCCCCCCACCACCACCACCACCTCACCCCTCCCTTTCTCAATTACCATAGCCGCCGCAGATGTATTGGGCTTGTCAGCTCTCAAGCAAGGCTGCGGAGGAGATGTGGGCTAAC
The DNA here is from genome assembly GCF_900963305.1 of Echeneis naucrates. NCBI lineage: Eukaryota > Metazoa > Chordata > Actinopteri > Carangiformes > Echeneidae > Echeneis > Echeneis naucrates. The sequence continues at coordinate 1,436,843 of NC_042518.1, forward strand.
TTATCTCGTCTAATTTAACCAGGCTATAATCAGACAACACTGTGGAGCTCATTTATGGTCAGACATGGAGAGAGACACAGACAAGATCATCCCAGGTCAGAAGAGAGATGCCTAAACGCTCTCACAGAAAAAATAAAACTGTTCTTCATCTTTAAAGTAGAAAAACACAAGACAGAAGAGATCTAAATAAGACAACTGCAGAATATCAGCAAGCGTTGGGGTGCATCCCAGTTGCATTGATTTAGCCGTGCTTCATTATGCTGTCAATACAATTTGCCTAATTTGAGTGAGCCAACACCCAAAACGCTGCAAAAATGAGATTCGGTCTGACGAGAAATGCTGTGGAGGATATGAGGCCTGACGTTTCTACAGTCGACGCCCAGTTTGCAGCCGAATGTCAAGCTCTGGTATTTTTTTCCCCTCATTAACCGCCGTGCCTGGTCAACAGCGGACTCCACACAAAATCCCACGAATCCTGCTGCTGTCCTCTTCACTCCACCAAATTCAATTAAAAAGAGAAATTGGCAATTAGATCACTGTTATGATCCTGTAACTATGATCTAATCTGTAATTCATTGGCTGGTGTTCCCCTGGGGTGGGGTGTGTGAGTTGAGGTGGGGGGGGGCGGCTGTTTGATGGAGTAGCTCTGAGACTCCTTGGCATTCACCTCAGCTCGGGCATGGCGCACAAGGGCGCAGGTGGAGTCGTGGGACGGCGGTAGGCCTCCATGGTGTCACCGCCGGGGCCTCGGTTGGCCCGCGGCAAGAACACAACCTGCGACACACACTCATTTGTTTTGTTTTCATATGCATGGGAGATCGTTTTTCCAGTTCGTGCATGTAATATATGTGCGAGCATGCACAGGGGACACACACACACACACAAACACACACAGGGAGAAGCAGCCGGCGTGCAAAAGGCAGAAATGTACACAAACACTCGCCGTTCTCGTGGGAGGAGAATTCTTACTCCTTAATTGAATTAAGTCAATTCCATTTGGTTAATGAAGGAGCGGGGGGTAGTTTGCCCTTTCAGCAGCTTCAGGCTAACAATCACATTGAGGCATGGGGGGCTGGAGGTGCAGTCTCCAGACTGGAACCAGCGTCTTGTCACCACCTCAGTGACCGGAGCCGTGCTGCAGCGCTGCAGCTCCGCCACGTGTGGACCATCTGCAGCACTCAGCATCAGCCATGTTTGTGTATTTGTTATTTTAAAGGCCCTGTTACCTGGCAACATTTAATACATTAAAGGCATTTTTATCTCGCCATCCCTCTCGTGGCAGTTATATTTAGTCCAGCGGATAAATGCAGCGTCCTTTATAGCAGACATGCACGCCTACACAGACACGGAGCTGGTGGCAACAAGGAGAGCAAACTGACTATCATATAGAAGTGTATGTGGGCTTGTGACACACACACACACACACACACACAGAGAGAGGCATATGCACACAGGAACAGTGTGATTGCTTTGCTTCGCTCGTTTAGCACTTCTAAGGCAGAGATCCCCAGAGGCCACCCATCACATCCAGTTACTGTGGCACACAGACACGACCGGGCCCCACCTGGCTGCTCCCACCTCAATCTGTAGGAGCAGGAGGCGCTAGCACCATCACACCATCTCTCTCACACACACACACACACACACACACACACACATCACTCAAGATCAAAGATGTAGTCGTGCGCACACACACACACACACACACACACACACACACAGATATACTGATCTCTCTTATCAAAGATCACAAGGACTTTCCCTCCACTATAAAGACTTTCACAAACTTCCTGTCACACATATAAACTTGTTAGGAATCGCCTCCCCGTCTAAAAATCACAGAAGTACACTGTGTCATCGTCACGCTTGTGGTTTTTCACGGAAAGTGCGAAGGAGCTTGCGAAATCCCCGGCTCCTGTAAGAGCAGACAGACTGTTATCACCGTCACCCTGGCACCCGTTATAACAAATTTGATGCAATTAACATAAAATGAGGAAAATATGTCAGGCAGCAGAATAACCGACAGAGTAAAAGAGTAAAGCGGCCCCGTTAACAGACACTTTTAAAGAACGGGACTAATGAGACTGAGCCGCTTCCTCTGAGTCACGTGCCGAGATAAAGATGTGAGGGCTCGCTCCGAGGAGGAGGAAGGCGGCAAAAACAAAGATGGGAGGCAGGCAGCGGGCTGGAGCGGGGTGAAAGTGGAGGGTAAAGGAGGCGGAGGGGGTCAGGCTGGTGATTAGTGATCTCCCGTGCTGGTTGCCTGACTTGTCACAGGTTGACATGGGATGCAATTATAGAGGGGAAGTTTCCCAGGCCCTCAGGCATGTGCCAGCCACGCTGTCAACACCAGCTGATGTGTGGGCTCCTGGCGCTGCCAAAGGTGTCACAGGCGCTTATGTGTGCTCAAAACTGCTACGCTCCCATGAAAATTGGCCTTAGCTTTCCCCGACACACCGGATGATGACGGCGTGCGTGTGCGTGCGCCCATGCACACACGCTCGGTTACCTTTGTTTGAGTATTAGTTAAACCCTACTCCACTCCCAGCCTTCCTCCGGTCTCACCCTTTTCTTATTTCCTCTGAAGCTACAAGGCAAAGCCACAACACTTGCGATTCTGCCGGCTTCTCACGCTGTTCCCACATCTTCTCCTTTTCCCGTATCAGCCTGCATACGACTGTGCCAGCAGTGCCAGTAAGCTCTATAAGACCCAAGGCAAATTACCTCAGCGGGATGCTACACTCCTCTTCCCCTTGCTTGTTCCTCTTCCTCATTGGCTCCTCTTTTCACCCCTTCTCCGCATGTCGCAAATCAAAGCGTGTACCTCAGCACCGGCTGCACGTCGTGGGAGTGCAGCTTAAAACAAATTCAATGTCCTCCACTGGCAGATTCATGTCTGTCCTACAGCGTGAGAGAAAAACTGCTCCACTGGTCCATTTTTTTTTTTTTTACCATGTGGGGGGAAAATAAAAAGAGATGTTTTTTTTTTTTCCTCTTATTCCACCAAAAGACACAGATGGACATCTGAACTTTTGTCCAACCTCTTTTTTTTTTATCATAACCATTTTTTCAGAAAATTGATTTGTACAAAGACTTCCATACTATCATCTAGTGGGTTGAAAGCCATGCTAGTGGGCCATCAGGTGTGATTTTCCACTTCAGACAATTTTTTTAGGAGGAGAAATGGCCTGAAATTGGATTTGGCAGCTTGCAGCTCCTCTAAACTAGCCTTGGGCGACACGATACTTCGATGCACCACTACTTCTCTGCTGTCATTTCCAGAAAGCTCAGAGTCGTGCCGGCGCTGCCACTAATCCTACGAAAAGGCAGGGAAGAGTGAGAAGAGAGAGAGAGAGAGAGACCGTTTGGGGTCTGACTCTGTGCGACATCCTCACCAACACACATCTGTGCACAATCAGAGATAATTGTGTAACAAGTTTAGAGGGGGGTAATGAGAAAAGCTAACTCTGGTTAAGTGCAGCCATGAAAGGTGTTAGACAGCAGCCTGTTAGCGGGCCTACAGGAGTCACTGGGGTCTGCCGCTGCGCCCTGTTAGTGCTGTTAGCAATAACCGCAGTCAGCCGGCAGGACGTGTCCCCGTGTCCTCTACCTGAGGCCCCGCTGTGATCACAGCAGGCCACCATATGATGCTTCTTCACCCCGCACACTTCGCAGCCCAACACCGCGACCAAGCGGCCCCGATTAAATCGGAGGAGCTGGGGCTAATTAAACCGGATCTGATCAGGGAGGAGTAAATTATTTAACGCTGCCCACACATACTGATGCGTCTCCAGATCTAGAGCCTTCTTTTTTTTTTTTTTTTTTTGTGGCTTTTGTCCACCACCTCCAGCAGTCTCTTTGTCTGCCTCGTCTTTTCTCCCGTCTTTACGACATCTGCACCGCTTTCATCGTTCATCTCTTAAACGGGGCCATTCAGTAGCCCGACCACAGTTGTGAAGCAGTCACCGAAAAAATAAAATAAAAAGATCAAACCACAGGGCCGGGGCTGCTGGGAGATAACATTGTGCGTTGATTAAAGGCATGGAGGGAGACGCCTACAAGATCCTTTTGAATCAGCATAGAAGGGGTGACAGAAATATCCCCCCGGGGACAAATCTAACAATGAGACAAGAGAAAATGTTAAGTGTTGGCTCCTTCTGCTTTCACACTGATATTCTTTATGACAAATCCCCCTCCTCCTTCCTGCTTCACCCATACCTTTGCATTTTCAAATAAATAACCCTGTTTTATTATAGACTGGTAAAGCTGCTTTTTTTTGCTGATGTTGTGATCTTATAGCAAAAGTTCACCGAAAACAAACTCACATATTCATTCACTCGGCAGGGGATGGCATTTCCCATCTCTTTTGCTCAATGTTGTGTTGTTTTTTTGTTTTTTCTTCCTCCTTCTGCGAGGCTTTCTCTCCGGGCCAATTTCAGCCTTTCTGATCACCCGGTGCACCCTGCACATCTTTCAACTGCTACAGGGTGTTAAACTACAAAACCTAAAGCCCACAGGAAACCGCTGACCCGTGACAGTGCAGACTGGAGGACAAAAAAAAAAAAAAAAAAAATGGTCTATTGCCTTGTAAACATTGTATTTTGCATTTACAATCTGTTGTCATGAAACAATTAACCTTGGGAAAAGCTGCGAGGTACCACAGCATGGGAACGTCCTGATGCAGCACTCCATATTCGCCATCAATTACAAAGATCCCACCAAACAAACCGCGGCTGAAACTCCGCACAGACCTCCAAGTGGAAGGGAAGTATACACATTGTGTGTGTTTAACAGTGCGCTGTGTTATTAAAAACAACAAAAGAGCTGTGTAGGTGTAGACTTGTTGTTTAAGGTGCCAGGGAGAGCAAGACATAACAGCCTGAAGGTTGGAACTGCGTAAAGAACGAAACGGCTAACTTGACTAATGTTTCCTGAACGTTGACGACGAATGAAGCGAAGAGTCGAGCGACCTTGTTCACATGATGCTGTAATATACCCAGAACATGTAACTGTTGTCAGACTTTAGTTTGAAGTTCTTTAAACTGAATCAGTTAACGGGTTTTCTCGCTGACCCCTTTCCCCCCCAAAAAAAAGAGCAAGTTAGTTGATACAACAAATGTGTTGCGTATCACCCAGGGGTTGTTGCTCCTGTAAAAGTGTTGGAGCATCTGTGAGACACACAGATTGTGTGTTTTTGAAACTTACTTCGTGTATCGGAAGATGTTACATCAGGGAACGGGGTATAATTAGCACGTTCACTCACATTAATGCTGATTGCAGCCGGAGCTGATAAATACTCGTGTCTTCTCCAGGTCTGAATGCTAATTGTAGCCTTTTCCATCGCTGACAACAGCCAGATGTTCGCGGGCTCTTAGTGGGTTATTTGACCGGCAGAAAAGCGGCTCAAGGGACTTTCAAGCCTTAAGCAAAGGGAGCCGGGTCAGTTATGGAAGCGTTAGTCCTTTTGGGTCGTCGTGTTTTCAAGTATTGTCTTTATAGACCTTTTCTTAATCACTAAAAGTAGAGCTATTATGAAAAAAGCTCTTTTAAGCTTTTGGGTTTCACTGAAGATGTCGAGCTATAACGTTGTGCTCGAGTCTGAAGTAGTACGGCAAATAATGGAGAGGAATGAAAACCCAATAAGGCTGGTATTTTCTTTTAATTATCTTGATGTTCATCACGGTCGAAGCCAGGTCCCCAGACTGTGATATTCAAAATTAGAACGAGAGTAACGTTGTCATGGAAACACAAATCAGCAATACATGTGGAGCCTTGACATATCACCAAGTAAAGAGGGTCCAGGTACATCAGAGCATCTTTTCACAGCTTCTGCAACTTCACATTACTTCCATGATTAATGGGCTCTATAGCAGCAAAATGAATAGCTGAAATATCATGACATAAAACTTAAAATATATATATAAATAAACACAAAAGGTGTGCAATTGCTTTTTAATGTGCTTTTGCTCTTTGTGCTTTAACGCTCTGAGCCTCTATAGGCTGTATTGTGTTTGTGCATAATCCAGGGCATATTCATTATGAAAAAAACACTTTACTCCGGTGGCAAAACCATGTTGACCTTTGCAAAATCGAATACTAGCAAACCGTGTCTCATTGTTCAAAGATAATAGCCGGGCAACATCCCTTATAAGGCAGATGATGTTGCTGGCATGCTGAGTGCCAGCCCCGCTGCTGGGTGGGTGTCGGGCTGCTGATGACTCATTCTTCATCAGCTTCACAGAGACCTGGGTGACAGGTTTCTGTTTTAGCACCGTCGTCTGCGACTTTTACCCCATTTAGATGAATGATTGTGCAAAATCTCCTTTTGTCTTTTGCGACGCCTACCTGAGGTTTACTCAGCGTGGCATGTAAAGGAGGAGGAGGAAGAGGGAGACAGATGAAGGTGGGGGGGGGGGGGTGAATGAGAGTGAAAAAGAAAGGGAGACAGCAGGCCAGCCACCCTAAAGAAGCCTCATTCAGTCCCCCCGGGGAAATTGCATCACTTATTGATCCATGTTCCCTGCATCTAATGGACACAGAGGGTGGAATTGCTGCTGGCAATTGGGAAATGGCTACGAGAGTAACAAGGAGTCATTAAGGCATAAAACCCAGCTTAGTCACCTGAGAACCTTTCACCTGCCTCCACACCGTCCTCTCAGCACGGGCCGTCTGAGCAGCCGCATCTACGGAGGAGTTCGATTGCCAAAGCAGCAGGTTTGCCAGCTCAGACGAGCATTTGTCTCCATTACGGGCCCTTACACTGGCAAATAAACAGGGGAGACAGACAATCATTCTACATTACATCCATGACTATAGCACTTTACATTTTCTATCAGCGTAACAGACTCTCCCATCTCGCAGTCCTCGCATTCATTTTTTACTGCCTCGCACACGTTCTGCTACTCATGTGCACAGATGGAGCTTTTTACCAGAAAGGGATTTCCACCACTGCTATAACATTTATGGCCCATTCTCCGCGGCAAAAACACAAAAACAAAAAAACAACGAGATCCAAAACAAGGTCTGCATCCTAACCCAAATCTGTCACACCGTCAGCGTTTGTTGTACGACTTCAAAACAAGCTGAATGCAAAACAGCAGCCCTCCTTTTTCCTCCGAGCCCAGAAGCCGACCTGTCCGCAGAAAGGGCAAGCAGCTACGTTCACCCCACTGTGTGGTACATATATATTCATATTCACAGGAGGCTTTTCTAGCCTCCCCACCAGCAGATAAAGGAAAATTGAAGGCTAAAGCAAGACAAAAGTCCGACCGGAGGGAATCTGTGATTACTATTAAAGCAGAAGGAAGTGGGAGGAGCAGCTCCACGGTGATTTCAGTTTGTGGGTCTCACAGTCGTGTCATTTTGGTCCGTTATTCTCTGGCTTTCTCGCATCTTAAAAAGCAAAACCAATAATTCGAACTGAATATTTTCTAAAATCTAATTAAGTTCCTTTTTGCTGCAGCAGAATTTCAATGAGATTTCTAATCAATTTTTACGGCTCTTTTCAGCTAATAGCAGCTCTAACTATCCGTATTACATTTCAGATACTTCATCATCCGTCGAGGCGAGCGGACAATTTCTCACATATCAGGCACTTACCTGCATGTAAATTATTGATCACCTTTCATCACCTTTGGCTCGGCACATGTAAATAAGGCGCTACACTCAGCCGGAGTGTTTCACCCCCACCGGCGACTTTGATTTGGTACCATTTGGATATTAAGTGCAGTGGGTGCTGAGTGCTTTTCCTGCCGGGGACAGGCAGCACATCAATCTCTGTCAGAGAAGTGGAAATTCGTCTGCAGACAGGAGCGGCCCGGGAAGCTGCCGCTCGAAAAACTGAAATTTGACAAGTGAAGCTCGGCACGATGAACTGGCATCGCTCCATCTGCAGCCACGTGTATGGACGCCGGGCCACAGTATCTGAGCTGAGCGCTGGAAGGCTCACAACAACAAATCCAATGTCAACATGTTTTTAAGGCTGTTGGTCAACAGACAGCTGCTTTGTGCATAACTGACTTTCTGTCGCAGAGCCAGTTTTGGCTGTGACCTCCCTCTCATGGGATCCCCCCTCTCCTTCCACCCCTCCCTAAAAATTTACCTGATGAGCTGCAGTCCTCTCAGGAAACAGGAGCGGGAGGAGGAGGAGGGAGGGGGGGGGCAGAGACAGAGAGAAAAGAGAAAGCTCTCATTATTTCTCCCTAATTGTCCACGAGTGACCCTCCTGATTCCCCCCTCTGCAGCCAGGTACGGTGCCTCATTACAGGCAGCCTCCTCAGTTCTCCCAGGAGAAGCTCATGAAAAGGCCATGAAAGGCCTCGTTTGACAGGGGCCAGCCAGACCGGACCAATTAACAGGGTTTTTCTGCGCTCTGACTCGCCACGCTGCAGTTTGCCACTCATCGATGGTGCGAGTTTTGCAGATGTCCTAGGTCAGAGCGGGACAGCTCGTTCAGAAGGGCTAAAGGACGAGGGCAGCGCTTCTGCTCCAAACCTCCTTTCTCTGATTTTCTTTCATGTTTGGGAGCATAAACAGCTGTTTTTCGTTTTGTTTTTTGTTTTTTTTTTTGGGAGGGGGGGTATTTCATAGCGTGATTTTCTTTGAAAAGGAACATTTAATGAGAATTAATTAAAGCTGAGAGAAAAATCCATGAATACATTTCTCTTCAGGGACAAAAAAATGCTCTCTATTAATTGTAGGTAAGCACTCAGGCAGACAGACAGGCCACTGGAAGTTTAAAATATAGATGTTTTCTGGCATCATCGCTCCATGAAGGCTAACTGAAATGGTGTCTCAGCCTCCCAGTACCAGGTGACTTAGTGTGTGTCTGACTAAATGAACCAGTCAAGGTGAGCTCCTTGTGTCAAAACCAGGAGCATCAAAGACAAACCATGCAACCTTGGCAGAGGGCCTGTTTTCCTTTCACCTGGAGGACTCCATTTTCACTCTCCAAGGCTTGATGCGTTCAAGCCTGACCTGATCATCGTAATGACTGGTCAAAAATAAAACAATAAACAAAAAGTCATTCAGAAAGCCGTGACATGAAAGAGCATTCTCCTTCCTACAGGTCTGAAAAGACACATACGTTCCCTTCAAGGTCACATCAGTTTCCACCGGAGCAATTCAAAGCAAAAGATAAGCTGAACGTAAACAGCAGGGGGCGGGGCAACGACAACACCACTCTGCAAAAGGGTTCATGACAGTCGCAGCGGCGAGGAAGGGTTGGAGAGGGGCGGGGCTGGAGGGAAGAGGGGTACTGATTGGTTTGCCATCTCATGGAGTGCATGGTTGCCTGCAGGGAAAGGTCACGGGAGGGAACAGGAGTAACGAGGTGTGAAGGGAAAGCACAGTCCTCGGCTCCAGGGCCCTCGGAGACGGCCCCGGCAAGGTGTTAATGCAGATGCTGCAGCCTCACAGGTTCTGTTTATTACACCTTCAGAGGGAAGCCAGCCTGGAGATTCAGTATCAGTCAATACGGCTGGAAACACGCTAATCAGAAGCACAAACCGGCTGCTAAGCCTGTAAACAAAGACCAAATGTGTTTCTTTCTTTTAATTTCACTCTCCACTTTTTTTCCTAACAATGCAAAGCTCCATATGCTATCTTGGTTCTGTTTTTCCGTAATTGGCTGTGTCAAAAATTCAGTTCGCTCCTCTCTGAGCCTGTCAAGGTCTAACCTTCAACCCCCTCAGCATGAGCTGCCACACAACCTCACTCATGCGTCACGTTGCATTCTTAAACATCCGCACTGTTACTCCAGAATCAAACGAGACAGGTTACTGAAAAATGATGATCCGGACAGGAGCTGTCTGTCTGTCTGCCGTTTTTCCTGTGCGTCACTGTTTACCTCAACAATAATCAGAATAAGAAATTAGTTTTCTGAATTTCCTAAATGTATTTTCAGTTACATTTTCCTCTTAATATCAATACGAGGCGGGTTTACCTGTTTAATTAAGTTCACTATTGCGGAGGTTCTAAATACTGTGACATGTAGACTGTACAAATCAGTTTGAATTGAATTTGAATTGATAATTCGATTTTTAAAGTGGATTGTGTTTTGTTTTCTTTCATCTTCAGCAAACAGAAATCCATCCAAATATGGACTTTGTATGAAACACTTGCGATGTTGACTGAGTGTGTTGCTTTTAATTTATCTGTCTGAACTCTCCTCGCATCTTTCTATGCTAATTTGGTGGCTTTGTGTGCACACACTGTGTGTTGTATGGATATTTCAACATCATCAGAATCATCAACCAACCTGCCTGTTTTTAAGGATGGTCTTGAGTACTGTTAAAAAAATGCTGTTTTATTATCAACATACTTAAGTGAAGGATAAATGTGCGTATTAAAAAAAAAAAGCAAAGTCATAATTAAATGACCTTAATGCAGCCTGACGTGTTACAGCGCGGGCTTTGTTTCCAGGCTGCAGTCTCTCCATGAACTCAACCTGAGAGAGGACCACAGGGGAGGGCCAACCCTCATTATGTATAAAATATCATTAATTAACTTTATTGAATGAGTCTCAGTATGGCTTCCACCACATGGTCCCCCCCGCCCCTCAGGGTCCTTCGCCCAAGACCCCACCTTGCCCTGCTGGAGAGCTGGTGAGCCAGCATCCTTCACTTCGGCGCGCTGCCTTGTTGTGCAGGCCGGTTCGAGGTGACTTTTCTCCCCTCTTGTCATTGCTCAGAAAGCTGCCAGTAATTTATAATGTTGTGACAGTCAAATAAACAGGGCCGCTGCCTGCTGGAGTGAAAAGTCCCGTATTAAAGGGAATCAAAACAGCTCCAAATGGCGCCTTGAATGGAAATAATCTCGCTGTAAGATCTGTTCGGGGCTGGCTAATTTAAATTTGTTCAGGGTGACAGCTTACTGGAAGAGGGACATAATGAAGTCCATTATCATCAGTGGTGCAAATTCTAAAGAACGATAACTCTCATTATCAGCGCTTTCCTGTATACGAAGGAAATATGTTCATCCATTATGAAATGTGCTGAGAATGACAACATGGAGCAAACATAAGACGATGTAAGCTGTAAAAAAAAAATGGGACTGGAGCTCGCTGGAGAGTGGACAAGTCTCCTTTTTATATCATTTTTTATTTTTTCAGTACAATGCCTTCACTTTGCGTTACTTACGGATGAGGTGATGGTGATTTTCACGGCACAAGAAGACCCCGAGTGTTGGATTTAAACAGAGTCAGGACTGTAATATGTTGATAATTCCGATATCTCACAACGTCGGATGCATGGGTACGCAACAGCAGGACAGCCTGTGCTTTTATTTACGGGGCCTTTTTCTTGTGGTAATCTGACATCTGTTAAACCATTCCAGACCTTGAACGGTGTCTTCCCAGGCATTATCTCATAAAAACAGAGCCTTGATAATGCCGTTCCATTAGACAAGTGGCAGAAATAACAATAAGTAGTTTTTTTGTTTGTTTGTTTTTTTAAACAGGGAAATGAGGGGGAACTCTCCAGATCTGTAACCCGCGATAACCGCGGCTTTACTAAACTCAGGCAGCCGCGACTTCAAGCTGCTTCTAAAATATATTCACTTCAAAGAGTTTGGAAATGTGTTTGGTGCCAGAGTAATCATCAAAAGTAAGTTCAGTGCCAGAAAAAAGTGCTGCTGAATGAGCTGGAGTGGAGGGAATGAGGAAGCCAGGTGTTGGGGCAGGAGTTGGGGGGGGTCGATCACACACACATACTAATGTGCCGTTAAAAGTCAAGAGCACACATTAACCGACGAGACGCTGAATCACACGGAGCGACGTGCTAATAATGAAACGCTGATTTAAGAGGTCTGAAATAACGAACACATCGGTTGTCACAGTTCTGTGCCGCTGCAGCCTGCAGCCACTAAAACATCATAGACAACGTGCACGGAAACAACAACAACAACAACACAAACAGTGACATTCAGCCTGAAGCAAACAAACAAACAACAACCAGGTGGTCCATTTAAAGCAGTCTGCATTCATTTAAGATAAAATTCACAATACAGGGAAAGGTAAATCTGCCTGTACTTATTAAATCTGTTTACTGCTTCTGATTGGTCGCACAACTGCAGGCTAAAAACAGGCCACTTCTGCCATTTGGCCAGCGTGTGTTTGCGTGTTCTCCCTGCAGCTGAGCCGGTTCCCTCCAGGCCCAGTTCAGCCCTCCTCAGTCCAAAGACGAGTGCGTTAGGTTAAATGTTGATTGTAAATTGCTCGGAGGTGATTGGTTGTGTGTCTCTGTACGTCGGCCCTGTAAGAATGTGTTATACATAATAAACTGAAATATGTTGGGTTTCATTCCTGCTGATGTCAAGCACATAAAGACTGATTCTTTTCTGTTTTGTTTTTTTTTTTTTTTTTTTGTCGTATCAGAAGTGTCTACTCGACCAAACAGGCAGAAAGCCTGAGTGGCCTTTCCAGCTCTCTTTATACACTCATGATATAAACAGTGCATTTTTTTATTTATTTTCTTTTTTTTTGGTAAGCTTATTTTCCATAAACCTAAACTTGCTGTATTTCTAAATATGTCGACTTGACTCTTGAAGGGATTTTAGTGAGAGTAAAGGCAGGAAGGGTCGACTGAAGAAAACGAATGCGGCATTTCTGTGTAATTATAAAACTGAACTGGTGACCATTCTGAAAACAACATTTGTCCTCCATTCCAAACAGCCATTTATTTCTCTGCAGTTTGCTGAAACACATTAAAGGTTGTGTAATTCATCCCAGTGAAGTTTAGTCCCATTCTTTTTTTTTTTTTACCCCCCCCTCCAAAGTCCCATTATCCTCATGACATTACTGGTAACAAAATTGTGAAACTCTGAGAAAGGAAAACTTCAGACTTAACATTTCCTGTGATGGATTAAACAGCTGAGAGAAGTTTCAACAGTCTGGTAATTGATTGTCATACCTGACCAATGAGCTGAAATTAACGTCTGCAAGGAAGAAAGAGAAGTCTGAATCGTTTTTAAAAATAGCCGAGACGATAAATTATATAAAGTCTTAGCTATTAAAAGTCAGATAAATCAATGGATTTCTGCAGAACAGAAATCAATATTAGCTGTGATCAGGTTTCTGGAAGAATCTGAACATCTGAGGTGCCTTAAAAATAAATAAGTAGTTCCTGGACTGGAGATTGACAGCTGTATCATGGAGCTTTATTGGGAAATAGTTTTATTCACGTTATCTTACGTAACTGGCCGCGACGAAGATAGCGAATGCTTATTGTTATTGGCTGGAAAGATCTCTATCTGTTTCTATCTAATCAGTTCACGCAGACTGACTCACTCACTCTGAGGTGAACTCTGCGACTCAGTGCCAAAGTTTTGGATTTTTCATGACTTTCAAGCAAAGAAAGACAAAGGACACATATCAAAAACGCCCGTCCTCTAACGGCGCTCGCTGCATTCGGTCTCCGCCTCCATCTCAGAGGGATCTTCATGTCCCACACGTTTCCTTCTCACCCGCTCCCTCAGGTCAATATTAGCACAAGGAACTCCAGCTACTTGATGTACCCCAGTCAAATTTACCAAATACTGTTTGACTCCTGCTATTAAATCTGAAGATGAAAGAATGGCCAAGGGCAAACAGCTCCTGAGGCTATACACTAAATACCCAGACTCTCTACTTTTTTAACCAGCAAGGCACAATTAAGAATTTAAATGGATCCTGCATAAATGTGCTTCTGCTGTGAATCTGACTGACTTTGAAAATATCATAATTAGTGTCAAGCCTGGCTGACATTGTCCAAAGTGTAAAGTCTCGCTATCTTCACTGATGTACTGCAGTGATAAGTTCATCCCCATGATTACCAGGTAAAGCCAGGAAATGTGACACAAAATGTACCTAAGAAAGAACAGCGTAATTAGGTGGGAAGCTGCCGATGTGTGCTCTCTGAGGGGGCTTACGTCTATTTTACCCCCAACGCTATTTACTTTCAACACATAATTCCAACTCTATTACTGCAGATAGAAGAGGACAAATATGACAGAGCAACAGACGAACGGAAGGAAGAGCGAGCGAGAGGTGCAGTGAGGAAAAAGAGAAGGGAGCGGCGGGGCTGCTGGGGTTGCTGAGAAAGATAGGCAGAGTTGGGCATGATAAGGAATCACAGATAAAGCCCTCTAGGGTGCAAACGTGTTCCAGAGAGGAGTGACCAATCAAGATAGAGTGAAAGAGGGGGTAAAAACTGTGATAAGAGTGATGACAGAGTGTAAAATGACTCAGTCAGGCCTGGCAACCAAACCGGCTCCGACCTCACGTTCCTCTTCCCGGGATGCTCGCAGGACGCCGTCCCGGCTAAAGAGCCGCTAAGCCTTCCGACGCAGAGTGGTTTTCAGACGTACGAGGGACGGATTTCAATAAGTTCTCTCCGAACTAAAGGGCGAACGTGGCCGTTTGTCACCGGCTCCCAAAACGACATGAAATCCGATGGCAGGACTGCACGCTTTGTCACCGACTTCCATAACTCTTTCTGAGCGTTCCAAAAATGAGGGTGCTCATGATTAAAAGAATCAATCAGCGACTTTATTGAAAAAGGGACGGGAACATCTCTCTCCGGTGTCAAAGTGGCCCACTCTGTTAATTCTGTTAACCCATCCAGGCCAAACCCGCTCTCCAAAAGTACTGTTGCCTAATTTCTATAAAAACTTAGCAAGTAAATCTACTTTTACGACAATGACACTCAGCCCAAACTCTGTCCGGGGGTACACATGCAGGTCCACACTCATCCGTCTGTGGGTTGGGAGACTCGTGTTGAGGTGGCAGGTCTTTTTTTGCAGGTTTCAGAAGCATCCATCACCGTGACTTTCTATATAAAATTGGATCCTCGGCTGCATCATCTAAAAGCGAAGCTGTAGCAGGACCCCGTCAGCTGTACGGCTCCGGATGTCGTGAGGTGACAACACGAGACCAAGAAAAAGTTGCTTGCAGCACCATGAAGATTTTCCTGACAATAAACAGCTAATGGAACAAACAGGCTGTCACCATAATAAGGAGTGGGTGGAGTTTGACGGAGCAGTTTTTATGCAGCATCAAGGAGGTGACACCTCGAAGGCCTTCAGACGGATGCTGGAAAGGAACCGAGCAGAACACAGCAGCGGCTGAGGTCCAGCAAAATGAAGCTGACCTTCGACCATGAAATCAA
The DNA here is from genome assembly GCF_900963305.1 of Echeneis naucrates. NCBI lineage: Eukaryota > Metazoa > Chordata > Actinopteri > Carangiformes > Echeneidae > Echeneis > Echeneis naucrates. The sequence goes on from NC_042518.1 coordinate 1,451,986, forward strand.
AAAGTTGTCTTGACTAGCTCGTAGGCGAAGCCACACCTGTAATCCCCCATAACTCATAAACTCACATAATTAGAAAACGATCCCTTTTGTTCAGTCTCCGATAAATACACCGGGAACGCTCCCTCCTCTACCTGCATCATAAATTTTCATAAGCAATTGAAGCAGGGGGCATATTTTGTTTCCTGAATAGTTGACAGTTGCAAAGTGCACACATATTGACAGTGATTAGAATCTGTGAGGGCTCGTTGCCAATGAATATTCAAGAGCACCTGTCGGCAGCTGAATCGGCGGCTCAAAAATCGTGGTTGGAGCGTTCAATTTGACTCTCTAAGATGGAGTCCTGCTACACTAAAATAAAACCACACACCACAGACGTGCTCCGGGTAACCCACCAGTGTGCGCTGATCAAGACTACACACTTAATCGAGTTGCTTTAGTGTGTTTTTAACAATTTTCTCATCAGCCTGTGAGGAGGAGAACTCACTGACACGCTGCACGTGCTGGTGTCTTTGTTGTTCTTTGTCTGCTGTTTTGCTTTTAATAAAATGCCGGTTTGAGTTTATTCACCATCCAGAATTTTGTCAGTGTGGTTTTGTTGACTACACTGCTGTCAAAGCAGCAGAATAACATAGCTTTTAATTTTCCACGCTGCGGTGGTTTCTTAAATTTCACATTCAAAGCCGATGTTGAAGAGAGAAAAATACACTTCAGCTGGATCCAGATTCAGGAGCGCCACGCCTCCGCGGGCTGCACGATGTGCCGGCGTGGACCACGAAAGCCAAATTGAAATGAGCCGGCTGCTGTTGACTCTCAGCCGACAAAATATCTTTTTTTTCCCCCCACAAAAACCTTTTTCTGGGTTTTAAGGGTCTTGATTTTAACAGCTATACACCATTAGCATGACCTGATACCAAACTGTGGACTTGCTGCCGTATAACTGTCATCACTGGCACTGAATCCTGAGAAAGTGACAGTGTGTGTTCCTAATCCACATGTGCACTTTTTTCAGGGGGGGCTGTTTGGTTTAGTTCAAAAAACAAGAATTCTTCACGCTTCAGCAGGCGACGACATTTTAGATCAAAGTGTCTTTCCAACGTTGTGACGAGGCCTCGTCCTGACGCACAAAAAATGTTTATCATCACTTTGTTTGGGATTAAGTGCAAACCCCGGCATCATCGCACATCAGCGTCGGACGTCATCGATGCTCTTGAGGCTGAATGGGGGGCAAATCCCTGAATCCAGTTTCCAAAATCTGACTGTTACGAAGGAACTGACTTTGGTTCCTGAATTAGATGTGCAATTAGAGAGCATGAAAATTTATACAGTGGGATAAACAAGCAAACTAGGTTTGTGTTATTCTTGATACCAATCTGTCCCAGTTCTGCTGACATGCCCCCCTGCGGTGCCTCCTCTCCACCTCTGGCACAGTCACATTCACCAAAAAACAAAAAATAAACGGGAAACAGGAAAAAGGAGCAGGAAAGGCTGCGGCTGAGAAACAGAAAGCAAACGTGCATCGCTCACATGCAGGAATCTAATTTTACTTCTTAACCAAATGGAAATAACAGACTGTCTAAATGTTATAGGCCTGACAGAGACGATGAGGTCTTCCATTATTACGCGAGTTTAATTTTATTTTAGTTGACTCATGTACAGTGATATAACCTAGTAAATATAGATCCGTGTTTTGGATTCCTGCCTGACAAAGCCAGCTGGTTCAGCTAAGTGTGTGATGCTTTCTCTGGCACAGAAAGTAAAATAGGTGGGTGGGCGGCAGCGAAGCGGTTCCAGGGTCTGGAATTGATATCATTGTTTGCAATTTAAATTATGATACCATTTGATAAACAAGCCACAAAAGGATGATGTAAACCATCAGCAGCAGCAGCACTGCACCATTATTTACCACAAATCTTCAATTGTCAGAGAATTTGATCACAATTTGGGAATTTGAGCTTTCAGCCTTATGCCGAGTGCATCAGTATCCAGCTGCAAAATAAGAAGCATTTGCACAACAACACGGCCATAAATCAGATTCATCATGAGCTCTGATTTGTTTTTCCTTTTTGCAATTTTAGTTGCTCACCACTATCATCTGTGAAAATGCAGCATTTTGTGTGAAGTGAACGCCGCTATAGATAGGAACTGTAACCCTGCCATTCTGTAACTATGGAAACAATAATGAGGTCACTGTGCTATTTTAGCTGGGTTTACTTGGAGATCATTACTGACATCACCGCGCTTTCAGCCCAAGTTTGAGGAAGTTTCAGTGAGACGGAGCCTCGACGGGAAAGAAAAAAAAAAAAAAAAAAACTGAGGCGACTTGTCACACACCGAGTCGCATTAAGCTGTGATGTTGCCGGCTGTAACCTTGGGTGATCTCACATGGAGCTCATTAGTCACTGCAAACAGTTCAATCCCATTATAAACTATGTCCAAAATAAGGAAAGAGAGGGGGGAGGTAAAAAAAAGAGGAGGAAGAAGAAGAAAAAATTCTAAATATCCACTTTTTTATTTATTCGGAGTAATTACATTTTGTTTGGCCTTCAATCTTCTGAGAAATTCTTCGTCTCCAATCTAAATTCTTTTCCAAATTAAACATTTGTTCTGTGAAAGACATGCTGTGCCAAGAATGTGAGAGGTCCGCCTCGCAGAACATTTCTGAAGGTACTTTTTAATAAAAGGTTCCCATTACTGACAAATTGAGCTGCTTGTGTTGGGACTGAAAATGCTAAATTGGAAGAATTTTTTTTTGCTTCATCTTCTTACCTTTACAGCCGGGGGGGGGGGGGTTCACAACTTATCAATTAAAACAGTTCCATTTCTAATCAATAACTTAATTAAAAGAGACAAACGGAGCCGAGACAATCAAACCCAGAATTCTGTTTGAAATTAGAGCCTTAATTAGACCTCAGAGTCCTGATGGACCAGATTCAGATCCACTTCAGGTTGAGTCCAGACTCAAAGCTACGTGAGTGTGTTTTCCACAGAGCTGTCAGAGGTACGACTGAACGACCTTTGACCTCGGGTGCTGAAGTGGAAATTGTGTGATACTGTTTGTGACGCACAACAGCTGACATTTGACACAAGAGACCGCCGGTAATTTCTGTACCTTACAAACACACAATTAAGGCTTTGCCAGAGTCAGCAAATAATAATTTGCGGGTGTTGTGTTTCTAAATAGTTTAAATAGTTTTAGACTTTCCGTTCGTCAGAAATATTATCGACCCAGCTGGATGAAAGTGTATCTTCTGTTAGTTCAATGAATGAGATGAATGAGAAATACATTTATTGTTTGACACCAGCCTTTATTACTTTGGGTTTTTCTCGCTCTTCCGCAGTTTTCGTGTTAATCTCCTGAGCTCACTCTAAACTGTTTTGAACTTTAACTGGGATAAATTTGAAAATGGTGTCAAATAGGTGGGCGGGGAGCTGTGAAGCAGTTTCAGGGTCTGGAATTGATATCACTGTGGACGCATATTTAAATGAAAAACAAAGAAGGCTGCTCTTAACCTTTGGCAACCACAGTTTACCAGATTTTAACCACAAAGCAGCTAGAATTTGCAATTTGGAAATTGTAGCTCGACTCTGAGTGCATTAGTATCCAGCTGAAAAATAAGCAGCACTTACACATTAGCACTCATAAATCGGATTATAATCAGCTATTTTAACAATTCAGCTGTTAATCAATATGAACACTAAAGCGGGGAAAGCATCGGCTTCGTAACATCTGCAGAGACAGACATGAAATGCACGGCTGTATCGTTTTTATTAATAAAGAACTAATGAACGGGACGAGCCTGATCTGTCTGGGCCAGACTGCTCGACAGTTTGAACACACTCTGAGTGAATGTTGTCCCTCCATGTCTCGGCTCTGTCCTTAACCATTTGTACTCTGGTAATGACTCCAACATGCTGTGTTCACTAGATCGAAAGGGAGAGAAGATTGGGGGGTGGGGGGGTAAGAGAGGAGGCTTATCGTACAGTTAAGCTGCAGCTGCAGTTTCCATAACAACTACCTGCAAAATCCCTGCTCCCTCGACCATCATTAGAATAACATTTTTACTCGTCCAGTAAGCATTAGCAGAATCTACATGAGCAATGAGACTGGAGTGAGCGGAAGGAAGACGAGGAGGGAAAAAAAAAAAAGTGTCAGTGTCGTTTGACAGCCGTAGCATGGAGCCGTATTTTATTCTGCAGGAAGATATCAAATGGGGTAATTACAGAAGGGGAGATGTAGCTTCCCCTGGAAAACGTCTACAAGGTGTGTGAAACTTCCAGAGGGTGTTCCTGCAGGAGAGCCGGCATGTAAATAATTTATTTACAGCTTTGTTTTTGATTCACTCTGAAACACAAACAAACCAACATCCTGCTGGGAGGATGAGAGACCGACCCTTCATCGTAACCTCGTTTTTATTTTTTCCCCTCCGACTGAAGGAGAAGAGCCTCTTCTCTGATCACGCATTACTCTATCAAGTTGAAAGAGGGGGGGCGGTAATCAAGAGTTTAAAGCAGAAGTAAAAAGGAGAAGGGAGCACATTAAGTGTTGGCTTGTCCAGGGTATCATTTAAAATCAGCACTGATGGCTTCATTGCTGCCAGGCTGTATGGGCTGTAACCTTGAGCGAGGGCTGGTGGGGCCCTGGTGACCAGGGAGGGGATGGGGAGAGGGATTGGCTCTTTTTGCATTCACATTCTGCTCAGCAGGCACCCGGGGGCTATAACCCTGACAATCCGTATTAGGTGAGCCAAAGTCACCATTAATATAGAGCACTGGGCCATACTATAACCTTACACTTCACATCTCTGGGGTGTCCTGAACTGAGAAAAAATGGTACTTTCGAACAATCACTTGGGAGGACTTTCAAAAGTGACCTCTAGCCAAAGTCAATCCGTTTGGTTTCTGTTTTTCTTTTTTTTTTGGTTGGGAGGTGGGGGAGTTTCTCTCTCGCTCTCTTTCTATTCGTTTTTATCTGTTTGCTGTTCCTTCTCAATCTCCCCCATCTCTCCACGGTGGCTCTGGCCTTGTGCTCCATGGCTGGTCACGTCAGAGAGGCTGTTCCTCCTTCACTGGATGCAATTACAGATTAGGGCTAAAAACACAGGTTGAGGCCACGGGCCGTGGTCCGACCACATCTTCTACGGCGCCGGCCTCCAAATATCCAGCTGAGCGACAGGATTAATGTCCTCTACGTAAACTTAAATAAACTAAAGAGGTGTTTATGTAGAAATACATCCCAAAACTTGCCACTGAGGCAGATTCAGACTTTTTTTAAAGGTTATTTCACTTTTTCATGCCACACAGAAGAAGAAGCACTACTTCCATTTGGTTGAGTCTAAATCAAATATTATGTTTAACGCCTTGTCACACAAAAAAGAAACTTTATTACTGCAGACCGTCAACCGGACCAACCATCACTTTCAGACATAAAATACCATTAAAAGGGTTTCAGTAAGAGCCGTAATCGCAGCCTTATCACCGACTCAGAGCTCCTTAAATCTCTGAATTGAATTCCTAACATTTCCCTTCCTTTGCAAAAAGGTAGGTGACAAGCAGCTTAAATAAATCTTAAATGAAGTCAGTTTCAAATCTAATTCCACCACGCAACGTGAGACCAAGGACCGTAAGAAAAATTTAGGGTTTCACTTTCATCTCTTAAGGATCAAATTTAATAATTCTATCCAATAAAGTTGGTTATTATGGTCACGTTCTAACTTAAATCATAATGTGGAAACTCAAACAATACTTTAAACATTCATTTTCTAAGTTTCATTACTATCATCATGAATAAACCCCCCGCCTCCTTCCCATCCTGTTCAAGGACTGGGAGCCCTCACCGGCCTCTGGACTCTGCTGAACGCTGTCAGAAATCTGGCTCCAAATTTTCTGGATCCTTTTTAGCCAACAGACAAGCGAGAGTGTGCTGCTCTACTGGCAGAGAAACAACCGGAGCTTTTGGAGTTTCTGATAACAGCAGATGGAGGAAAAAGGAAGGAAGAAAGGAAGGTTTACTTTCTTTACACAAAAATCTAAGAACGATAGACCTCGAGGGATGATGGCGGCGGCGGCGGCGGCGGCGGGGAAACGGTTCTGTACAGGAAACAGGAAACGACACAGTTTGTGGGTAATTCAGTTCAGAAGACGTGATTTCCAGTATCAAACTAACGTGTCATGTCAGATCTGAGTGATGAATGGAAGGACTCAAACGGTGACACGAGACGGATTATAAAAGCTGCAGTTTTGGTGAGATTTGGTGATTTAAAGGCTTTATTAGCTCTGACTCTGCACCTGAAGAATGATGATACCCGCCGAATCCAAGCATAAGAATTCAAACTTGTACACTCTTTGTTCACTGAATTGCTTTCATATTTGCAGTTAGAAAAGACTATTAAAGGAAAACAATGGCCATGTGACAGTGTATAGATTCTTTTTGTATGTTGCATGGCGAGCGTGAACATAAACCATGTGATGGTCGGCCCGGTGCCGGGATGAATACATGAATAAATACATGAATAAACAATTCTCTGTCGCGGGCTGATATACTGAAAATTGCGTTTTTATTCAACAAAAGAAATACCTGGACTGCGTTGGCTTGATTGATTTGTAAGTGCGATACAAGAAAACGGTTTTCCTTTGTGTTGTGTTTGTGTTTTAAGTGTGATGCTTTCTTTAACTGGTAAAGTGCCAATTCAGGTGACTTTCGTGGCGCCGCATAAGAAGTGTGAGTCTCTGTTTCACTCTACAACAATATTTTCCCAAAGAAATGATCAGATTTTTCAGGTGAACCTGCAAACTTGATCATTCAGTTTCAGTTGAAGGACAGAACCCGGAAAGAAGAGACTGGAATCAGTCTCCGTTTGTCGCCTTTGTTTCTTTATTTTTTAAATGCTTTCATTGCAGCTTAATCAACATGGATCCATCCAACCACACTAAAGACGCTGTGAACAACGCTACTGACAGCAGAATTTAAGTTCCAGGATGTTCTTATTACTTAACCAACGTGAAACCGGAGTTCAGCTTCACCATTTCCTGCAATCGTAACAGCATTTCTAAAAAGCTGAAATCGGCTTTCATTAAAAAGGTGAAGCTGCCTTTAGCGCCTGCTGCCCCGATTTGATCTGTGGTTCAATTTGATTTCTGTCTTGCTGTCATTGGTTTAACACTGGCCAGTCCACTGGGGAGAGCAATGAAGTTAGTAATTCATCTCAGAAAAGGGCAGCGTCAGACCCAGCCGGTCGCTAAATATAATGTGCCGCCAGTGATTCATGGGATGTGGAAACCCGGCTCACCTTTGAACTTTGGCCTTTTTGAAATGGGTAACCTTTGCCAGGTGACCCGTTTGAATCCCCATGCCAGCAGGGAGATGTGTCTGGGGTACGTGAGTGGGCGGAAATCTCAACACGTTTAATTCCTGCTGTCACGCCGCCTTTGATCAAGAGGAGCGCTGTGACGCCGTTTAAACGTAACGACGCTCACAGCTGGCGGCGTTTTTTCTTCCAGACTGTATTCTGAAGAAAGATGCCACCTGGCTTCAGGAAGGGCCTGACTGCCAGAACAGGGGTCAGATTAAACTCTCCTCTTCCTCAACACGACTGTGAAGCCACCGTGTGCCCTCCGGGGCTGTTGGGGGGGCGGGGGGGGGGGGTTGATTATAATGATTGGCACCTCTGAAAGAAGGCTTGGGCAAGTGCATGGACCATATCAAAGAGGATCAGCTGGGGCACACTGTGACCTGACTGTTATTAAGTGCTAAAATGAAATGGCCGCTCTATAGCCCTTCAAGAAATCATTTAACCAGTCGCAGCTGAGAGAACTACACGCATGCATGCACACGCTCACAATCATAAAGTCAAGACAAATACACACACACACACACACACACAGAATAGTTGGACAGTAAAGACCAAAGGTTGCAAGTGTATATTAACCACAGATTGAATGTGGGGAGCGTTGGAGATCCATCTGCAAGCACAGAACGGTTTGAACGAATGTGAATCACACTGACGGGACAAAGACGTGAAATGTGTCTAAATAGTAAAATAAAATGTCAACGCCGTGATTTACTACAGAGCCTGTGAGATTGACACTGACCTTATGTGGGTTGGACCATAATTTCTAAACTATACGCTGCACGAAAATGACTGTGTTTTAAAATTGGTTTAATGACGTTGACATCAAAGTGATTTTCTTTCTTTCTTTCTTTCTTACAGGCTTTTGGAAACTCAATTATTTGAGGGGCAAAGTAATATCAAGTCACTCTCATAGTTTCTGCAGTTGTGAAGACAACAAAAACAAACATTTTTACACAAGACGAGGAAACTAAACAACAGCGGTATTTCAGGAGTGAACACGTGGATAATAAGCAACACAAAGGAGAAGAGTCTTTTAAAGTGTGACTGTTTAACCGTCAATGCTGTAAAATAAGTGGAGTTCAAGGAAGTTCTCTGGTGAAGCTGGAGGCCGATAGATTTGTGGAAGTTGATATTATTTTCTGAACTAAGCTTTAACCCGTTCAGACCTAAGGCATCCTCAGCACTGTTTGAAAATAACCTGAAACATGAAGGTTTTCTCAGAAACTTTATGACTCAGCTTCATTAACATGAACAAAAAAAAAAAAACCCTTTGAGAAGTTGAACCTCCGACTTTTACTGTAAATTATTTGTCAACATTCTCTTTTCTCTTTTGAAACATCAATGAACAGCAAAGCCAAAGGTTTAAGGTCTCCAGTGGTTTGTGCTTCAGAAGCCGAGAAATTTTTCATCTGCTTCAGTATCGCAGCCAGTCAGCCGTCCGCCAAAACACTTTGAGCATTTTTTCATGCTAATATCGTCAAACGGGACTGAACTCATTTCTATTTCCCATCATGAAGTTCGCTTTCCAGCATTTCAGTGAATTGCGTTGCATTTAGACGTTCACATGGAAGTCTCCAAGTTTTAATGAGCTGCAGAAGCTTTGAAGTCCAACAACAACCAATCGCTGCCGACACCTGGACTTTGGTTCCTCCATAGGAAACATTTCCTGTCACTTAGCGGCGGCCCCCTCCCTGCTCATCAGCCATGTCTCTGTTGAGTCTCCACATGGGCTGTGCCTGCCGTCCCCTGGAGAGGCCGCTTCACTCATGACTTCCGCTGCTGTGTCTCGGCAGTCCTCTGCCTTTTGCACACACATATCGATCACCTCCTTTGTCGCCTTTCCTGTCCTGGGCTAAAAATACATTTTCACAACCAATCGGTGTCAGGAGCAACCCCCTCTGATCCTCTGTCCTTCATCCTTTAACCCCCCAGTGGCTGAAGCTTCGGCGGCCTTCAGATGGCACGGTAGCTGCTCTGAGGTCAGAGGACCTCCTGTGCATTTGGTGAACACGTCGTTGTGTCGGATTCCTCCGTGAGAACAACAAAATGCACCGACTTCTAATAAATGCTGATTGCTGTGTTATTAGGTTCCCTCAGCTCATAAAATCATGACAGCCCCGAGATGTTTACAGATCCAGACACCTTACAGGGGTCAATAAAAGGAAATTGCTCCTCAAACAAGGTGTGGGAGTGCAACTTAGGACATACAGCTGAACAACAATCTGGTCCGAGCAAACAAATAAATAAAACGAGCCCTCACTTTCAGAAGAAAGCCCACAGCCTTTGTTTAAATGTACAGCGAGCGTCTTCACTCTGTCCTCATTTGCCCTCATTGATGAAATCTCACCTGCAATCCTCTTATCTTTCTGACTACACACGACAATAACAAGCATGAAGGTCACCGCAGAGACACAAAGAGCTTCGCTCTCGAAATCACAAGTTTGGGTTTCATAAAGCAGAAGTAGTCGCAATAATGTGCAGATCGGCAGGCCGAACACACGACCTCGATAGTATAAGAAAAGGTTTATTTACGGGAGGCTTTTTTCCAAAGGTCACGCACAGGAAGCAAGGCCTCCGGTGAAGTGACTCAGCGACGGTGGTGCAGAGGCGGGGTCACCTGATGGCCGGTGCCGTCTGTTCCGGAGGGTACTTAACCCTGAATGAGTAGCTAATGGAGGGAGTCATCCAGAGCAGACTAGCCTAACTGATTTAAATAGGCATCCGCTTGGAAATGCACGGATGCGCATGGAGTTCCTGAGTGGTACGAAGCCAAAGGTGCTATTATGGGGACAAAACAACACTCAATAGAATCTGTGTTTATACACGCTGAGTGGATATTTTATGGAGCAGAACATCAAGAAGAAAGGAAAAAAAAAAACCCAAGATCTTTTTGATTCGTCATATCAAACATTTGACTGTCTGAGAGTGTGATTTTAACCTCGAAATGTTTGTGAATGCTGATTTAACCACATCAGCAAAAGTAGTATATATATATATACATATATATAGATATAGAGATATAAAGATATATCTCTATATATATATATATAGATGTAAAAAATGGCGGGGGGGGGCGGAGCATGCAGTAAAGAAGTCGCCAACATATTAAATCTGATCGCACTGTAACGAAAAGCAAGCAGTGATAATAATAAGCTGTGATGGGGCCCTCTTATGGCCCATCGATTTCCAATAGCTGAGATCATAGAAAGCTGGGGGGGTAATTACACTGTGCAAGCAGAGGTCGTCCTGAGCAAATATCATTATCATCAGATTAGAATGAAAGGCTGGCGTGGGTCGAGCACATCGAGGTGAAGGAGACCCAGAGGAGAAGCTCCTCGGCACACATGACCCTTCATCTGTCTCAATGTCCCACCTCTGTGGGTCAGCCCTACATCACACGGACACACACAATAAGAAGGTGGAGTTAAGGTGGCTGGGCGGGGAGCGGGGGGGGGGGGGGTCACCGAGGCACAACCATCCATCAGTGAGAGAAGAGCCACATGATGACCATGATGCCTCGGAGAAGCAAACAAACAAACACGAGAGCAACAATAAGAGAGAAAGTGTGCTGAGCTGGAGCTGTGGAGATGATTAAAAAAAAAAAAAAGAAATAAAAAACTGTCTGCATTCGGCCGATATATGAATTTATTTTTTTCTTTTTTTATTATGGTTTATATTATTCATGTTGTCCAATCAAAGTTTCCAAAGTTTGGAATATTTCACTTACAATTTCATAATCGACTGAGAAAACAGATTAATTATTATATCTGTTGCAGATGAATTCCCGAATAATCACCTGACTGTCAGTTACAGAGTCGGCGGTAAAAAGCTGAAATTGTGCTTTCCGTTGCAAGAAAAAGAAAAAGGTGAAACTTGTTTTTATTTGCTTCATTAGAAAGGATAAAAATTTTACTCCACGTCTCACTCTGTCGAAGTTTCCCATCAGTTTTATGAATAACCTAACATGTGCATGGAAAATAAAGGCAGAAACTGGCAGCGCATAGCTAGCTCTGATTGTAACTGTCAGGATCTGACCCTATCACAGTAAAACAGAAGAGAGGTGGTATAAAAATGCACATTTTCAAACAGGCATACATTAAAATCAGAACGCTCTGCCTTTTCTCTCTCCGAGATGTCATTTGCGTTTCAAACCAAGTGTGAAGGAGTAGATGAAGCGACCGCGGCTGATTAGCTGGGAGGGAGTCCCAGCAGGCCGGCGTCACGTCGCCCGTCTCCCCTCACCCCGGGTACTCCTCGGCTGCCGACCCCCTGCGTGCCAACTTGAGCGATCCCGGGTAGGCCGGCGAGGGGTTGCGAGTGTCACTCTGACGAGCCCGTGACGTCTCTATCTGTGGCGCTCAGCGTGGGAGCTGGCCCGGGCCACCGACATTAACATAAACAAGGCGTGCTGCTGAGGTCCGCCTGTCAGGGGCTGTCACCGCCGAGGACGGAGGAGAGACGCTTCTGCATTAACCTCTGGGCTTATCGCACAAAAAAAAAAAAAAAAAAGAAAGAAAAAAGTGAGGATTAGTGCTCAGTCAGGAATTGCTTTTGGGTCCTTGTCACTCCCGCACGATTACTGAACTCCCTCCTCTACACTCCACACTATTATTCTCATCTTCCTCTGCCACTTTCCCAAATGGAGGGAATCCCTTGGGTTTTAAGATGGCAACCCACTGAATCTCACTTCCTTTGATTTTGGTGACACCGTCGGTAAGAAGTTGTCACAGCAGGGATTTCTGTGCTCACATGTGAGCTCCTGACATTTAAAAGTACCGTTCCTCACAAATGGTTATGAAATGAAAATTTAATTTCGGGATGATCTCGACATTCTATTTCTACTTCTAACAGAAGATAATTACAGCTGATCCAAACCGTGGTGGACCTGAAGTTTGAAGAAACAAGAACTCAAGAATCAGAAACTGTGTGACGATGATGAGATCAGAGATAGTTGTGATTCATACTAACACAGCTGAAGACCGGCTTGGTCTCCGTGAGGGTCTCTGTTTTTCAGCATTATTTCCACAGTTTCCATTTCCAGCAGGAATCTATCCAAAATTAAAAATGCCGCAAAGAACAGTTTAATAAACAGTTCTAGGAAAAACACAGCGGACTGCTCTGTTTATAAAAGTTTGACAGAACAATAATGACTCCAGGTCCAGTTACAAGCCTTTCAGAGAACTTGGAACCGCCAAAGCTCATAAAAAGAAAATCTTTTTCATGAAGCCGAAGCGGCAGATAAGTTTCTTCTCTCGTTTGGCTCTTAAAGCGCTTTTTGTCATGAGACGCAATGCCATGATGTCTCAGAAAACTTATTTGACCTCCTCTCTCTCCAAAGTGTTTGTTCCTCAGGTTTTTGACAGCCCCGAGCTGCCGAGTTACGTGGGGGATTTTTTTTTTTTGTGGCAATGTCACCACCAACATCTTTGGCATGAAGGGTTGTAAGGTGGTCCAGCTCCTCTGTGGTGAGCTCGGGCTGACAGCTGGCTGCTTCTGCTGGCAGAAAATAGTAAGCAACAGTTAAGCTCTTCCTCTTCCTCGCTTTTGTATCCGAGCGGCCACGTGGCTGCGGGCCAACAACGGACCGCAGCGTTGCGAGGAGCTAATCCATATCTCCAGACCTCAGGCCTAATCAAACACACTGACTGCAGAGGAGGAGTCAATAGCTGCTGAATTACTAACGAGAGTAACGACAATCACATTCCTTTCCGACTGACGTAATTAAAGGAGGCATGAAAGGCACACCGAGGGAGCGCTGCCTCCAAGCAAGGCAGCAATTACGGCAGAAGCTGAGGAGGCAGCTTGTGGCAAAGACACGAGACGAGCTGCAAACACTGTCTCAGCCTTGTCTTTCGTCTAACACCTTGTCCTCCTTTCAGGCATCAGTATCATCAGTTGGTGCCATGCGCTGACAGCACTGGGCTTCATTATATCTGTCCTGCCCATCGGTGGTGCGGGCGCTGTTGTTCAACCGGCTCCCTCCAGCATGTCGCTGGCGGCTGCCATGTTTAATGACCCTCCTCCTCCCGTATCCAGCACTCAGTAGGCACAGCATGAAGCGTGGGGAAACACTCAATTTCTGTAATGGCTTGAAATGGAGTAAATATCACTCGCCCCCCTGCATTTGTTACTCATTCAAGCCCCGTTATCACTTGCTGCCTAATTTCCTGGTGCACTGACAAAGGCAGAGGGCGTTTCCATGGAGAGGGAACCCTTGCGGTTTTCGTGCTTCTCTCAACTTGGCATTCTGTTCATTTCACAGCAATTATCCTGAGTCATTCCACACATTCTGCCACAGAAACTCAAGGGAAGGACCTTTCAGCTAATTGCTTTCAAATGGAAATAAAAAATAATCACACGGCTACTTTGTCAAAATTACTCCTGTTATGCAGCATTTGGTGTGGGAAATTGATGTGGGATTCCTTTTAATGTCCCATTTACAATGCCTCGCGCTCTATTTCCAGATGAAAACCTTTTCTTTAAATGCGTCTGCGATGAAGCCCTGACATTGCATGCAGCATGATGCATGACGCACCGTCGCAGAAGCATCTTATATCGCTAATATAATTATATATCAATTTCTAATTAATGAAATATTTAATTATTATGCTGATTATTTTCCAGGTTTTTTGAGGGTTTTCTGCTAATTTATGCAAAACTCTATTCAGAAAGACGGCCTGTGACATCAGGTCATTAAAAGGACCAAAGGATCTGCATGTGTAAGATGCCATGTGTTTTCAATATGGCTGCAAAAACACAAAATGTTGGCAAAACAATTAAGGTGATGCAGCTGCAGAAAAACGAACAGCTTGTGGATTTTCTGGATCTGAAAAGCTTCCAGCAAACTGAAATATCGCCACATCGACTGGCCACCCAGTTCAGTGTTCTCAGTGTAGATCTCACAGAGCATAATACAAACTACTTTTGTAGACTCTGAGGTGGCCCCTTTAACTTTTCCATGTCCGTTTCCTGATTTACGGCGTTACTGGATCATTCTAATAAGTCACCAGTAACAGCTTCACCTTGTTTTTGGTCCAGGCAAAGAAATCAGACATCTGGTTTTTCCATTTTGCTGTTTCTGCTCCTGTTTTTCTACAAACAAGCAGCAGAGTAGAGAACCTGCTTCCTGTTTACCCTGGCATGCCCCATATTTAGCATACGCCGCTGAAACACTTGTCTGGATGGAAAGATATTAGTGCGATGTTCACTATGTCAGTTGAGCACATTTAGCAAAGTATTCGCCATCTGTCAACCCAGAACGGACGACTGATCCGTCCAGCACATGAATGAAAACTCTGAGCTGCTGCTGTTGGTAAATAAAAAGTCAAGTCAGGACCAAACTCATTAGGATTCCTTTATGAATATCTGTATTGAATATCACGTCGATCCAATACATGTTTAAACATGAGGAACAACAGAATGATCAATAAAGTTGGGAGGCTTCTCCTCTGGGGACGACGGCTGTCTGTACAAATTAATCCAATAGTTCATATACATTTCAGTCAAGACAAAAAAAACAGCGTCCTGCTTGGAAGCCACGCTGCTCCCGTGGATAGAAATTTAAACCTCATTTTGACCTTTGCTGAAATGATAATTTTCCACTCCCCAACTCAAAACTTAAAACAAGTATCTTTCCAAGATTTTCCACAAGCTCAATCTGGCTAAAATGGAGGTATATATATTTATACGTGGTCAATATGTACCAATATGATCTGTTTTTTGCGTTTGAATGCTGCTGCTGATGTGTTGACGTATGGTGGGAGGCTGGAAGAGGCAGCTGCTGTTCATCTCCATGAGAGGAAGGCCACTCTGAGAGGACGAGTGGAGAGGGTCATTTCAGAAGATCTCTGAGTCAGAGCGAGTGGGGAGGCATCAGGATATTATTAGGGAGGTGTGCCGGCTGCTCGGCTGTTATAGCAGAAATAAATGGTTGTGCTGCTTCGGACCGAAGACGCACCTGCCCTGTGCTGTCTCTCCAGGTATTGTATGAGAGATGCAAAAAGAGATTTCACACCATTAAACCTGTAATTCCCGTCAGATTAGAGGCCTAATGACTGTTCTGACTGTTGTGAAAGAGAAAAGCTAGATTTTTAAGAAAACACCAGGAGCTGAATCTTTGTTTAACATTCACTGCAGCTAATTCTATTATCTCCTTGTTTCAGGTACATTTTAGTAATCTGGAACAGTTACAATATATTACAGAGCCTCTAATAAAAGACACCCAACGGAGGGTCTGCTTTTTTATTCTCTTGAGTTCCTCAGACTGACTGAGACTCCGTATTATCTCAAGTGAAACAGCCACACTGCACTTAATCTCTAGTTTAAATGCACTTAAATAAATGATTGAATGTATAGCACAGGAACCAAAATGTCACTGATGAGCTCCTTTTTGAAGCTTTGTGTAAAACATAAAGGCAGAAACGAAAATGTTAATGAATTGTCTGAGGAGTAGAAGATCAGAGGAGCCAAACGAATTTCATATCACACCTAAAGACCTGGCATTTAATTAAAGTGGCCTGAAGAATGGCTGCCTGGTTGGCTGACAACAGTTTCTCTTGAAGCAAATTAAAGAAATCAATTACCGCCGTGTGAAAGTGTAATGCCAGCGCGTCGGAGCCCCACAGTGCCACAATGAGACACCAGGCCAAAGGGACAGGAGCGAGGCGGAGGGCGCCTCCGCCGCGCCGCCACATCCGACAGGCTCGGCGTTCAGAGTACAGAATGGGCCCACCAGCTGCCTCCTCCGCTCCGCTTCCAGGTGTTCCTCATTCTCATCCTAACACACCAAACGCACGCTAAGGTTGGAGATACTCCAGCGTGGCGAAGGTTACTTCCTGTATGGAGAACGCAGCCTCTAACGGCTCTTCATTGATGCCACTGCAGTGCAAATATTGGAAATAAATGAGCGGCACGTCTGAAGCATGTACACGTGCTTTTCTATTACTACTCAGATATTTTCACCATTCACCGAGGACGCAGCTGTCCCGTGGACAGAGCAGACCACCAACCTGCGATCCGTGGACTTCCTGTTCCACCTCCTGACCTATAAAATGGCCCTGGCTGCCTCCTTTTCAGACACAAGGCCTAAAACTTTCACAAAAATAAATGAAAAAATTCAGGGTGCAGGTCAAACTCCAGTTTAATGGGGTGTAATATACAGGGAAGCCTCTAGGTGGCGCTGCCATTTATTTTATTTGTTACGGTCAACAACTTAAAATCTTTGACTTCCTGCACTGGCTGTGGCTCTCAGGGCCATACAGATACATCTTCCTGTATTTTCAGTGAACAGCTGCCGGTTTACCAAGTTTGGCATTTGGGGATCATCTTCAAGGGCAAATTAAAACACAGTCAAAACACGACCGTTACTAATCGACCCAAATTCAAAACAATATCTTTATCTTTTTTTATTTAATGGTCCCTGATGCTTTTGATTTTAATTCATTTTTACTAATGAAATTGTTGCTTGAGAGGATTTCTAATCCTGAAAAAAATAATGTGAATACAAATAAATTGTTTTTTTTTTTTTTGTTTTTTTTTATATTATCAGCTACATGTTGGCTTTTCTATTTTATAACCTCCAATCTTATCACAGTTCACGATTCTACCATCAACACGGCAATAAGATGCTGTAAGCTTTAAGGTAAAAGTGCATATCAACAGTTTTAAATGTAAAGTCATTTAGTATACGTTTATGGCTTCCTTTATGGTCGAAACCTTCAGCTGTTCATTAACCACGCATCGTATTTTCTGCATTCTGATTTAACACAATTTAACTTTCTGAGACTGAACCTCAACAACAATAACAACAGAAGAGTTGGCGACCGTGTGCTCAGCGGTGCAGCAGGACGGGAAAGAAAAGGAGGACCAGCTTTTAGGGGTCAGCCGGAAGAAGAGCTGCAGTATTATGGGAATGATTTTAATACAGTCCGCTACGAACCGACTGCCATCCTCTCTAAATGTTAATCTCACTGTTATCAAATCACACCAGGAGCAGCACGCACATGTAGGCTTTGTCCAAAGGCTACAGAGACACTCAAGGTCGGCGTGAGTCTGAATTCACTTTGATAAAGTGCTGACACGGATGTTAGAGAGTTAATGCTGCACCAAGTGATTACTAATGACATCAGAATGTGTCTCTAAAAGGAGATTTCCCCACGACCGTTCACCACGTCATCACATGTTGACCGCAGACATGCCGCACAAACTCGTTTGGCTTCGGCCCGGCTGTCTGACGGGCGTGAAGGAGCCGCCTCCGTCCCTCCATTGTTATGCTGCTGCAGTATCACATCCTGCTCCACGTACCGGGCCCGTTTCCCAGAGAAGGCCAGATCTTTTAAAACTAGTCCTGAATGTTTTAAACGGAGACTCTTACACACGTGGATGTGGAGAGCTTTGGTCGCTCCCTGATGCATGTTGCTCTTAACTGTGAGTGAAAGCAACATGGAGAATGAATTCAAAGAGACTCTGACCTTGTTGTGTTTGCTAGCAGCAGCTGTGGAGGTAAATTCTCCAGTTTGACACTTGCTCTTTGTGCTTTGTGCAACTAATAAACCGCAGAGTTGACAATCTGCTTCCTGTTTACACCTCGTTAATATGATTCATTTAGATTTATTTCATTATTAGAGTCATGCCACCAACAGGGATCAGTTAGTTACCTTCAATAGGGTTTCTCAGGTCCACAGCGGGAGACCGGCACTGAAGAGGTGCCTGGTGTACAAAGGAGCTTTTCACTCATTTCATAGTGTTGGAAAAGTGCATGTGATGGATGTCAGCGGTGAAGGACTCAGCTGTGTGAATAAACGCGGGAGGCCAGAGGAAGGAAACAAGCTGTGAACATCACCTTCTAGATTTGACTGGTGAAGTTGTTAGCATTATATTATTATATTATTTCTTTCACTGTCACCTTGGAAATGGGAAGCAAACAGTCACACGATAAATCTAAGTTGAGCATTCCCTCTGTTTTAGTTTCTGGATCCAGTCCCGAGGGAAATATGGGTCTCTTTAGCCGCTAAATGCTCCGCTATAATCCCACTTAGTCTCTAACTGGAAAACGTTGGAAATGCTGAAAACTGCTGCCTGCCGTCGCTGAAAACAACATTATAAGAGCGGCGAGACGGACAGCTCGACGTAGAGCCGAGTCCCCGTTAGCCTCTCAGGTGATAATTCTCTGTAGGTTCATTACTACGAGCGGCCCTCTTCACATCGTTACGCTGTTTTCATGTTGTCATTTCACGCGTTGTTATTGTGACAGTTCATTAAAAGCAGTAATACACCCCGGACTAGAACTGCAGGGAACAAATGTCAGCAGAAACTAAGTTTACTTACAAATGGGATGTGAAAATATTGAGCTCAGCGTTAGTGTTAAATGTATTATTGAATTTATGAGAAATGATTATTAAATTAAATCTGTTCTCATAGAAAATGCCAAAATGTGGACATTTATAATCAGGCACATGCACAGACAGCCCTTTAGGCCTCTGACAAGATGCGTGCCCGTTTGGATCAAGTTTGAAGCTGGGCTTTATTATCGGGCACAGACTAGAATTTGCTCACATTAAGTTAAGACACAGAAGACTTTAATAAAAACTGACTCTGCCAGCATTGGAGTTTGGCGAGTTGCTTTAGTTTTAAATAAAAGTGTAGAAGTCATTTTATTTAAGTAAAGAAATTCTGAAGGTTGGGCAACATTTATTTAAATTTTTTTGCTCGGGCCCCTGGCCCCAAAAATGCCCCTGTGAATAATAAGAAAATGAAAAGTGCGTCTTGAGAGCTTCTAAAGTTTATGCATACACACGTCGGCTTGTTTATCCCGAACGTTCGGGTTGATATGAACTTGACTGACACATCGTTTCCTCCAAACATGTAATTTGCTAATTGGAAAATAATAACACACCTCCGCGGAGCTTCCCTTTTGCTTTTGAAGTTTTTAACGCTCGGACTCGTCGTCGTGTAAGCTGAGAGTGAGCCGCTCATGCATCCAAAGTTTGTTTGCTCACAATTCAAAACACATCGATCTCGGCACGCCGGCGTGCTACTTGATGGTCTACTTCCAGTCACAGCAGGGAAAGAAGCAGTTTGCCATTCAGACGCCAAAGTGAGCAGAATACAGATGCAGTGGAGGGTTTATTTTTCACTCGTGAAGGGGTGGTTGTGTTTGTGTTTTGATCCGACTCCTCTATCATCAGCAATTCTGATTTGAGGGTAAACATTTTGTATGTATTGTGGAAATTCAAATACTGAACAGTTTGCTAGATTGTGAGCTGAGATTATGTTTTTTTAAAAACGACAATACACACATTTATCTTCACAGTTATTAAATCACACTCTAGCTCATCACAAACATCCTTTTATGCAACTCTGGTGGCATTTAGTTCTATCATACAAAGAATGAGTCATCGTGTCCAGGTATAGCTTTTATCTGAATAAAAACTCAACCAGTTGTTCAGAGACATTTTTTTAACTAAATAAGCTGTGAGGATCGAGAAATAAAAAAAAAAAAAAAAAAATCATTTAGGCTTTGTGTTCTTATCTGGATCTCGAGGGACTAATCTTTAAAGAGTCGACAACATGTCATCAAATATCTGACAAATCTCTCAGCACATCAGAATGTGTCGCAGAAGCATCCGGAGCAAAAGTGACAAATTCTTGTTTGTCTCGATTAACGCCGATTTATTTTTGATTCAAAGAGCCTTCATCGAGTTCATGAACAGACATACTAGATGCTTGGATGGTGTGGTTACGTTAAATCCATACAAATCACATTCTTTAAACAGCGTGTGGTTTGTGGACCTTTCTCATATAGACTGCTTTTTGTTATATTTTTTGACATTGGTAAATGTGTGGTTGGCGTATAAAGAAACAGAGTTAACTGTCAAAGTTTGTGATATTTTATATATTTTTTTATGAAAGTGTCTGTAATTATACCATTTAAAACACCAAATGAAGTCACTTTCATTTCTTCTGATTGGATGTTCTAACATAAATCTACAAGCTGAATCCGAAGCATTTGGAATTTCTGGAATGCGTCTTGTTTGATTAGGGAAAAAGTTTAGAACTTTGAGTTCTAAACTTTACAAAACAGTCTGATCTGCAATGGCAGATTCACAAGTTTGTAGGATATGTTTTGTTTGAGTTTCTGATGGATACTTTTCTCATCAGCCCTGAGAAGGCTGCATTTTTTACTTGTGTGTTATTGTGGCTGTCTGAAAGCGGGGGTGTACGGGCCGCAGGGAGAGCTTAAGGCAAAAAAAACGAACTTTTCTTCTTCAAGAAAACAGGAGATTCTCCGTGGAAACGACAGGGTCGCTTAAGTTTGCTCGGACCTTCAAAGTTCAAAATGCGTGTGTTTGATAAAGTTCTCATAACGGAGATCTGAGACTCGGCCCGGTCTCAGCAGTCCTAAACACCCATCCAAATCCTGCTGACAGTGGACGACGAGCATATAGAGTTAATATGGGAAAGCTAATGAATATGAATGAGGTAAATGAAAGCTGATGAATGTTATCCCTTATCTCCATAAAGATTAGACAATTCCCTTGAACCTCTACCAAGGACACACACAATAAAGAACAAATTTGAAGAGTGAGCTTGTCTTGCAATTTGATGGACGTTGATAAGGTTACATGACGAGTCATGATATATAATGTCTGGATGAAAACGCGGCGTGCGATCCGAGCAACAAAAAAAAAAAAACGAGGCGGCTACAGTTCATTTTTATTAGTTTGTCCATCGTCATGGTCACAGCTAAAAAAAAAAAAAAAAAAAAAAATAGATCGATGTAGATTGTAAAATCTCTTTTATCAATATATCCTGAGGCTCATATACACATTAGAGTTACCAAAATGAATATGTCTATTAGGGCCTTTTCTTCCCCAGAGACCACTGCTAAATGACAAAGAATAGACCCTCATTTTCCTCTTCATTTTCCTGGTGTCAGATCAATCATGCACCATCCCAACTCAAGGTGAAACCCATCAAAGTGTCATTCCCCCCTCGTCGATGATTCACAGAAAACTACCAACACACAGACGGGCAGCCAGACAAACAGAAAGACGGCATCAACAACAAGCCAGTTGTGTGTATGTCTGGGAGGGCTGGGGGGGGGCAAACAGCCGTGATGCCCGGTGAGATTAATCTGCTTTACTGGCAGTCCTCAAGAGCAAAACGGAGAAAATTCACCCTGAACACAAACTCCTGGCCATAAAATCGACTCATAAACACCGTCGGGCCACAAGCAGGAGAGCTGAGCCGAGATAAAGTCTGTCCAATCTCTAAATGATAAGATAAATTGGTGAAACTTTGCTCAGAACATGTTGGCTTCAGGGAAAGATGCCAGGAGGCGGATACTCCTGTAAATGCGAGCTGCAGCTGCAGGTTGGGGTCAGTTGGGATCTTGTGAAGTGTCGGTGTTCACCATGCTGTGGACAGCGAGTCTCTGCCTCCTCTGGGCTTCGTTCCTCCTCGGAGCGCCGGTAAACAAACAGAGGCACAGAGTGCTGCTCATCTCCTTCGACGGCTTCCGGTGGGATTACGACCGCGACGTCGACACTCCGAACCTCGACAAGATGGCCGAGGATGGAGTCAAAGCCCTGTATGTCACACCTCCTTACATCACCATCACCAGCCCGACACACTTCACCCTCTTGTCAGGTAAAGTGCTTCATTTTCTACAACCGTGCTCCTAGTTGGCAGGATATCTGCATATCATGACGGAACAGGAAACCGCTCTGAGTTTACTTAGCAAGGACAAAAAAAAAAAAAAAAAGGCCACAGGAAAAAGGAATTAGTTGTAATTGAATGTCCCAGGGTCCAACAGCTTTTATAGCTGAGTAAGATGATTATGCTTGGATGAGTGAGGGAGGAATTCTCTGCTCCCTTTCTTATTTTGACTCTCAAATCATCAGTGCCAGCTAAAAGAAATTTAACTTCCTTGAAATTAAATTCGTCTAATCTCCGAAGTTGGTCGTAAGACCTTGTCCAAAAGCGTCACGCCACTCAGCCCGTTAAGTTGATAGAATTTTTAATGTGAATGTGTCCCGCCGTGAATAAGGAGTGGAAGCGGACTGACAGCGATTCTCCTCCGTAGGCCGCTACGTGGAGAATCACGGCGTGATCCACAACATGTGGTTCAACACAACCAGCCTGGAGAAGAAGTCGTACTATCAGAGCCAGTTTGTGAATGAGTGGTGGGACAATGGCACTCTGCCTATCTGGATCACGGCGCAGAGACAGGTCTGTGCAACACAATTTCCATCTTATCTCTGAGAGACTGTTTCGCTGTTTACAGCACTAGAAACCATTTCTCTTGACAAAATACCACAGAAAGCCGGGCATTTCAGGCAGATTGCTGCAGTTATGGCACAAACCATTTTGCAGGTATGAATGTTAACTGCATGCAAATGACAAATGTTGTGAGGTTGCCTTTAGAAAAAAAAAAAAAAAAAGTCGTCCAGGCGTACGTTTAAGAGAATTAATCAAAATGCAGAAACTACCGATTTGATTTCTTTGGTTGTTGTCCAACAGTGTGAACAGATGAATTCTTGGCATACTTCTAAACATGTCAGAGTCCACGTGTCCCTTCTGTGTGTGTGATATTAACGTGGCCTCTCTCTCCATTCCGAACCTCCAAGGGCCTGAAAACGGGCTCTCTTCACTTTCCCGGCACGGCCTCCAGTTACCAGGGAGAAACGGCGATGGTGCGGGAGGTGGAGCCAGCACTTTACAACTACAAAAATGAGCTCGAATGGAAAAATAACACAGACAAGGTGATGGGCTGGTTCAGGGACCAGGACTTGGACTTTGTGTCCTTGTATTTTGGCGAGCCGGATGGCACAGGCCACAGATATGGGCCGGACTCACCGCAGCGCCGGGAGATGGTCAAACAGGTCGACAGGACCGTGGGGTATATTCGGGAGTCGGCCCAACGACATGGGCTGGACGACAGTCTAAACATCATCATCACGGCGGACCACGGCATGACCACAGTGTACCGCAACGGGCTGGTGGAAGAAATCATCCTGTCCAAGATTCCCGGGTTCTCTTTCAGCGACCTGTCATTCCACCTGGTGGACTTTGGGCCCTCTGGGATGTTGCTGCCGAAGCCGGGCAAGCTGGAGAAGGTCTACAACGCCCTGAAGGGTTCCCATCCCCACCTCCACGTCTACAAGAAGGAGGAGCTGCCAGAACACCTCCACTTCTCCAAAAATGACCGCATCCTACCCATAATTCTCTGGGCCGACCTTGGATACGTGATCAACGGGGTGCGTTGACACATTTGTATCTCTCTCTTGCTTTAGAAACGAGCGTTGCCGATACAGTCGAGACAGAATCCAAGAATTTTGCAGAAAAACCATGGTTCTGTGTTTATCTAATGAGCGAGGGGCAGCAATGAGTCGGGTTTGGACAAAGGCTGGAAAAGTTAAAACCAGGAAGCAGATTTACGACCTATTTCACCTTAAAAGAGATGTGCTGTCATTTCCAGGTAACATTTACACCTCAACAATAATCAGCTTTCAGTAGATGTGTTGAGGACCTACTTGACAACCTGAATGTGCCAAACTATTCATTTCAGAAATCTCCTGTTGGCAGAAAGAGGAAAAACTTCAGTTACCAGCTGTGTCTCGCTAATAGAAAAATGTTCAAACTGGACTCTTTTCATCTAGAAACAAGGAGTTAAGTTCTAAACTTAGTGCATTACAATTTTAATCAAGTGAATTTGCACGTCCTCGGGATAATCCAGGCCTGGCTGATGACATGCACTGCTCCCAAATGCTTCAGGAAGCTATTCATGCCTCAAAATTCAAAATTAGCATTTTCATTTGGCTCCACACTCCAACTCAGTCACTCTGCTGCGAAGCAACTTTGCAACTGAATGTGTCAGTGAGCGCTGAGATTCCTTCAGAAATCCTAACAAAACTTAAAGACTACGTTTCTGAAATCATAAAATGTCTTCAAATGCTGACGAGGAGGAAAATAATCAGCCCTGTGAATCCACCGGGGAAAGAGGTTATCTAGATTCTGCAGGTTACGACCTGCCATGACTGTATCATCTGACTCTCCCATTATGGCCACTTAAACTCCCTTTAGCTTCATCCCAGGGACGGATAAGGATGATGAGACTTTTTACATAACAGCTAAGATAAATTGAGTCTTCCATATATTGATATTCATACCGCAGTTTGTTTCATTAAACTTAATATATACTAGAAAATTAGCAAATGAATGTGCGTCTTTAAAAGTATTTTATGAAAATGGAAATTTTAGAGATGGATTAAAATTCTCATTTAGCCACTTTCATCAGTTAATAGCAGTCATAAAGAGAAAACAGGCCCTCCTTCTTCAGTATGGAAATGACTCTTTCACTTGGACAACACCTCCCTCTGCTGAGTAAATAAGAGTAGGCCAAGATGTGTGAGCGGCTGGCTTTAAAGAGTCCCACTGAATCTAAAATAGGTTACGCAGGTCGTAGTAACTGATCCCGTCTCTCCTCTCAGTATTTCCCGGTTCAGTTCAACAAAGGGGAGCACGGCTTCGACAACCAGGAGATGGACATGAAGCCTTTCTTCAGGGCCGTGGGTCCGGCGTTTCACAAGAACCTGGAGGTGGGACCCTTCGAGACCGTCAACATCTACCCCTTGATGTGTCACATCCTGGGCATCCAGCCGGAGGTCAACGACGGCCACCTGAACGCCACCAAACACATGCTAGTCACCAGCAGCAGGGCTGAGGGTGAGTTTACATCAGACTAATGAGCGCCCCCCCTTCCCCCCTCCCAGCGGCCTCCAAAGTGTGTCGTTCCAACACCTGCTCTTTCATTACTGGGCCGCTCATCCATCATCTGCGACTTCACATTAAAATTAGACGTGGAGCTGCTGTAGGTTAAAACCAGGAAGTGCATCTGGCACAACTCGCAGTAAGTTCCTAAAGGAGGTCTAAAGATCTGACGCCAAGTAGTCTGGTGTTAAACAGTTAAAGGACGGCGCTGACAATGTTCTAAATTAGTTAATAACTCACGTTATGCGCCGGTTTGATTTGCCGACTTGGCAGCCCAGTGAGTCGACCTCATTATAGACCCTGTACATGGTCCAGGTAGGGAACTGGACCGCTCTGCACCAAATGGCAAACATTTGTTGGGGATTATTTTCATGCAGAGGATTAAAACACATTTGTTGGTATAGTGTGTAAATTACATCGTGTTTCTTACGACGCTGGATTTATGGATCAGAGAAATAAGAAATTTCAGGCTTTTAAAAAAAAAAAAAAAAAGACACTTGTCAGAAGTTTGTTTGGCAATAAGAAAGAGACATTTCCCCATCAGGGCCGTCCACCTCTGATATTGTAGACAGATGCGGTTTTGAATGCGTTTGTTGTTTTTTGGGGTGATTAGATTGATTAGAAATCAACAGTGCTGGTGCTGTTATCATAATTATTTTAGCTTTTATTGCAGGAATAAAAAAAGTTAAATTGTTCTTGTGTGATTTAACAGCTCATCAAGTTTTTCCATTTTAAATGTTTTTATTTGCCAGTTGGAGAAAAAAAAACAAAGAACTTTTAGGGTCTTCTGTTAAACTAACCAAATAACTTCAAAGTTTTAAAGTCTAACTTCTAAACACTTGTACTTAAATTAAGTGTTATCACTTTATTACAATTCATACTATTGGCTCTTTATGTATTTATTTATTATTTGTGGTTTTCACTCAAATACATTTTAGTCTACTTAGTTTATTTCCATTTGTCCCGACACCAAAGGTCGTTGTGTTTCCCGACACTGGTGCTCAGCAAAGATCTCAACAGACAGAAAGGAAGTCATTAGGAGAAATAAGTCACTGTTATGGCGCCATCATTTGGTTGATTTTTGAAGTTAAGGAATTGAAGGTATTTTTGCGGAAAGAGGCAGAGAAATAAAAGGAACGCTGTGCTTCTTTTCAGCAGTCTTCAAAAGTGAAAATCTGTTATTTTCTTTTTCTTCCAGATGAGAAAGTGAAGTTAAATCCCCTTCACAATACCTTCATCGGATTATTTGCAATGGCTGGATTTCTTGTTCTGGTTTTTATCGCAATCATGTCCCACAAAGCACTGAAGAACAGACAAAGGAATAAAAGGTGATAAAAACGAACACAGGTCCTGTCAGACCAGCGAACATCCTGTCATTCAATTTAAAAAAAGTTCAGTTCATTCATGTTTATAACTACACTTCACCGCATTGAAATATTTTTTTCTTTCTCTTTTCAGACCTGGAAGTTTGAAATATGAACCTGAAGAGACAAAAGACACAAAACAAACTTCGATGTGATCATCATCATCACACATGAAACATAAGGTGTCAGTGAAAGACTGAAAACAGCTGCCTGAGCTTCACTGGTTGATTCTATCGAATGCACAAGGAACCCCCCCCCCAAAAAAAAAACAAAAAAAAAAAAAAAACAGAGCTCTGCAGGAACCATCTTTACAAATTATTATATTTACTCCAAAATTTGTGTTTTGTGTTTATTTTTTTAGTCCGCTCTCATTATGTATGTACAGAAATTAATAAACTTAATTCAAGCAAAGCTCATTTAAAAATGTAGTCTTGACGGAGGAACTGCTTCACTTCAGCTTATTTTTTTTTTTTATGTAAAAAGTAAAATTTAAAAGAAATAAAACTAATGTACAATTTTAAAGAGTGTTTTACCATCTGGTCTGATAATTAAACATTATTTTTGTGACCATCGTGTCTCCACTTTCACTTACAATATGTGAGCGTTTCTCTCAGACGACGGTGTCCGCGGAGGGACAAAACTCGACCACCGCACTCTCAGTTACCCGCCTCTCGCCGCACAATGGCGTCAAACTGCCTCAGGTAGCACCCCGTTTCCGGAAGGGATTTTCAAAGTTAAACATCTTAATGGTTATGTTTGTCGATAAATTAAAAATACACAGTTTGCATTCATGTTTATGTGTAAATATTAGATTTATTCGGTTTTTAGATAAAGCAGACTGAGAAAAAAAACATTTAATTTGATTACTATTCAAAGCCGTAACTTGTCTTTACTTCAATCTACTTGTTAATTTTAATCAACTTAAACATCGAAAAGCTGACATAATTAAACATTGAACTAGCTGGATTGTTTTGTATATAATGTGGTTTTATTTTATGCGTAGGTTTTTAAAAAGAGGAGTTGCTTGCATGTTTATATATTTCTAAAACTCTGGGCTAATTTATGCTATAAACTACACTGCTGTTGAGCACAGTTAGTAATAAACAAATTCATCAGATTAGTCAATCAGATTTTTTGACTTTGCTGTCATTGTAGGAAGCGAAGTGAGCGAAACGGGAGGTGAAGAACTGACTGATGAAGAAATACGATAATAACTCACATGTATGTTTTACACTAAGTTATTAACATGTTGTGACAAAATGAAACATGAAGTCCGGCTCTCAGACTAGTGTCATCCTCAGCCTGCCTCCCTCTGGGTTTATTGTGAAGGCCCGGGCGGCCCAGTTCCGGTGCTGTCCGGACGTGTTTCCGCCGGTGGACGGATCCGGGCTGATAAAGGACCGGGTCTGGGCCGAGGGCGGACAGTCATGGAGGAGCTGAGCGCGGTGGGAGAGCAGGTCTTCGACGCGGAGTGCATTTTAAACAAACGGCTGAGGAAGGTGAGAGCCGCCGACGGCTTCAAACGTGTGTCCGCCTTTTGTGTTACTTTGTTGCATCTTTGTTGACAAAAGCTTCCGCCCCCTCCACTCATCCTCTGCCTCTCTCTCCCTCCCTCTCTCTCTCTCTCCCTCCCTCCCTCCTCCCCCCTACTCTCTTTTTCTTTCTTTATTTGTGTTTGTTGGTTTTTTGGGTGTTTGTTTGTTTGCAGGGAAAGTTGGAGTTCCTGGTCAAGTGGAGAGGATGGTCATCCAAGTGAGTAGAAGTGGACTAAACAGTAAACAACACAACAACAACAATAAAACAACAACAATAACAACAACAACGTGTCGCTTGTTGCTTTTCGGTCAAACTGTTGTGGGAACGGGAGACGCTCGTTTTCTTTCTCGTTAAAGCACCGAGTCGGGGGGAGGGGGGCGGGTGTTGTTTCATTGTGTTTCTTTTTTTGGCACTTTGTGTTTTCTTTTGTTCAGAACAGCCCGAAATCTGAGCAAAGAGAGGAAGGCCGTCCGAAAATCCGCCTCAGTTTTCCCTTTTCGGGGTTTCCATTTGTCTTTTTGTTCAAAGAATTGTTTTTGTGTTGTTTTGTTTTTTGAGCTCAATTTGTGGACTGATAAGTTTTTGTGTGGAGCCAAATGTCGGAGGGTTGTTTTTGTTTATTTTCATCTTTGATTTATGGTTAGTTTGTTTGTTTGTTTTTTTTTTATCGTGATACAATCTGCAGATTTAAATAAAATTTAGATTTTTTTCTGCTCGCTACACATTGTTGCTGTAATCCACCATCAATGCACACGGCTGCCTGCCAGCTCCATGGCTTTCTGTTAGAACCACATCCTTTGTGTGTGTGTGTGTGTGTGTGTGTGCGCGCAGGGCGAGGGTGGGGGTCGATTATTTCACTGGTGGCTGCTGATCAGAATGGGCCATTCAACAACAAGCGACGAGGAGAAAGGTCATTACGCATTCATGTAGCTTCGATCAACCTAAAGAGCCTTCAACAAAAACACATGTTGAACTCTGTTTCTGCGACACAAATGATCCAACACACACCGGAGCTCGTACAGGTGCAGCAGAGAAACACTTGACAAAGTTGTTGTTGTTGTTGTTGTTGCCGTTTAAACTCAGCCAGCACAAACACCGCGTACACAATCTTAAAATGGCCTTCCTTCCCGGCCTGTTTGTAGTATTATTATTATTTTTACAGATATGAACAGTTGGGTTTTCACCACAGCAGCGAAAATTAATAAATATAAACGCACAACTCAAATGTGATCTGGCAGCTGGTGGGGGAGATGAAAAGTGCTTTATACATGTACAGAAACGCATGAAAGGGGCTCCAGTTTTAACTGTGAAGCTCCTTCAGGGACTCAGCTCTGCATATCTGGCCAGATGATAACTCAGATTATCCTTTTCGGATGCGTTCCAGGATTATTTAGGAGTTGTAACAGACTTTGTATCCACGGCTGGCAGTAGATTGACGCGTCTCTTACTGATCCTCCTTTTCTCGGTGTAACATGGAGTTTATTTCTGTCTTACTCCCATTATGAGCCCTCCTCTGTGGTCTTTTCCAGCCTCCCCTTCCATAATTTGTCTCATGTAAACACACAGTTTGCCTCTGACTGCTGGAACAAGAGTCCTCTGTTGCCGCTCGCTGCCAAGGCTGTTGGGTACATTTAATCTTGCGGGGGCCACGCTGCGTCTTTATTTTGACTAACGCTCTTCGTGTTAATTTATTTCAGACACAACAGCTGGGAGCCCCAAGAAAACATCCTTGACCCCAGACTGCTGGCTGCATTCAACAAGAAGTGAGTGTCCTTATCGAGGCATTAACACACAGATGAGGCGTCAATCTGTTCCTGTTGAAAGCCTCGAAGGTTCAGAATGTACATTAAGTGATATGATTATCGGCCATTTGCACAACAACATTTTCCCGCTGTTTTTTGAGCCATCGTCTTTATTTCTTATATATATAATATTTATAATTATATTTAACTCGGCCAAGCACTGATAAAATGTTAAATGTTGTGAATGTGACATTTAATGTGACAAGCATTTGTTGTTTTTTTTTTGTAGAGAGCAAGAGAGGGAGCTTCTGCTGCGAAAGAGAGGGAAAAGGCCAAGAGGAAGACCGCGGAAAGTTCTTGTGAGTATGAAGGGGGGGGGGGGGAGAAAAAAAAAAAGGGAAAAATGTCATTATTGGGGGGGTTCAGCACAGAGTATTTAACGTTTGCCTTGTAATTTAGGAAAATGTGCCCGAAGCTCCGAAATCGAGCAGCTCTTCCTCCGGCTCGTCATCATCGTCTTCCGACTCCTCATCCTCGTGCTCGTCCTCGTCATCTTCGTCGGAAGATGACGATGACGACGAAGACAGCAACGTGAAGCAGGTGAACCCGAGCGTCAGAACGCGAGACCTTCATCCCGTCCCTCAGAAGAAAGCACAGGTCGTTGTGGCAAAACAGGAGCCCTCGAAGAAGCGGATCAGGAAACCTCTGCCTCCCGACGTGAAGGAATTCCAACAGAACAAGAGCCCTCGAAAAATCCTGAAGATATCTAAAGATGCAGATCTTCCGGGAGCCATCAAGAAACCCGTTCATCCAGCAAGCTTCACCTTCATGGGCTTCCACCGGGGCTCGGGCCGGGATACGGCGGGCGGTCAGAGCCGGAGCCCTCTGCCCCAGGGAGGGGCCGTTAAAACCTCCATGAGTTCAGTGGGATCTGGCAGGCCGGTCCAGCCTGCCTCCCTCCCCCTGAACAAATCCAGTCAGGGCAGAAATGTCGCTGAGGGTAAACTGTCCATCTCCAGCATGAGCAGCGGGACGAGTCTGGATTTGAAAGCAGCTGGTAAATCAAAAGGAGTAGCAGCGTTGAATTTGAATACATCCAAACACCCCATTCAAGGGACCACTCAGCACCCAGTAAGCCCCCCCAACGGACAAAAGAAACCCCAGGGCTCCGTGTTAACCCTGCAGCGGATACCCAACACGAAGGCAGTGGCTTCTGTGCCATCAAAGACCGCCTCCTCCAACCAAGGCTCCGGACTTCAGCCTCTAAACCTCCAGAGCAAACCGGCGCAGAGCGACGACGCTGCCGCTCCGGGCTCAGGCGTGAGAAACGCAACAAACTTGGCAAGGAAAACTAACGTCGCACAACAGAACCAGGAATACAATCCTCCTAAGAGTCCGGCAACCCCCGGAAGACTGCAGGCCAGAAAAAACCAGCCCGGAGCAGAGAAAGTCAAGGAGGCGAATGAAATCCAGACCTCCAGAATCCAAGGCAGGCTGGAGAAGAACAGCATGCATAAATCCTCCACGGAGGTCCAGAGCCAGCAGGAGAGATCGACCTACAAAGACGGCAAGAAAGCCAAAATGAACGACATGAGCACGGGCGAAGAGGAGAGCAGCTCGGACTCCGACCAGGACTCTTCCTACACCGGACAGGAGCGCTCGGTGGCGGTCCAGAACCAGGACTGGAAGCCCACGCGAAGTCTGATAGAGCACGTGTTCGTAACAGATGTCACGGCTAATCTGGTCACCGTCACAGTCAAGGAGTCGCCGACCAGCGTCGGCTTTTTCAGCATTCGCAACTACTGACGACCAATGAACACACTGAAAACCAGATGGGCTTTGGATCAAGGAGACGGGAATGTGGGTTTCTGGATAAACTTTTGGCTGCGGAATTCCTGAGAGAACACACCGGGAGAGATAGAAGCTAACTTGCTCTCCGTATTCTTTTAGTAAAAGACTTGTGTTTTTTAGGTTAAAACTAAAGGGACCAAACATCAGTTAATGACTGATTATTTATTTGCTTGCGTCTATAAATTGTTCAACAAGCGACAGTTTGATAATCTCAACAAGACTTTATAGTCTCAGCGAGTCCAAGATTCATCATGAGCTGGATCATTGTGGGAAAAATTCCACCCGTTGTTTTCTTTTTTATCAAATCAATTGGCCCTTGTTGCTGAATCTGTGCAAAATACCAGCATTCATATTGACCTCTCTGTTGTTGAGACGATCTACCTGCTTTAACAAAACACAAACAAGCACAGGAGGGCAGTGAGTTAATGAAGAAAATATGAAAGGTAGGCAGGAGTAGCTTACGGACGGCAGACATTTAGTTTATAATATGTAATAATGAATGAATCCATATCAATAGTTTTTGATTATTAGAGTAGTATTGTTTTTAATGTTTCATAAATTAGCTACCTCTTCTTTTTTTTTCCTCAGCATTTGCTGCATATGTACATTCATTTCCTTTGGGACAGGAGAAGCTTTCCCTCCAGGGTCTACCATCGTTGTTTTTATATCGCTCTAATGTGTCGAGTTCTCATGTCAGTAGCAGCCACCAGAGTGTTCCTGCGTTATGGAAAAACTCTGGACCTGGATCCAGAGTCCCGCGTGGCGCCGAACTGCACGCCCCTTTTTATTGCCTCAGAGAGACGCTTCATTCCACAGTGCTGCCGGTTTATCAGCGAGCGTTTTCCCAAATGGGTCGAAGCATGTGGGGAGTCAGACACAGTATCTGCACTCAGATAAGACTCCTCTGCATCGCTCCTGTCATTCGACGAGGTATTCACCAGCAACTTAAATCTTCTCCGACTTGTAATTAATACCGACAGAAGCCGGTGAAAAAGTGCTTGTGTTGACGCGGCCAGATGATCACGGACAGTACACATGACTAACCCTCCCCACGTTTGAGATCGCTCAAGGCGACCGCGCTCAAAGTGAAAAATGGCAAGAAGGTTTGGGTGTGGACAGAACTGTTCAGTATTGTTTGTCCCAGAACGCAAAATGTCAGACTGAAATAACAGATTAGACTCGGGTTTCTTTTTGTTTCCTCCTTTGTTTTTACTGTTTTTAACCAGATATGCAGCTGCAGATGTCTCATTTCACGCGCCTGCATGAGTTCAGGAGCTGCAGGCCCAGCCTCCCGGAGAAAAAAGGTCTTTATCTGATGTAAGGGAAAAGAAACCACAACAATGTGCGCTACTTTCTGCTCCCTCGAGAGGAGTTCAGCAACAAAGCACTTCGACTGAACTCTTCTGTCTAATCCTGCTTTGCAGACTGTGCCTTTCTTCCCCT
Organism: Echeneis naucrates; assembly: GCF_900963305.1. NCBI lineage: Eukaryota > Metazoa > Chordata > Actinopteri > Carangiformes > Echeneidae > Echeneis > Echeneis naucrates. The sequence goes on from NC_042518.1 coordinate 1,485,043, forward strand.
CAAAGACTAAACACAAAGGCATTACCCCAAAGATAGCTCGAATTTCAGGTTGTTCAATAAAGGAGCAGCCCCAGAGGGTAGCACGGGGGGACTGTACCTTTTTTTTTTTTTGTTGTTTTAATTTTATATATTTTGGTCCACATTGTTGTGAAACAGCAAGAAATTTCTGCTGGAAGACTTCATATCACAAATGTGTGGAGCAGACAAATATTCAATGCCTTATGGAAACAGTAAAAGTGGTCTAGACTCAAGTTATAGAACTACTTTCCATTCAGGGTCCAGCTGTAAAAATCACTTAAGTGTATTCTCATATGACGTGTGTTACAGGTGGAAAACGAGTGTGCAGCATTTGGTTTCTTCTTGTCAGTAAAACTCCAGCATCGACACTTCAGTCGAAGAATTGCATCAGGCAGTAGATAAATATTATTCAAGGCTCAAAATGTCACCTCACCATGTTTCAGGCTCTGGGGTAACGCAAGTGTGTATATGAATTTCTTTTTTTTAATCCACGAAAGGAAAGATATTTCTTCAATTTTTTTCAGTTATGGTCTTTTTTTTTAGATCTACTAACCATTTCAATGGAAAGTTGTTCTCTTTACACTCTATTTATTTCAAATTAAGAGCCTTTCAGGGTAGGACAGTGTCATCAATCCTTGTATTGTGCCGCCTGTCAAATTGACTAATAAATGGTACAACCTCACGTCTGACCTGAATTTCCCTGAAGTCATTTATCAGTCAGATATGTCACATATTTTTCTGCCTCCATCCACAACAAACAGTCTGAAGAATCCACGCTGGCTTCCTGTTGGTTCTTCAACAATTTTACATGCTGACACATCAACTAATTAAAAATGTGACTGGATTTCATCTTAATTTATCGTCACCGATGAGGCAGAGCTAGTTAACTAAAGATCCTCATTAACAGCACAGCCAAAGAGTCATTTATCCAGAAAACCAGTCAGACTTTCCACCGTCACTAACTGTGACCCTCCAACGCCTCATGGACTGGAGAAGCCAGTAGATGGTGCTGTTGTATTTGAGGGTAAAGACCTCAGAGTGGCTCAATTTCTCAATCAACCATAATTATAAAACACACGAGTTCACCTTAAAGCTGATGTGAGAGCTCGCTTTCTGATTTTCTCGGTTTTTTCCTCGACATGACAACGGTGAGTTTCTTTGATAGTTACAGACACACAACGCCTCTAAGAATGTAATAAACAGCTCCTAATCTTAAAAGCGCCTGTCCACATCTGATGAACTTAAAAGTGGAAACATTTTCACTTCGATGGCCAGCGACTCGGTTTCAGCTGGAGGTTCATTCGACTGGCCTCAGGCCTGTGAGAGTGTTGGGTGTTTGTATGTCTTGGCTTGTGCAACACACAGTATCTTTAACCCACAAACCTGCGGTATCCGCCGAGTAAAGCCGAGTTCTGGACCAGAGCAAACTGCAGAATAACTCAGCTTCTGATTTGGCACTCAAAGCTTTCAAATCAAATAATCTCTGAGAAAAACCTGACAGGATGGAGGACAATACATCCAGTTTCCCATCAGTCCTCACCAACGCTGGCTGATTAACCTGCCTGTAACACGCATGACCTGCAACCACAACGGACAAGAAAGGTCCAGACCGGATTCAGAAACGAAAAGTTCATCAATGAAAGAAAAGAAAGCTTTTTTAAAAATGACACGTGGTCAGGAAATAATCATGTAACAGGTCATACATCATTAGCAGTCAGTCAGTTCCTGAACCTTGATGGAAGATTTATTTACTCAGTTGATTTTTAAAGTAGAAAAAAAACAAACCATTATGAAATAAAATCAACTTGAATATAAAAATCTAACAGCTCTCGATGCAGAAAGTCTATGACGGGGTGAATTTTGGGGGTGGGGGAGCTCATTTGGTGACATTGTTATTGTTCTGAGACGAAATGAACAAGAAAGTCTGCAGCACACACAGACGCCCCTCTCCGTCTTTCACCACTCCTGTATTTACATACTCTTAAAAACACTGTCACACAGGCTGACTAACTGACAGAAGTTATCATTACACAAAGCGCTCGATTCCATAATTTATAGAGATCCCCTTCCCAGTCATGTGGAATTCTCCCAAAATAAATTCAAGTAAACACTTATGCGACAAAGAGGCACTCACAGTGGCCTGGTATGCATAAACAGTATGAACAGTGTGACAGTGTAATCCCAACCCTATACCCCCCCCCCCACCTCTGACTTCAGCCCGGGGTTGGAAATGAGCCTACCCCCCCTCCAACGTCCACCCCACTGCTGATGCTCCAACCCCGATCCCAGACAACCACCCTACACCTGACTCCTGGCAAAATAAGCCAAGCTCCATTCCATCTTCCATCGCATTAACAGCCCATTAACAGGAGTTCATCTCCGGAGATGTTTTCTGTTGTGTTTTTTGTTTTTTTGTTTGTTTTTTGTTTTTCCTTCCTGGGACGGCTTATTGTTTTAGCAACACGAGACGCCGTAAATCAGTCGGCTCTCCTCTTGACTCGGGCCTTTTGTTTAGAATCCAGATATGAGCTGTTTTCACGGCGCGTTGTGGAAAGTAAACAGCTGATACAGCGGATGCAACAAAAGAGACATGATAGGAGACGTGTTTTACTGGAGTTCTCCTCGGCAGGGAACCAACAATCATCTTCATCACACCAAATAATAATACACAACAAAGTGTTGTCCTCTACTTAGCACATATTAGTGTGTCTGAAAGCAATATGTTTCTTTAAAGGCCAGTACTGATATCCATATTTGATTTTGTTTGTTTGTGTTTGGACTCTTCTCTGCCTTCTCTATTGTATTCAAACGGGGCTGGTTGAGTTTAAAAACTCCTGGGATGGTTTTGCTATTCGATTTCAAAGGGAATGTTTAGAAACCTGATCTGACCCTCCAGCGAGCATACCTTCTACACCCACGTCTCCCTCGGCCCTCATTCTAAATCACTCCGCTGGAGCAGTGTAAACAAACTTCAGTTTGCTCTCTGATATTGAGAGGTTAAGACAAGCGGCAATCCTCCGCTATGACAACATGGCCTCAGACAGACGATGTCATCTGTCTTACCTCACTCTCCATCCATCACTGCGCCGGAGTCGACATGTCTGACAGTCCCACTCTCGCTTTTCTCGCTGGCACAGGCCTCCACATCTGTCAAATTTTCCTCCGAGCTCACTTTTATTGCTCCAGATGAACTCCGCCTCCTTCACTGCGAATTCACGGACACCTGAAGGGCAAGCAGGCGGGGAGAAATCCATTGATTAGTCACGGCATCTGATGTCATCCTGACTCCATAAACACGTTTTCAGTGGCCACTCAGCTACCTGTAAAATGTGTCAGACCCATTCTGGCAAAAAAAAAAAAAAAAAAAAAAAGGTTGACTAATGCACGTAAACTGACAAAGGTAGAAAATAAATCTTTGCAAAACATAAATGAACTTTTAACAACAGCGAATACTTACTACAACTGATTTAAGGTGACGCAGATAGAAACACATTCAATAAAGTGCAAAGAGCTAAAATAAAAATGTGTGAGAGATTCTGCTGTAATTTTTAAGCCTCTTTAAGCCTTTTTTTTTTTTTACTCAGCCGTCACAATCTTGATTTTTTCGAAACAGTGTTCGGAGAAGGTGGAGCTGAGGAGGAGCGAGAGGCGGATCTGACCTGCTGACAACGACCTTCCTGACTATCAAAACGGGCTGTCAATCACGCAGCAGCCACGCCCCCTAAAACATCCCCTCCTTCCTGGTCTGCTTCGCTCTGAATGGAGCATCGTTTAAAAAAATGAGCATCATGTTGTGTTGAAGTCTTGGAACTGAGACCATAAACTCATCAGGAAAAGGTTTACTGAGATGATAAATCAGGGAGGAGGAGGGGCATTTTCCCATAGATTTCAACATAAAGGAGGAGGAGGGACATTTTCCCATAGACTTGAACGATACAGTAGCAGGGGGCTGGAGCCAGTCCCAGCTGACACCGGGAAATTTAGTGTCACCACGTAGCCTGAAGTTCACATCTTTGGGAGGAGGTCACACCACGTGGAGGGACGAGGGGTTCGAACCCAGAACCTTCTTGGTACAATCACACCACCACACATAGTTTGAATCGGTGCGCGTGAAAAGCAATAATCCACTGACACCATTGTCACATGACTTCCACTTCACAGCGTAACCAGTTTAGCTCTGAAAAGGCTTCTCCATTAAGTTGCTAACTGTTTCAGGATTTCATGATGAATGGTTGACAGTAATGTATTTCACGTCGTAGAAGACAACCTGAAAACGTTGGACAGAATCTGTTTCAGTCATCAAACCAAAGACCAACGACTGAAAAGGTGCAGCATCCAACTAACCCACTCACTAATGAATATACAGATGCCGTGTTTCGTGGTAATAAAAAAAAAAAACAACAACAACGTGGCGAAGGCGCCGTGACGAGGCGAGCAGCAGATACCAATAATAACAATAATAATAAGTCAGACAGAAGGCAGTGCAACAAAGACTCTGGGGAGTTTTTGTACAAAAGCAGATTTTGACACAAAAACCAGCAGTTTGGTTTAACACCCACGGGCTAAGAACAAGGAGGAATCTCCCTCTGCTGTGAGGCTGAGGTAACAAAGTCAAACTGTATCTTCCAGACAGAAGGTGCCAGCAGGAAGTTTGCCCTTCTGATCTTTGGATAATCTGCTCTGGGGAAGACACAGCTACTCTCCTTACCATCTTCAAAGGCTCCTCGCCTTCACTTTCAGACTCGCGTCCTAATCTGATTGAGGAGGAGAGAAAACATTGACTGTTTCACAAGACAGAGGAGTGTAAATATTTGAAACCATTGCTATAATACACTGCTGGAAATGGGGCTCAAACAGCGACAGTTCAACCAAATCTTTCGCAAACGGTGAAGCTCTTTTTAAACAGGGTTTGTTGGTTTTGTTTGTTTTTTTTTTCCAGGATGTGGCATTCACAAATGCGGCATTAATTTTGGCGGGGTCTTCTGGTCAGGTCACATAAAACTCCACAAAGCCAGCGGCACCAGGAGAGGTGCACTGATAAATCAGCAACAGGCCACGAACAAGGCCTGGTGCTGGCGGACCTGTGTGCAACAGGACAACTCTATCGGTGAATTTCACAGGTCATTACTCTGGCTCCAGCCATCGCAGCCTCCAGTGGCTCTGGAGACGGCCAGCTTTTTCTCAGAGACAACAGCTTACTGGGCTTTGTGCTAGCTAAACAAGCGTGTCTGTCTCACAGCAGTAGATTAATGTCTAGATAGAAGGCTCGCTCCTCAGGGAGACCTGTTGAGGAGCCATCCATCAACCTTTGGAGGCCCATTACACAATAACAAAATAACAAAATCGGAGAGAGGGGGCTCATTGACTGAAACCTGTCCTCTGGGGCTACAGGCAGGGAGAGAGAGGTAGTGGGAGAGGGCGACGTTGGGGTGAAAAACAGAGCTGAGAGCTGACGAATGGGGAACAGCAGCAGTGGAGTAAAATACCAAATAAAGTCACGACTGTACGTCTGCCAATTATTTTCTCTATTGATCGACTAATTGTTCTGTCCATGAAACCTGAGACAAATGGACAAAGTCCAAGGAGACTGTTTAGCAAAATCCAAATATTCACGCCGGAGGCCACAGATCCAGATCCTGACGGTCCTGGTTCTCACTGCTGTGTGGGCTGTAATGCAGCTTACAGAGCGTTTTCATGGAGTGTCGTCTGTGAGAAGTTGTGTGTGGTAAACACACAAACCCTCGGCCCTCCACATGAATGACAGTAAACAACACAGGACCTCACCCCCCTTTCTCCTCGGAGGTGGGGGTCACACAAACAGTTTCAAACAGGATCCCAGCAGAGAGAGAATCTCATCTCCAAGGCCGTCGCCATGGCTCGGCCCGTGTTGTTCAGGAAGGAGGTGAGGACGCCGCTGACGGCTCAGCTGACTTCCAGCACACACAGCTTCACAGAGGCGCCAGGTCGTAATTAACACTTTGCAGATTACGTTTACAGGACCAACACGGTCTGTCTTGAGTTTTATTGCCGCCTGGGTTGTACCTCTGCCCTCAGGGAGGATACAAAACACCCTGTTTGACGCTGTCCTGTCCCGCGTCAGAGCGTTTGACAGGCTTTCAGTCGTCTGGCTGTTTCACTGCTCCTCAGAGATAATGACAATCTCCCCCCACCCCTTTTTTTTTTTTTGGCTGCTGCCAGTTTTCCAGCTATGACAGGGATGAGGAGACGCACCACGCTCTGACAATATTAATCTCCTTCACTCCCTCTATCCGCAGCTTTCATTCATTTATTTATTGGGGCTCACGCTGCTGGTCCGGCGGTCTTATTAGAGGAGCGCTGAAACTAATCCATTTCTTGGCAGCAGGCAGCAGACAGCCAGGCAGCAAGGAGTCGCAACAAAGTGGCCGGTATAATTGCAGCGTAATCATGTTCATGCAGCTCCGTAGTTTTCTTCCAAGATGGTAAGCAGCGCTTCAGGTTAACATGCTAAGGTAATGAAATTGTCATTAACACGCCGGTGACCTCAGAATATGAAGACTGGGTCGTCCAATTTTTCATCAAATAGGCTCTTTAGTGCAGAAAAAGATTTATCCACGAAACACACGTGCAGAATCATACAAATGCGACATTTTAGATGTTCAAAAAGAGAAAGAAAAGTCTGAGCTTTTCAGAGGAAATGTTTTCAGATATATTTTCAGTTGGGTTGAAACTGTATCTGCTCTGTGAAAACATCTGCACACATCTGCACCACTAGATGGCAGATATCTCCTGACATTCCCTGCGACGGATCGTTCTGCTGCAGCAGCTGTCATCAATATTCCCTTAATGAACATTCAGAGCTGATGGATTCCAGTTGGGTTGTTAAAAAATAAAAAAATAAATAAAAATAAATAAACTTTCACTAGCTAAAAAATAAATCCAAAACAAGACACACATCAAGTACTGAATCAACATGCAGCAAATTACCACTAAGACCTGCCGAACTAACCGTGACGAATGCTGCTGGGAGTTAATTATAGATCAGAAAACTGAGAGGTGTCAGTCTCAACGGAAAAAGCCTGGATTCCCCATTTATCTCCCCAAACCACACTCGTGTGTCTTAAACACTTCACACCAAATTAAAGTGAAGTGGAAACCCTCTCTCCAGACTAGCAGCACTTTCCACTCCACGGCTGGATGATAAATCTTCAGTCTTCCCTTTCCTATAACTTCCTCCTGCTCCCCTTGTTTCTCTTTTATAAGTCTCTCTCTCTCTCTCTCTCTCTCTCTCTCTCTCTCTCTCTCTCTCTCTCTCTCTCTCTCTCTCTCTCTCTCTCTCTCTCTCTCTCTCTCTCTCTCTCTCTCTCTCTCTCTCTCTCTCTCTCTCTCTCTCTCTCTCTCTCTCTCTCTCTCTCTCTCTCTCTCTCTCTCTCTCTCTCTCTCTCTCAAAAAATGCAGGTAGAGGAAAGTTCAACATTTTGGGGCCTTGCTTCCTTGTTTTCTTTCCGAGGACCTGGTGAAATAAAGGCGTTTGTGCCTGTAACGTGGGCCCGTCCTGCCAATAAAACAAAGTATTTATGTGACATGTTTGTGCAGCACCTTGACAGAACGCAATTACATCAGGAACCCACAGGCGTGTTAATGACGGTGCTCCTTCATCAGGATGGAGACGTGATGTTAATTCTGTCTCACTGCGGCGCTGAAGGGCTTTTGCCCCTGATAACCTTTGTTTTTCTCTCTCTCTCTTACCGATTATGCCAACGAAGCATTAAGGAAACAACCAAAGGGCTTCTGGAAGTTTCTTCTGCCTTTTGACCTTCTTGTTGCAACATTACCTTCTGCCCCTCGGAGATCTGAAGCGTTACGATGTTTGCCGCCAGGCGGCCATTAGGCTGCAGGAGAAGCAGAAAACGCAGCTGCTGCCTCCGTCTCAGAGTTTTGGAAGAGAAACCTTTTCGCAAAAAGCTCGAGTCCCCCGTCTAGCATCAATGTTTTAGACGTGGTGCCAGCACACAGCGGCGAAGCTGTAAGTGGTTACCAGCGGAGGCTCTTCTCAGGCTCCCACTCTAAATTCTTCCACAACAAAACTGAACCTGTTTTAACACTTATGTGTATCCATGTAATGTTCAACACCCGGAGAAAAGAGAGAAAGACAAATACTCCAGCTGAGCCTATCCAGGAAAGCTGCCAAACATGTCCTCAATTTCCCAAACACCTTGCTTCCTATCATGCTGTGGTTGCCAAGAGCCCATTGTGAATCCTGAAACCATCCTGAACTGAGAGCTCTGGCTGCAACACGGTAAGACGAGATTCTGCTTACGAAACGAATCCGACAAGTTTTCCAGCTCCCTCCAGGCAAGTTAAATTTGAGTTGCTTTACACTACAAGCCAAAATAAGACATATCATGCATCGACAACGTATTATTTTCTGGCCTTTTGTGTTTATTCCTAACCTGCTGGACCCAAATGTACATTTTAAAGAACAATTTGCTGTATAATTGTTATCCTATTGAAAATACACCGACTTGAACTCTCACATGTAGAATTCGCTGCAACTTCAGGAAAAAGACAATTTTCCACAATCTTGTGGGCCCCTCCTATTTTCCAGAATCATGCTGGTGTTGGTGTGAACTGAAATAATGATCAGCAGAGCGACGCTCCTTGGTGTTACTTTCAGAAGTTATGGCAGGTAGAAAGGCTGAAATCACGGAGACAGGCCTGGAAACGATTTGCAGAGATCGTACGGCTCATCGGAGAATCTCACAAACCTCCAGAAGTGATCTCTTTAGATGCCTAACATCTGATCGAAGCACAGCCAAGTGTGACGAGAGCTGAATTAATAAATATCCTTCGGCGGCTTGTTTAGCTGCAAGATGACAGGATGATAGGAGAGTCTTGGCGTGCACTCAGGAACGGGTAAACCTGAATCTGCTCGCGGCTCGAGGGGTGCCAGTGGCGGGGAAAAGAGAGGAAGGCGGGGGGGGGGGGGGGGGGGCAGGGCGACACAGGAGAGGAATGATGGACGGCTCACACGCCAGCCATTGTGAGAAAATTATAGCTAAGTGCCGCCAACTGAAGCAGTGTGGCGGCCAGCCAAAGCCCCGGGACAACAAAGACCCAGGATCCCTGTGAGTGGGGTGGGGGGACGGGGGGGGGGGGGGGGGGTGAGGGGCTGAGCGCCGGCCTGCCTGCAAAGCCCCCAAACCTTCATATTTACATGCAACGCTCAAGAGTTAATTGCATTGAATTCCTGCGCTGGGTGCAAAGTGGGGGCTGCTGTTGCTTTATTTTACATAACAAACACACTGTTTCTGGTCATTCCTCTGCATCTCCAAGGAGGTCGAACCAAATGGGAAAAAAAGAAAGAGGAGGAAAAAGGCGGCTTTGGCCTCTGAAGCTTTCAGACTGAGCTCTTATTATTAATAATTATTTGTTATCATGTGAGAAATGAGCGCAATTTCTTCCACTTAAAAAAAAAAAAAAAAGAAAACTAATGGAGGAGGAAGCAGCAGGTCAGCACTGGCTGATATTTCGTTTATATATTATGTTATCGCCGCGCTTTCATCTTATAAACTGCATCGGTGGCTCCCCCCGAGGAAAACATGAAAGTTCCACACATTCCTCCAATTACCCTGCGTGTTTGGGAAATGATTTGTATTCGATTCAGCTTCTCAGGAAATGTTCATGTGTGCGCTGTTTCAGCAGCGGGAGAGCAGAGGGGCCCACTTTAACAAACCAGACCTCATCCTCACAGTAGTTGATGGACAAAAGCCAAAATGTGTCAGGGTTGCTACGGTTCCTGATCTTCCGTAAACCAACGGTGCCCTCTCGACTCCGCAGACTTGGCAGAGCCGGCCCGCGCACATCAAAGTGGGGTCTGACCTTGCATACCGTATGAGGTTTGGATTAACGAGCTCTGGACATCAAACAGCAGGATCACCACCCACAAGTCATCAAACCCAGCTTGGCGAAATTTACGGCGGACAAAAATGCTGGAAAAATCAACATCGACCTTGCCACGCATCTCAGTTTGAACATCGTGACCAGGACGGGGAGCAGCAGCGGCAACAGCAGAGCGGATATTTCAAAAGACGCCAATTATCTGATGTGTGGGAGAAGCACAATGAACCGGGCCGCGTGCCAAACAGCATCCTTTACCAAACAAATAAAACTTCTGACAGGACGCGTCTGCCTCTCAGAGAACTGCACGCCGACATTTAGTGAGCACTGAATTTACATTAAAAAACAGACAACAGAGTGAAATTATAAAATATAGGCAGAACAACGGTTGGACAAAGACGATGCAAGAAAAGGCACCAAAGTCAAAATCTGCTTCCCAAAAAGACATTTCCAGACAGAGTTAACCAGAAATCTCTACGATCAGTCAGTAACCTTTTGTTCCAGATTCATAAACTTAAGGATATCTGGGGGGGGGTTGAACTTAAAACTGTTTCATTTAGCCTACGAGGCACCTGCTGTCCCGGGGGGGGGCGATATCATGGTGTTTCAAAGACGCTGATTACTTAATCTTTGTTGAGCAGTGAGAGTTTGGTTTGTCAGGAATTAAAACAAAATAATTCAAATGAACAAGTGGATTCACGTTTTGGTGAAAACAGATTACAGTAGATGAGCAGTGGGGATTTGTTTTTCTTTTTTTTTTTTTTTTTTTGAAGCTTCATCTGTAGAGTTTGAAACCTCATTCTGGTCTTACCCAGTATAAAACACTTCTGTGTGAGAAATAAAAAGAATAGAGGGATTTAACTGAGCAACAGGTTCATATGTGAGCTGTGTGAACAGCAGAAACAGCTGTTCCCTGTTCGACTGGGGGGGAAACACCTGGCTTCATTCAGGGACGTTTCCCTGAGGCCTTCAGCCACGGCCGGACAGCTGGACCGCCAATGAATGAAACTTCTTTATATTTGATCATAGTGACAGATGTACGCACACACGTCCCCCGGGTCTTTAAAGCAGCACTTGTGCGCGACGGCAAGCCGTGAAAAATTAATGAACTGTACGTTAAAAATAGGTCTGACAGCTTCTTGACAAATTAAACTTCACAGATTTAAAACTAAATCCCCAAAAGGTTTCGTTGTGGACGTGAAATACGCAAATTTAAGATAAAATGTACAAATAATAAAATAATCATTTATATTTTTAGTCAACATGAAACTGTGTTTTTTTTTTTCATGTCTTTTATTTAATTGCTCATTTCCCCCTAATGAAGTCTGACATGATATCTTTTTCTACACAAAAAGATGGAGTAATAATAATCATCTTACTTCCAACATAAAGACTCAATCACAGAATGTAAAACAAAAGAAAAGTTGTATAGTTTTTTATGGCTTGAGGTCAAATTCACCTCATACACATTAAAGCTGTTGTAATTACGGGTAGATGAATGATAGCAGCAGTTCACTGCCATACTTTCCTAATTACATGTTTTAAAATAAAAAAACAAACATTTGAATTAGTTACTCAGTTCAATTTTTCACCCGTTCCTGTATTTCTGAGTTTAAATGATATTATAAATGGCACGTGCCTTAAAACAGAACGATATCTGGTGTAAGTCTAAACTCTGAGCCGCCGGAGTCATGAAGATCAAAAGATATTTCTCAGCTTTCATCACTGCATAAAACTCTGTATCATTTTATTACAGAGCTGTGATCCGAGTACGGCGGTGAATGTGTGTATTCATGGTTTTCAAACCTCATCATTACAGCACATCCTTTCATGTGCTCAACTGTTTGGCTGCATTATTTGAAATTTGTCATTTTCGCTATGTAAACATCACTAAGCAGTCCAACTCTTACAAACCGAACTGGCACGGCCGGCTTGTTGTTGTATTTGTAATGAAGGTGCCACGGAGGCCACCTTTGGCCTATTAACGGGCCGGCGGGCGTTATTAAAACTAATTTTATCATCTGTAACTTGAAATGAATGACTTGGGTTTGATATTGTTGGCAAAGCTAACAAGGAGAAGTTTTGCTTTGATCAGGGGAATATCTGAACCCTGTAGGAGAATTTAATCAGCCGCAATGCTTTTGGCTTGGGAATATCTGCATAGAGAAAAAAAAATGAAGTTGATTAGGTTAAAGAGGGAGGGAGTTAAAAAAAAAAAAGCAATAAAGGGAGGCCGTACCCAGAGAGATCATTAAGTTAATGGATGGCTGTTGGCTAAAAGCATTAGAGCGTTGGGCAAAAGATGTGTGGACGGCGGCGGCTGAGCGACGATGCTGCGAGCAGAGAGCCGGCTCAGAAGTGACGACGGGCATTAGCAGCCCTGCATCCTCCAGTCTGCAGCTGGTATTAGCCGGCACCGAGCGCTCTGTCAACACGCATTACTCCACACACAAATCATCCCACCGGCGTCAACGCAGAAAACACAGAGGCGGGGTGGGAGATCCAAACTTTTCAGAGGAATAACTCTCATCTCTCAGGTGTGATAGGAACCGCTGGGCGGTTAAATAAGCACAGAACAGACACAGAAAGGTCGCCGAATAGGACACCTGCTGCTTAAAATAGACAGAATCAGCTTGAATTCATAGAAAGTAGAAAGCATTTCCCACGACAGCTGCGGAGCAACTACAGTCTAATCCTTCTGGGAGCTTTCACGCTCGTCTGTGACAGGCAAAACCTGAAATATGGGGAGAGCCCGTCAACTGTGAAGCCCGACCATCGCCGGCTTTACGCAGCAGAGCTAAACGGCATCATGTAGACAGTCAAGAGGATCACGGTGAAACGCGGGAGATCCCGCAGACACGTGCGTCGAAGGCTATTTATTGTGTTTGTCTAAGCTAGAACGTACAGATCTTCGCCCCTCACGCTGCTATCTGGTGACAAGCGCAGGGATTTGTCTGCAGCATGTGTACGTGCAGAGCTGGCTCTGAGGCTAAGGAGCATCATTATGGACTAAACACAACTAAAACAAAACACAGGCTTTGCTGGTGCCCCACAGTCTACCCAACTGAAGCTCTGGAAGAGCAGGGGGGGTGCTGCTGTCTCAGTCAGTATGAGAGGGAAGCAGCTACATAAAATGATGATTACAGAAAGCAATTCAGACCCACCGGAGGCTCCGTATTTACAGACTTATGTTCCAGCTCTCAGAGGTCCACTTTAGATTCCAAAAGTTTCGGAAAATATTAAAATGCCCGTTTGAATTTTGGGGAAATTCTAATAAAACAAAGCAAAACAGGATCTTCTGTTTGATTTGATGGTCCGGCCTTTTGTATCGCTTTAATCAGGAGTTGGACCGGGCTGATACGGAGTATAAAGTTCATGCGACGCTGGAATAAAGTGCAGACGAGGTTTATGTTTTGTTTAAAGGGGTTCAAGAGTTTAAGGGATTAATTCATCGACTTTGCTGGAAATGGTGAATATGTGGTGGTGACGCCAAAAAAATGTAAAAAAATTGAGACTGTCTCTGATATTTGATGCACATTCAGATTTCGCTATGACCTGTGAATCCAAAATTACAGGATCTGGATTTAAAACTGCATATTCTGATGTGACAGACAGACACGGAGGTTACAAATTATTGGGACATTATAAAAGGTGCATCACACTGGAGCTGGAGGAGGCGGGGCTTATTTCTATAAACTGTTGATTGGTTCCTGCTGAGTGATGAATGTTTGCTCACGTGGTTAAGTATCAGTCTGATCTCTGGAGGACAAAGCTCTCTTCTTTGACACACGTCCACGCTTTTATCCGAAAATACTGAATGCAGGTTTATTTATAATGAACTTTTTTGTTGGCATAGCTGCTTCACTGTCAATTTAAAAAAAGTTGCATCACTGATTCAGCTGTAAAACTGTACCACGTTTAATGAGTCCACCTTTTGGGATTTAAATTCGAGGTGGAGAGTGTTTTGTCTGCAGCTAACAAACGAAAGAATAAGTACTTTTGACACCAGGAGCATCGGCCTCCGCCTGCTCCAGCGGCTCAGTAATCCGTCTGCTCGGCTCAGCTCAGCTCCTGCTGGGCTGTAAATGGAGAGGAGGGTTTGTGAGAGTGAGAACCGTTCACAGCTGCTGATTCCTTCAATTACTGGATCTCGCCTGCTTCCTTTATCAGCTCGTAATGGGTCTGATGTATGAGCAGCAGCTTTACAGTGATAAGGCAGGCCTGGTTGACTTGAACGGGACTACTGACCACACTGTTCAATAAAAATCAGAGTTGATGTGAAATAAAGAGTCCTGGTTGATTCTCTAATCGTCTGTTGTGTCTGTATTTACAGTCATTGTGCTGAGTGAAGCATCCTGCAGCAAGCTGAACACAGAATGGTAAATAAATACACTCCATGACTAAAATGGTGTTGGCACGAACCCCCCACCCGTCTGTGCACACAGAGGCAGGTGATTTAAAGGCATCCAGCTGCTCAGGCTGATCAGAGGAAGGAGAGGGAAGACGTTTCACATGATTTCAGTGTCCTTTTATTGCAGAATACAAAGAATAAATAGCAAATTTTCCTTAATTTACAGGATAAAACAAGTCACGGCTGAATCAATAATCCACGTTTCACTCTGAGGTTGATCTGCTTCATCCAAGTCCTTACGTGGCTCTGCACGCCATATCTCCATAAATACAAAATGTATAACCGACATTCTCCACAAATAAAGTAGACTCTGGTTACAAATAATACTGACTTTGTACAGGGAGTTACACACACCAGTGTGTGTGTGTGTGTGTGTGTGTGTGTATACATATATAACTGCATGGCACCGCATATACAGAAAATACATTCCTACACTCGGTAGTGCATGTGAGAGAAGAATCACAAACATGTTGAGCTTATAATTTATGTTTTTTTGCTGCAGTGTCTTCTAACTGGAGCAGGAGCACTTGCAGTCTGTGATGACCGGGTACTGCACCGGTATCCACGCGCATTTCAGCCCCCCTTTCCTCTGCACGCACCTCCATCTGAGCACCGTCAGGTGGGTCGAGTTGGCCGGTTTGCACACCATCCCCTCCGGCACCGAGCACGACCTCTTGCTGAGGCAGCTGCCCACCCGCACGAACCGCGGCCAGAACCGGGTCCCCAGGTCGGTCCAGGTGTACAGCACCGGGCAGAAAGAGTACGCCCACAGCCACTGCTGCAGCCGCCGCTTCAGTTTCTTACTGGGTTTGTGCTTCTTGCCGAACTGCACGTCGAAATCCAGCGCTCTAATCTCCTTGGGCAGAACTCCTCCGGGCTTTTGGATCTCAAAGTCGTCGAGCTCATCGTTCCCGGTGTATCTGTCCTCCACCGGGGGTAGCACGGACAAAAAGCGGCTGTCAAAGTCCCCCAGGAGGCTCTTCAGCTCGGTCTCGTTCAGGTCCCGCTCCTTGGGGTCGAACACGGGATCCGGGTCCTCTATTAGCTCCACCAGCGGCAGGCTGTCGCTCGGGATGGGGCGGAGGAGGTAGTAGTGCTGACACACCGCCGTGCCCGTGAGCAGACCGAGGGTCAGCAGCAGCAGATACATGGCCACGCACTGCTGGGGCTGATCCATGTCAGGAGGTCCCGCGGGGAGCTGCTACTTTCTTGTGCGCAATTACGCGTGAGCCGTATCCAAAACACGCGTCTTCGGAGGTCCCTCAACTTCAAATTCCCATCCTGAAAATCCGCGTGATAAGTTTTGGTTTTTCTGCAGGAAGCCCAGATCGGGAGCATCAGGGGCAGCAGTTTGTGGCGGTGACAGAGGTCAGATGTCTCCTCGGGCTCGGCATGGTGTCCCTGTCGACTCCTCTGCAGAAAAGCGCTGCGCGTAACGCGCGTCCTCCGTTATATCCTCCGCACGGACCGTGATGTAATTCGTGTGCCCCTCTTTGAATGTGGGCTTGTTGTCTAGGAGGAGATCCCCAATACCTCCTTCTTCCATCGCACCGGAGGGAGGGGAGGGGGCTGCGGGGGGAGAGGCGACGCCCCCTGTCGGTTTTCCAGACTCCGTTAAATCAGCCTCACAGCGGGGATGACTGCTGAAGTCGCTCATTCTTCACGGCTGCCGGTCACCTGATGGATCCTTTCTGCCCCCAGAACACCCAAAACCTCTTTGGAAATGTTCTTCTCCCACGTGCCTTACGCATTTAATCCATTTTTAGTTCACAGGGGTCTCTCTGGGTGAAATACATTCGTTGTATGATTCTTAGTTCGTCGTTGTTTTTAGTTGAAAGCCGTTAAATTTCAACATTCAAATGATGCTTTTACTTTTTGAATGCAGGACTCTTATTTTGAAAAAGAAAATTCCAACATTGACATTATCCATTTATCTTTTATATTTTTAATACAATTTTAATTTTGTTGGCATCATTGAGTTCAGGATTTCACGGATATTGACTCAAATGAAACTTTGTTGAAGTCTATGGGAAAATGTCCTCCTCCCTGATTTATCAGTTCAGTAAAAGTTTTCCTAATGAGTTTATGGCCTCAGTCTCTAGTTCACAGTCTTTTTTTCTTAATGATGATCCTATTTAGAGGGAAACAGACCATAAAGCAGGGGATGGATTAGAAGGCGTGGTGACTTTGTGATTGACAGGCTGCACCACCCAATCAGGACGGAGTATAGAACAGCTCAGATCCAGCCCTCAGCTCCACCTTCTCCTCCAAATACGGTGATGAACGTTTTACATCCCGTCCTTCTGAACTTAAGTGCAAAATGCAGATGTTTTCTCTCAACCTGCAGAAACATCTCACCTTTACCATTTCATTTGGCCACAGATCTCAGCAGCCAGCTGAGTCAACAGCAGAGGCCTCACCTCGGACCAAATCGTTTTTGGGAAAGAGAATAAAATGATGCTCGGCAGCACCAGAGAAAACATTTTCATTTGATGAGTGAACAGTCACACAGGTGCTTAAACCGCTGCTCAGGGTAAATATGAAAACCAAGAAGATCTACAATCTGATCCAATCCAACTGTTTAAATTTAAACTTAAAACATTACTATTGCACTATTTCATCTAAACGATTACTCATATTCATAAAGCAGCTTTTTAATGCGCCTGTTTGATGTTTCACTTTTGTTTTCATCGGAAACACCTGAAGGATGAGCACAAAGCTTCTGAATGGGAAAACTGGATGAATTAACTTGAGATGAACTTGATCTGTTTCAGAGTTTTTTCAGAAATCCCTCTCTGTTACGTTCCAGACGTCCACATTTTTGTCTTCATCAAAGATGAAATAAAAGACGCGGCGAATGCAGGAAACAAGACAATAAAAATGAGCATCTTCTCTGCAAAAATAGTTTCATGTGAGATGTTTATATTGTACTTTCCTTCAGTGGGTTCACTGCTGGTGTCCAGCTGAAGCGGGACAATATTTCTGCCTGTAAGCCTCTCAATAAAGCCGACTAAATCAGCTCCCAAATAAACAACGCTCGCTAAGCAGCGGCCGTGGAAAGTATCACAATTTGCAAACCTGTCTAAAGCCGTGCTCAGAGGATCATTCTTTGAAAAATAATTTAGTGGAAGAACTTAGCCAGCTGCTACATCAGCCATAAACCATCCGCTTTAGATAAATGCATCTCTGTTTCATTTTGAATGAGCTAATTCACACAAGCAGTCGAGCACACGACTCATTTAGTTTACGGTCGAATGATGGTGAAAAGTCTGGAAAATGTCACCCTTATATTTTTCATCTGACCAGCACGTATCATAAACTATCACTCCCTGACAGATAGGCTCAATCCAGCACATTCACAGCAGAGACGGTGCCGAGTTAACGACGCATACTTACAGACGCGCACAAAGCTAATGTATGTCTCCATTAAATCCTCCAAAAATCAGCCGGTTTTTGAGATAGAA
This sequence comes from Echeneis naucrates, assembly GCF_900963305.1. NCBI lineage: Eukaryota > Metazoa > Chordata > Actinopteri > Carangiformes > Echeneidae > Echeneis > Echeneis naucrates. Next base: position 1,502,815 of record NC_042518.1, read on the forward strand.
ACTAAGACCGGTCCTGAACTGAAATGCAGTGGCTGAATTTGCCTGCAGCACTTAATCACACACTCGAGGAAGTTTAAAAAAAAAAAAAATGAAATTGGCATGTTTTTCCCCCCCTTAAGAAATCATATTTCACTGACTGGAATATTTCATTTCTAATGTGGCTGCATGGGTGAAGTCCAAATATGGTTCTCATTAAGTGTCATCGGGATTGCCAGGCTCATTTAACGCCGCGTTGTTTTTGTTTCTTCTAATCCCTTCCTACTGTTTTACCACAGGAACATTTTGATAATGAAATATTCCTCCTTAAGACGACAGGCCATTTGAGACAGACGCCTGTTTAATTGAGGATTTCTTTTTTTCCCCTTTTCAGTCTTTAGTTAACCAAACACGATTCCCCTCGGCTAATAATCTGCCTAATGTAATGACCTTTTTTGTGTGTGTCGGTGTGTTTGTGCGAGGTCTGGCTCTTGAAGACTTTAAAACCTGCGCTTTATGCGTTCAGAGTGAATTTCCTTGTTCGAGCTGTGCACAGGACGTTGCGGCCTTCCCTGCTGATTTCTCATTTAGTGAGGAAAAGCAGACTTCTCTCTTGGCAGACACCTTGAGCGCAGCGCTGGTACCAAGAAAAGGCTCGGATAGAAACACAGAGAGGAGACTCTGATCGCTTTCATTCGCACAAAAAGCTCTGACAGCCTTCTTTTTTTAAACTAAAATCATCCACGTGGACATTTGAAACATTTCCGAGCGGCGGCCCGGCACTGAGGTTATCGACGACATGAAACAGCTGCAGAAAAACACCAAGCACCTTCCACCGCTCTTTATCTCCGAATGCTGCGTTGTTTCTCACCTCGTGCTAATTGAGGCCACGCTGCCAAGCTGAATACACACAGACATGAAATGGGTGCTATTCTGTTGACTCTGGCACTTGGGAGGCACGCAATTTGCTAGTTTGTTTAGCACTTTTTTCCATTCCTCTGCAATCCAAGAGCACACAATCACAATAACCACTCCTGCCGTGAGCTTAATTAAAATGAATTGCTGCTCTGATAAGTCCGAGGGCAGATTTGCATCCTTACATGCCCCACTGTGTCTGTATTTCAGTTCGTAGTTCAGGTTCATGTACGAGATATCCGTACAGAGACATCTTCAGGTCGTAGACAACACTCCTTTAACAAGAACTATTATTAGTACACTTAGCTAACTTTTCCCCAAAGGTTGCAGAGTTGATTCTCAAAGAACCCAAATCCCGGTGTGAGCATATGTTCCTTCCACTGCTCCATAAACTTTAACAGACACAAACTCTGCATCCAAACAAAGTCATTAAACCAAAGCTCACAACAAAGTGCTCAGTGATCAGACAGGAGACGTTTGTGCTTCAAAAACACAGGTGACTAACAGATTTATCACCATCTTGTGTACGAAGGCAGAGGAAACGAGCAGGGCAGTGCTCTTCTTTGTTGGTTTAGGGATTTGTCAGCGGACCTCTTCTGCCTTTTCAAAATTAAAGTCATGGAGCCGTCACATGGTTCATAACATTGCACAACCTAAAGTGCTGAAACTGGTCAACTGGTGGCACCGTAACAAGTATTTTTATGTTTTGGCTCGTCACCACTGAACTATGAACTATTCTTTAAACTTTTTCCCCCTCAGAGCCTTTGGCCCCTTGTCTGAACCAATTTTCCTCTCTGCTCGAAGACTTTTTCCAGCATTTTGAATTTTATTGAAAAAGCACTTTTTGTCGAGGTCGATCTGATTTAAAGTTTACACACAGTATATAAACGTCCTAAATATCAACATATGCCAGGCATTTTGATCACCTGCAGCAATTTGACCGATGAAAAATATATAACGGACCAACAGCGAGTAGGGCCGAGTTAGGCCACGTTCAGACTAATCAAACACATGCAAGTGCAAATTCATGCTGCATAGCTGCAAGAGTTGTAAAATATCGTCATTGAGTATCATTAATATGTTTTCATCAAGACCACATTCATTGTTTGTAGTTCAAACAGCTTCTTGTCAGCGTCCCCTGAATATTGTGTGCATGTTGACGAACTCGATAGAGAGACACAACACATCCCTCAGGCAACTCTACCGTTGGTCCAAAAACCCACAAAGACCCACAAACATTCATGTTCTGTCAACAGCGACAGCTGGAAGTCGTAGACGCAGGTATTTATCAGCTGCTGCTCCTTTTTGGTACCTTTTGATGTAAAAAACACAAAACCAAATTTCTGACAGGAGAGCGAGACGCATTGGTGCGTAGATATTCAGCAGCGTTTAGCTTTTTCAGCATTCTGGGAAAAACGTGCTACTGTTTAAAAAACTGCTTATTTTAACCAAACAGCCCACAAAGTGTCCTGTCAGTCGGAGCCTTTGCCTTATTTTTCCCAAAGCTTAGAGACTCCCACATCCGGCAGTTTACAGAACTTCAGAGGAATTTATTAACAGTTAACAACGAAGGAGCGGATTCGCCAACTTCCGGCAACAGCAAGACTGAAATTACCATAATGAGCCGATATCGGCTGTGACGCTCAACCTATCAGCTTTCAGAAACCTCTGGAATTTCTCATATAGAGTAAACATTCATGAATTTACAGTAATTCGAAATGCCAGCAGCAGCACGCTCAGTTTAAAAGGTTAATCAGTCCGAGGGCTGTCCACTTTTGAATCAGGATACAGATATTATTGCGTCTATATAAGCTGTTGTGAAGCTGCACAAACAGTAAATAAGGTATTTTTTTCCCATCAGCACAGCTAGTGACAATTCCAATAACAACGAATGAGGCCACGTTTCTTCTGCAAGCTTCCCCCCCAAACTAATTAGAGTTTATTGTCACCGTCAAATCCTTTTCCTGTCGATGTGAACTTCATTTGTGGCCATTGGCTGATATTTATAAAACGTCAGCTTTAATTCATTCGGGTTCTTGTGAAGTAAAAAAAATAACAGGCACATCCACTCGCTCCTACTCTGCCGCGCTGAGACGAGAGTCCAAGTGGGCAGTTTCCGATCAGCCTTTATTTTGCTGGAATCAAAGTAAATAGTTTCACTCTTGATGGATGATTCGACACTCCATCAACCCGCCACGTGACATTAATGAAGCCTGACGAGCGGCGCGGTCGCACAGTGGGCGTCCTCTGCGGCCAAGCGAGGCATTTAACGCACTTTAGCCGAGGCGTTGATCCCCACATGATCAACAGGAGCCAAAGCTGCAGCCGCTGCCAGATGCTCCTGAGCGAGCGAACAAACGAAAAGGCCGGGAGTGAAAGTGTAGTGGTGGTGGGGAAGGAGGGGGAGGGGAGGGATGACGGGAGGTCGCTGTGTCTCTAGCCCCTACAAAACAGACGACTGTTTGTGCCATGCAACACCCCCACCCCCCCCAAACACCAACCCAGACCCCACCTCGGTCTCAAACTCTCAGCTCCTAATTCACACTTCATAAATCAAGATGGCCTGTCCTCGTGTGAATTCATCTCTCTCTGTGCTGGATAATAGTGGCACTATTGTTCCAGAGCGAGGATTCATTTCAGAGACATAAACTATCCCGGGGGCCGACGTACAGCCTTGATGGCTCTAGCAGCTCCTGGACGTCCAATACGGGGAGACGTCGAGGACTGAAATTGCAGCCCTGCCGTGTCAGGCCATGTCTGGTTGGTTATATTTTCAACTCCTCTGGCAGCTAAAATAGTTCCAAAAATAAGAACACTAATTGGCCGGTGTTTATTTCTGTGTGGGAGAAATACTCTAAGTGTTTTTAGCAGGTTGTTTGTGGCACGATGGTTTAACAGTCAGGGCTCTCTGGGAGGTACGGCTCAGTCCACTGCATGGAAAAAGAGCCGACGCTCCCCTTTTTTTAATAAATAAGGCCTTTTATACGAAAATTGGTAATACAGTATAGTTGTGTGTGAGGCTGGCAGGCCGGCGTGTGACATCATGAGTGTTGACTCATGAGCAGATGAGTGATGCACACTGAGCTTTTTGCCTCCTCTCAAAACTCATGTTTGGTGCCACAGAGAAGTAGTAAAGCCTCTCTCTCTCCCCCCTCTTCTGTCTGTCTCTCTGCCTCTCCCGCTGCAACACTGGGAGTTAGAGAGGTGGGGGTGGGGTGGTAATGAAGCAAGTGTTTCTATGCGTTGCGCGGGGGCTGTCAGCCCTGCACACAGCAGACCTCTGTCACCTGTTGCCACCAGCGGGAGTCTCAGGCGACAGGCGTGGAGCCAAGCGTGGCGGCCAGTAGCAAGGCATCGGCTCCACCTATAGACAGCTCAGCAGGGTGACTTACTCGGCCTCCACGCAGGGGAGTCTACGGACGCCCGTGCTGCAGCGATGCTGGCGGCACGTGGCCAGACCAACATCTGAGTTTGTTTGTTTTTTTTTTGTTTTTTTTTTTTAATGCCCCATCGTCTCGTGCAGACATGAAACCAACCTCAGCCCTCACGTTTTGGATTATTAAATGGACTGGTTCTCTCTCTCTCTTTCTCTCCACCGGGGGATGAGAGGCTCTGCTGGCAGCCCTCGAAGTGGACCGGTTAGAGATCAGTGTAGTTTACGCCGGTATCCCACAGCCACAGCTGAAAGTGGGGTAAAAAAAGCCTATAAAGGTGGACGCAGACCTGCTGATGTATTTAAGCTCAGCCATGCCGATGACGATGATGGTGGCAGCATGACACGGTTGGTGCTGCCTGTGTCAGCAGCATCAAAAGGACATTCAGCCATTCAGGTTTATGCAAATAAGTAGCAACAAAGTGCAGTCGATGGTCAAAGAGCCCTTCTTCATATAGACACAGCAGCTGCAGACTTTTATAGTTAAAGACATTAAGATTCTTGTCTGTTCTCATGGACGTCACCAAAAAGACTTTGTTGTGAAGATAACAGTAATGGCATAACAACAACAACAACAACAACAACAACAACAACAACAACAACAACAGGCTAACTGTATCCACAGGAGGCAGCTGCTGGTGATGCCGACGCACTAAAACAGGTCCAAGTTTTCAGGTGAGCTCGGCGGCTTTCTGTGAAAAAGGAAACGCTGCAGCACGAGATGAGATGGAGAAATGAAGACTGACAGCAGGAGGACTGGGACTTGAGTTGGCGGGTGGGGGGGGGCGTTGGAGGTTGGGGGTTGGGCCTGCAGCAGCAGTCGGTGCTGCACTGGAAAGGGTTAACACAAGACAGTAAAGTGAATCCAGATGTGTTGTTATTATTAATATCTCTGGCTGATGAATGGGAAGGTAAAATTACAGGCGCCAGCCAGGGAGGCCCCGTGTGCTGCCCTACCACCCAGGCGCTTCCCAGCTCACCTCCGCGGCAGCAAATCGGGGTGAAACCGCCAGCGAGCCTCCACGTGGCTTTGGCGTGTCGCACAGCCGGGTGGCGAAGAGGAGCAATTAGACAGACAGGCAGGCTTTTGCTCGGCGGCGGCCGCTGAGTATGATGACTATGATGAGCCTTTTTCAGATTAAGCCATCAATAAATACCGTAAATACGAATGGCGTTGAAACTCTTACTGAATTAATTTACAGGTTGTGTTAAATGAACGACGGAGGAGGTCTGTGTGAGGACATCAACACGTTTGTTCAAGTGAACTGATAGGAAGGAACCTATAATCACTTTATTGGCTCTGTAAGCTCCTCACACTTCCTCCAATTCGCACCTCAGTCGTCATCCAGTGTTGGTTCAACATGCGACTGTGTTGCTGCTGTGAACGCAAACAGACGTGGAGACAGACGAGATTTCACACGATTTCTTGGGAGGCAGACTCCTCCTCGCCCCCGCTGCTCTTTTTTCTACCTCCTGTTATTCAACACAAGCGCAGCATTTTCAAAAAACAACTAAAAACACCCCAACATCCATGATTTAGTTCAGTTTACCCACATTTTTATTTTCAGAATAGTTAACCCTCCTCCTTTAGGCTGACACATTTTTAAGAGCAGTAAATCATCCAAAGTGCAATGCAACTGCACAGAAGACGGAAAGAGAAGATGAAGTGTTTTTTTAACACCTAAAAAAAAAAAATAAAAACTGGTTGTGTTTTATGATGACCAGGTCACAGTTTTACAGCCGCGGTCGCACATTTCATTTGTCATTACCACGTCTATGTCTACAGCTATCTTCTGTGAGGAGATTTTACTGAATGGGAAGTTAAAGTTTGTGTGAGATATCGGAACGTTTTTCTAAAAATCACTGAAAAGTTCCGCTGGAGAATACAATCACCCATCAGGGCGACTCCAACTCTGACTCCGGAGTTCAACACCCTGTTTACCCTCTCTACATTTTTTGCAGGGAAAGGCGAAGAAATATAAATTAAATACTTATAGATATGATAGCTCGAGCTCTGTGTGTTCAAACAGTGAATCAGTGACAGCTGATTCATTTGACTCACTCACCAGCCACTTCCTGAAATAGCTCATCTTGTTCGGGGACCAACAGGCCGCCGCTTTCCCTGCATGCACTGGGGGAGAGGCCTCGAAGAGCCCACCACAGGATGATGGCAGCTGGGAAAAAAATAAATAAATAAATAAATGGCGGACAATAAATAGATAGAAGCATGAAAAACCAGAAAAGTGTTGACTGTCGATGAGGCAAAGGGATCAAACAAATATATACATCTCGTCTTTTCAACCTCGTAATTGCAAAACTCATGAATAAATAAATCTAAATCTGCTCATAGCTGAACATCTTCACAAGTCTTGGACCTTTTATCATCATCATCATCATAAGTGATGAAGGCCTTTTAATTGGCAGTGAATTATGCAAAAGCTTCAGTGCTTCGATTTGTTCAGTGTGTTGTTGAAGAAAACGCCGTTTACAAGAGCAGCAGACGAGGAAGAAGAGGAGAAGATTCCTGGCCGATGGATGATGAAGCAAAACCAGGAGATGTGGTAAAATCCAGCCTGGCTGGCTGTTGTTTTAACTTCGTGGATGGGGGTGGGGGCTGTAGGTGGGATTCCCTTTCGGGTTGCTGGTGTCACTAAGCTGTCCCGTCTGCCCCTCCCCACCACCACGACAGCTCAGAAGACAACCTCACGCTGGCTTTACTCACCCTCCTTTGTGCGTTTCCAACACAGGGATACCAGACAAATTATGCTTAATGACCGGCGGTGGTTGCCAGAGGAATGGCTGCTTTGTTGCCGGTGCCAAGTGTGTAAATGTTCGGGTGCAACCTTATACAGCCACCCTCGGTCCCTCGGAGCAGATGCCCCCTCTTACTTCGTGCCTCTCTGCTGCTGGAATTAACAAGCTGGGACCAGGCTCGGGTCTTCGGGCTACGGGCCGAAGCCTCCGAGTACTTCCAAATGTGTTTGTCGTCTCCGGATGATAATAACCAAAGTCGCTCCGGTCTCGTCAGACTCTACAGCCACAGAGTTTTCTCTTCTACCTTCATTTTAAATACACAGATTATGATTTATATTTTAAAGGGATAATAATCACTACTATCAGTTTTCTTGTTGACAAATCTTCCAAAATCAGTCAGTTAATTCCATTTTTCTGTCTGTCCAATGTCTGATTTAACATTTAGTCATTATTGTTTTTGGTTTTCCACGAACACACACCATATTATATTTTATCTGAGTCACACACACACACACACACACACTGCTGCTGCTCTCCCACACATTTACGAGAAATGAGGATTGTCCATAAAAAAAAAAATACACATTTACTTATTTCCTTATGTTGGAGAAACATTTGTCTGAACTGTTTTTTTTTTCTACCAAATCAAAGCTGAGCTGGACTTTCAGATAGCTTTTCAGAATTTAGATTTTTTTTTTTTTTAATTCTTAAACATTTATATAATAAAAACAGAAAGCACAGCTCAACAGGTCACATGGAGTCCGTACTGTATTTTGCTTTGCTTTGTTTGACCTTATAGCACAATTGTTCATTGTGTTTTTATTGGTTTTTACTTTCTGCCAAGAGAATTTCTTATGGATAATAAAAATCTGAAATGAACCGCTTTGCTGATTATTATAATTCTGCACTCGTTTTCATTTCTTGATTTCTTGTTCCTGAAGTGAAGAGCAAGTAAAACTAAACAAGACAAAAAAATAAAAACAAAAAAGTTCCAGCACATTCCCTGCAGCAGCGGCGCTCTGATTTATCTGCGGTGGAGTTGAATTACAAAGAGACTTTCAAAAACAGGAAAATGTTAATTGATTTCTAATCAATGTAACCGAGCTGTACGAGGGGAAGGCAAATACTTCGAGCTAGGATTTCGACTAATTTCAGAAGTCTGAAAAATGAGGAGTGGCAGAGAGAGGAGACTTTAAAAAAAAAAAAAAAAGCTGGAGTCAGTCTGATTGCTCCCCAGGGAGACATTTCCACCCGAGTGTCCCACAAATGACATGTTTGTATGTAACGTAATATGCTTTCTTTAAGAGGTGACGCTTTAGTGGGAGACGCATTCTTCCCCAGGGCCCGGCCGACAAACACTGAAAAAGTGTTGCTTGTTCTCCCCATCTTTCTTTTGTCAAGCATAAAACTACGAAAGGAGGTGAAGGGCGGGGGGGCATACCTGCTCAGGTGCCTAATTAAGTTTGATTTATTCGCCCTGCTGGTTCACAGGAGCATGAAGAAGTCTCCTCATTTCGGAGTTATCACAGTTATGTGACGTGAAGTGAATTCACGTTTTTCAAAAGAGGAATTACATCGTTTTTGTTTTTTTTGTTTTTTTGTTTGTTTTGAAAGAGGGATTCTTGTGGGCAAATTTATTGGACTATGAAATCACACATCTGTGTTGCACACAAGCAAATTAACAGGCAATTTGTACCAATGAGATGTGTTTTAGTTTAAATTAGACCATCACATAAACACTGAAACAAAAAGATTTTCCACTGCTATGGGCTGTACGCTGTTTGTTTTCTGAAGCATTTTTCTCATGCAGAACAGAACATAAAGACGCAGCAGACACCGATCACATCGGTGCATTTAAAGAAAACAAAACAACACAACACACATTATAGTATTGAGTTTAGTTTTGGCCCTGATGTTGGTCTTTTGCTGTGATGTAAAAGTCAGAAGTTTTTTAGAAGTCAAGGTTTTAATTTCATGGATGTCCAAACAGACAAACACTCAATCAGACCTGGTCTGTTGTTTGTTGCTGTTAATTTATTGTTCGATTGTGTAGCCGTCTCATTTTGAATTCCACATCAAAACAATAACCAACAACACGTATTGTTCTGTGCCACTCCTGTTCTTATTTAATAGCTCTCCAACATGATGGTTAATAACAAATCTTAATCCGGAGGTTTGGACGTTAAACCGGGAATTTTGTGATTAAGAAATATTATTCCAACCCGTTTTTCATGTACGTATGAAAGAACAAAGACCAAAAACCAGATCCATGTAGATGATTCTCCTCTACGTGTGTGTGGGGACAAAATCCACAATTGTTTCTTGTAAATACTCATTTCAAAGTCGAATTGATGCCGTCCAATTAAATTTGAAGTCAGTATTGAACAAAATTTCCAAACACTTCATGCGTTTTTTTTTTTTTCCCCCCTTTCTGTCCTGCTGCCAAGCCTCATTTATTTCACCGACTCGAGTTAAATTCCTCCTCTCAGTTACCATCCCTCCACCAAAATACAAAAAAAATAAAAAATAAAAAGGACCATTCATCTAATTCAGGCTCAGACTTATTTTCCACAATCCTAAATATCATACTCAGATATTCTCAGAAGCCATTAATTCATCTTGAGAGCCATCAAATACAAGTCAAAGTCTAGTTTTCAATGTCTCAACAACACAAAAAGAGAAACAATCAGCATCTCGTCGGCAGCTTTGAATTAATATTCTGCCAGTGAATAAACTGTCAAAGCTGCCTCCCTGAAGCTCTTCAGGCCGGCAGCAGATAAAATGTTGTTTCTTCGGGGAAAATCTAGATTGATAGATGGTCTGCTGTGTTGTGACATTGCAATTTGGCATGGAATGGTGCACTGTCACCGAGGTCCAGTGATCAAAGGAGTCACCGGGGTCAGCAGGACAGTTCACAGTCTTCACACCCAAAACGGCCCTCCTTCAGAATCACTGCATATTTTTCCATCTTGTCCCCCGCAGTGCGGAACTCAGGAGGTCTGACGAACTACTTCTGACATAAAAAGCTGCATCTCTTTCTTAAATTCCATCTTAGTTAATTAGTGCAAAACATAAAAAAAAAAAACATTAAAAAAAAAAGAAATTGGACAGCGAGGCACCGCAGCGTTGTCGGGTTGCCGTTTTCCTGCCGTGTATCTCTGCTGTATTTTATCCAGGAAGACTTACCTGACACCTGGAATTTACAACTGCATGTAAAGCTGTTATGAACTGGATGCTCATCAAATATTTTGAGTTAATGTAGCAGCTAAACACATTCTGCCTACTTTAAAAATAGCGATTGATTATTCCCGTCGTCTTGGTAGGTTTAGGTTAGGTGCATGTCATTGACCTGGTGTGTGTGTGTGTGTGTGAAGGGGGGGGGGTTAGTAGCCCAGTAGCCCTGTCAGACACAAGCCCTTTGGGGGATCAAAGAAATTCTCAGCCAGCATGGTTGCTGTTTGACTGTGAAACCTCGACATCGTGGCCCAGACTAGAAGGGATTCACAGTGAGATAGAGACACAGGGGGATCATGGCCAGCCCAGCTAAAAGGGCAGGGAGGGAGGACAGAGGGAGGAGAGGCGAGGGAGGGGGCGGTTGAAAGCAAACAGCCTACTGCCAGTGTGATATATGTTTAAGCCCACTGGGTGCAGAGCAGAGACACACAGCTTTAAGATCTTTAACTCGTCTCAGCAACTGTGATGGCCGATCCCCGCCGACTCTGCGACTCAGGCTGCAGCTTTATTAAAGAAAAACAGAAGGTGTGCTTAAAGGCACATATGAAGGCAAAGACTGGAGTGGAGTCTCTGCTGGGGAATAAAAAAATAAAATGAAATAAAAATAAATAAATAAAAAAAAAAAAAATCAGTCCACTTACATCAAATAAATAATCACCTTTGGGTGCAAATACGAAGATGTGTGACCTCTAACCCCTTCAGGCTCCCGCTGACACTGTGAATCAACATAAAGAAATAAATAAAAATCAGCAGGTAACCAACACATTCCTCACTGCCTCTGAAAGGGTTAAATTATGTAACTTCAGCTGAGGGCTTTTATTGCTAAAAGTCATACCTCACAAAAAAAAAAAGAAAAGAAAAGGTTTAAGGGTTAAAAAGGGAGTATTATAGAAAAGTGAAAGTTTTGGTGCATGATGAATCATTCAGGAGAGCTAAAATCCTTTTTATATCTCATATATATAAATGTGTGTCTATTTCCATGTTTAATTTATTCCCTGACAAATCAAAATATGTCTCTTAATTTGATTTGACAAGCTTTTTTATGGTTTCATAAAAGAAACCGCTGTGATAACCAAATAATAATAATAAAAGGCTGCCGATATTCCTCCGGGATCTTGCTCCGTAATAGGTTGATGCAATTTTAATGTTCTCGAGTCAATCGGTGAAAAGTGATGTGGAAACTGGAGAGTTGAAATCGTCTGGAACAATGATGCATCTTTATGATAAATTCGACGTGCCCCCACCACCACAACCACCACCAACAGCTTCATCTGTTTTTTGCGTTCAGCCTCGACGTTGCTCTGCCCCGTCCAGATGCTCGGCCCGATTCTTAACAGCGCCGTGAAAATCCATCACACCATCTATGAACATTTATTGCTCCAATTCAGCTTCCCAGACACTGAAGTATGAAAACAGTGGCTTGGAGACAGAGGACTGGTACCTGACCCTGAAACTGACTCACCCCCCCCGGCTCCTTTAAATGTGGGTCCAACGCCAACCGAGGTCTGAGAGCAAAGACAGGGACTGCTATTTCCCATGCTGCAACAATTAATTACGAGTCACTCAAATTACCTGAAGGGTCCAAAGACAGTCGACCAAAAAGCTCCCGCAAAGAAAGAAACCAACTCAGACCACCCAGGTCAGACCTGAAAGCAGCATTTTTAAAATAACAGCAAATAAAATTCTCATTGTATCAACATACGCACAGCTAAAAGGGGCCTTCGGATAATTTCCGAAGTCATTAGAGCCGTTTTAAAGCACCGATGATGGGCAATATGTTCTTTTCCCCGTGGAGCGCTTTAAAATAACAATGGCAGCGGCAGTCAATTCCTCCGACTTTAGGTCGCAGCTTTGACGGGCAGTCACTCCTTCGACGTGGCTGATTTATTTAATATTGTAACCCATTTCACAGAAGATCTCTACAGCAACAAACAACAGCCCGAGCTGGCAGGGACAGACGCTGAGATGTTGACAGTGAAAGCTGAGGAGTCTGCGGTCAGGCTGTTTTTATTGTCTTTCTGATTCTGCTTGGCGGGGAGCCCGTTTCAGCCGAGCCTTAATACGCCTTCGACTGCCCGGCGAGGTGGAGGCCACACGTACGACGAAACAGAGCGATTTTGACAGTTGATGGAACAGGCAGAAGAAATCTACCGCATGTCTGTCTTTCAGTTGCTCCACAAGTTATTTTGCGGTGAAGAGCCTTTTCCTGTGTACCTTTTCTTCACTCCGGAGCAAATTGTCAGGTTTTCAGATTCTGTTTATATGACGACTAATGTGGAAGCTTAATCTGAATTAAGATGTTTAGAGTCAGATTTCAGGGTCGAAAGAATCAAGTATTCATAACCATGATATCATTTTAACACTGAGGTATAACTACCTTCCCTTCAGCAAAATCTTTACGAGACAAGAAGAAAGAAAATTAAACAAATTCTATTGTAGCAACATTAAAAATGTCACAAAAGGAGGAAGAAATTTGAGCACAAATTAAAGATGGTGTGAACCGATATGCGACTCTAAACTTCTACACGACAATCCGGCTTCTGTCTATCGGAGAACGGTGACACCAGCCGTGGAGATGAGTTGTGCTGACATACGAAGCTGACAGTGAATGATCTGCTGCCGGTCATTCAAAACACTCTGAGATTGGCATCTCCAAAGTCTTCAGGAGCAGGAGAAGCACACCGGGGTCAGACTAAACAAAGCCCCCGTCCACCGTAACCTCTGTGGTGGGGGGGGGACTACAAAGACCAAAGCTGCTCCCCTCAATCCACTTTGAATCCAGAACAGGCGGCAGGTAAACCGCTTAAAGTTCAAACTTAAGATACGGTAACGTGAATAATCAGCGTTGTATATTCTCTGAAGGCAAATGACGAACGCCCCCGTCACTTCAAAGACGTACTTATCCGTCAGGTCAATGCTCATTTACAATCACAGTATTACAGCCCATTATAGTAATGGAGGCACCAAAAAAAGAAAAAACACGGTGGGTTAGGATAACAAATGGAAATGGACCAGATAGAAAAACAGCAAATTAATTTTTGTCAGCCCAGAAGATCAACACACAAAGTGATTATCTCGCTGTTTCTTCTTTTCCTGACTCTGTTTTTGGAAAACAGACGTTACTCCGTTCAATCTTTCCAGGATCACTGACAGACCATGAGAGGAGTTTGAGTAGAAACATGGTCTTAATTACACTTTGAATGATGTCCTCATTTACTGCTGAAACAATTAGCTCATTAGTCAACAGAACCTTAAATGTTTCATCATTTAGCCCGTTATTAAGCAAACATGAGAAACCTTCCCCGAGTCCTCCTTCTGAAATGTCTTATTTTGTTTTAAAAAGAACTTTACGACCATTTTTCCAGAAGGAAAATCATCGCTCTTTAAAGCCGATATACAGCCTGTCTTCATTTGTTGTTATTTAAAAAGTTTAGTCACATTTCTCCATCATTTTATAATCACGAGGCTGAGCAGTGAACCGCAGCACTCTTTTCGCTGAGGAGATTAGTCTTCACCTCCTCTCTGGTCAAATATTTCCTTATTGACATCAACATTTTGCAGGTTTTGATTCTTTTCCAGCGGCACGATTCTTCAGACGGTCAACATTTGACATCTCTTTAGCTCTGTAGAGAAACAAGAAGGTCCATATTTCTGAGGATCATTTTTTTGCTACCAGTACCAAAGCTCAGGCATCATATCAAAGAACGCCTGGGTATGCATCTTATACTAAAGGTATTTTAATTTTACTCGATTGAAGCAAAAAAAAGAAGAAATAAAATAACGAATAACGTCATTATTGTTTAGAAAAGGAGCCAAAGAGGAATCAGGGAATCAAAATGAAATATGTTTGTAGAGATAAAGGGGTTAAAGAGGCTGATTTTATTAAATGTCAAAAAAATGGGAGGCCTCAACTAAAGTCTCCATCCAAAGTCTATAAATTTTCAAGCTCAGTTTTTAGATCAACTCATCCTGTACGACTTGAGGACCGGTATTCGAGGGGTCAAGCCTTTTCCTCTCACAATATTTGTACAGTTCAGCCTGCTGGTGATTGTGTATATACCCTAATTTTGAGGCGCATGTGTGCCACTGACCGCTCGGAGCTGCGGAGCTAAAACAACCTCCAACATGTGGAATCATCCCCCATAAAGAGCTGTGGCACCAGGTTCATCCAGACAGGCCTGTGAATGGCAGCCTCTGTGAGAATCCAGTCTGCCGCTTGAACTCCCTCCAGTGTTTGTGAGACGGCTTAATAACTGTAGAATTAAACTAATTACAAGCACAAAGTTAATGGCGGCAGAGCAGATATGAGCCAAGCTCAGGAAACCCTGAGAGTCTGGAGCGCGGCCTATCTCCTGATTCCAAAAACACACTAACAAAATAACGGGATCAAATTGAGGTAGATTGAATAATCTATGTACACAAGTCTCATTTTATTAACTCTGTTCTGTTTGTGGATGCAGTCAGGTCGCGGTACAGTGCCGAGCCAACGTGAAATCAGAAAGGAAAGAACTAAACTGAAAACGCAGCGATCCGGTTCTGGTCTAAAGCTGACGATAAAACCACACAGTGTGCGGGGCGGCTGATTAAGATGCATTTTTCCAGGAAAAAAGGAGAAAGAGGAAGAATTTCTGTTGCCATGGCTGCGGCCATTAAACACTTTCGATTCCTCCCGGTATGTGCGGATTCAAGGGCAAAGCCGTAATGAGCAGTGGCATTAATGATACTGCAAGATGTGCTCCTGCCACGGCCCGGATTACTGCAGTTAACTGCCTTTGTAATGGGCCCTTTTTTTATTTTTTTATTTTTTTCCTCTTCAGGCACGTGTTTCGAGAAGAGCCGACGAGGAGCAGGATTCAATCATATCTGAGCGCCTTAGTGGAAAGCAGGGAGAGGATGTGCGCTTATTACCGCTCGTTACTGCCGTGGTTATAGCGCGGCCAGGCCAAGGCGAGGCGGAGGGGGGAGAGGGAAACCCCACCTTTCATTTTTCTGATGGTTTTCCCTTTTTTTTTTCTTTTTTTTTTTTTTTGAAGACACAAATATGAAGCCAGTCGGTTTGGAGTTTGGCATTTCCCCTCCTGGTTTTATGCATGAGCAGCATGGTGACAAACTAAATAGGAATTTCAGCATCATACAGCATTGGAGTGTGGAATGATAATTACAGTTATACTGCCATAGCTATTACGCCCCCCCCCCCCAAAAAAAAAACCTCCCACTTTGTTTGTGAAATGCAACGGCATGAGGGTGACTGGCCTTTGATTCTGGGAATCAGTAAATCAGTCTACAGGCTACAATGAGACATCTCATTTGAGGCATTTGTGGGTTTATTGGTCCCAAAATGCCCTCCCTCCCTCCCTCTCTCCCTCTCTCCCTCCCTCCCTCAATCCATCTCTGACCAACACAGCGTTTTTATTTATTTTTTTCCTAATACTGTTAGGAAGTTTATAGAAGAGCACTTAAGTTCACAGACGGGTTTACTGCTGGCTCCGCGCGCTCGGTGTGAAATAACAAACATTTCTCTTAAAACTGCTCAGTAGAAAGTGCGTCCTTAATGAAATCCAAATAGCAGCGGGGAGACACACAGATTCATATCTGTCTTCTTCGGGGTCAACGCAGACTTTACTGCTGCGTCACTCTTAATTAATCTGACAATCATGGTGTAAAACGCAGCAACACTGACTTCACACTGACCCGTTGTAAGAAACTGTCAGGGAAAAACATTTTGATTCCAACGCAGGAGAAGATATGAAAGACTGTAAAAAGATATCGCTCCGCCAATCAGATCTTGACCTCTGCGCTGATCCTGCAGCATTATGGAGTCCCTTTGAATGTCTGGCCCTTTTGTTTTGAGGGATTTAAATAAAAGCAGAGCCAGTTGCAGCTTTTCAGGAAAGAGTAAGAATGAAGGGCACCATCATCATCATCATCATCATCTTTGTGTGCCAGAACTTAAAAACATCCTGGCAGGTGAAATGACCAGAGAAATGGCAGGAAGCCTGGATGAAAAGGTCGTTTAACGTCAAATCAGCTTTTACAGCTCCCGTGTTCCCTGGAAATGACGGAAATGTCGATACCTACTGATTGATTGGTCGGTCGGGGCGGCGTGACCAGGTCCAAACAGGAAACAGCTAATGTGGAGGAAAAGGCAACAACATGACAGTCCGATCATCAGGTGGCTTTTTAAAGTCACTCCTGGTTTTAAATACAACATCTGGCTCCTCCAGTGGTTACTCTGGCAGTGAGCCAGGAAGACTTAACCGTGTGATTGGCTCATTCGACCCAGAATAATTTGAATATGCCATAAATCACTGTTTAAAAAAAAATAATAATAATAATAATAATTTCCCAATAGAGTGCCTGTCAACTAAATCATTCAGACTCTTTAAAAAGCTGCTCTGAAAATCCCAGACACATTGACATAATACTGCTGGACAAGACTACACCAGTCAGGTCAAAAGCTTGTTTCATTTTTCAAAGACAAAAACTTCACCTTGGTTTCCTGCAGCTCTAGTGTTTCTCTGCTGTTTCTCTGCTGGTATTAGTGTGATTTAGTCTGATCCAAATAATCCCTGAAGGTTAAAACGCCGCTCCAAGAAAAGCACTTGGTTGGTGCCAGCACCAAATCATGCTGTTTATCATTCCTCGGTAAACATGTCTCTGCATTACAAGCATTTTTAACCAACACCCTTATTTTCTGAATGCTTTATACCTTCTGCCATCTGAATAAGACATTGAGCTTATCAGCACATACTTTGGTTTTATGTGAACGGTTACGGGTAATGGCATAATTTGAGGTGTGGGATCCTGGAAGTTATATTTAGCCAGAGAGACGCATCTACTCGGTAGTCAATCAAAAAAAAAAAATAAATAAAAAAAGTAAAAAAATAAAATAAATAACACACTTAGACAGATCGTGGAGGAAACGTTCTGACACTTTTAAGTTGGTGTTATGTTTTGTTAAAAACAAATTGTTCCTGCGTCTGAGGTGTGCTGCCCTTTTGGCTTATCACAAAAAGACAATATCTGTCCTCGGATGACAAAGAGCGGAAAACTGACAAAGCTGAGAGTGAAAACAGATTCTTCTCCTCAGTATCCAGAAAAGAAACGCTTCACCTACTTTATGTTCAGCCGTTCGTGCTGCTTTGTTTCAAGCTGCTTGGCTGACTGCGGGTCTGGCCTGCTGATTGCAGTGATAGACATGGAGGAATCTGGCTCTGGCTGCCAGAAACCACAGAAGAAAAAGGAGAGGACCCTCAGTCTGCCGTCGGCCCGCGCCGGTAGGCTGAGGTAAACACAAGCCGTCCTTCCTTGGTATGCAGGGCTTATGTTGGCCCCGAGTGGAGCTGCGACTCAGAGGAGGTGCCAGTCTGTGGTCTGCTCAGCAGAAAACACAATTATTTTTAATGAATGCAAAAGAGAGACCAGAAAAAAAAAAACAGAGGAAAACAAATAGCTGGCATTAGCCGTGCAGTCTGCAGCACACAAGCATTACTGTTATGCAATCAAATCCAAACCAGCAGCGACAAGCAGAAGAGTTTAGGCTTTTAAATTTAGACATGAACTCACTTTCAGTGGCCTGTAAAGAGGAGGAGGTCTTCACTGCAGCGTCACTAACAGAAGCTGTTGGACTGCTCATTTCACTCACAAATCACCAGTTTCACAGCGGTTCATCCATGCTGAGCCGTTTCGCAGCTTTCAAACTTTGAAACTGAGCTTCCTGAAAACCTCTCCCATCCAGAAATATGAAAACTTGTACCAGGTCATTAATTTGGTTGGAGAAAAAAAAAAAAAAACATTAAAAACCTGCTCTGCAGCTGCATATTATTTGAAGCCTACATGAAGCCAGTTATTTGGTTTCACATTGGTCGAACGTTGGTCACCTGAGATTCATCAGGGTCTCAAAGTAGGACATAAAGAAGCAACAAGGTGAAACTGTCCAGGGCCTATCTGGCCCTCACCTTATGTCTGGTGGGTTCACCTTCAGCACCCCCCGATGCTGCAAAGATCAGCAGGTGTAACAGATGAACGGACGGAAACGAGAGCTACACTGCGAGCTCTTGCTTTAAGCACAGTGACAGAACAAGAAGAAACCAACTGACACCCGGCAGATTATTCAGTCTGTCACGCTGGCGGTGAAGCAGAAGAGAGAGGTAGGGGGGAAAAAAAAAAAAAAAAAAAAAAAAAAAAGGGAGTTTTAGCCATTTTCCTGTTGTCGAAAACAGAAGGAGCTCACTTGAAAAGCAACCCGAAAACGGTAGTTTGGATAATCGTTGTTTGCACTTGTTTCCCCAGCAAATAATGGCTGTCACCAGGGTTCAGAATGTACAGTACAAATAGTCGAGGAATCAGCTTCAAAATACTGGCACTGTTCAGAGTCTGTTTGCCAAGCGTGAGGATGGAAAAAGAGTAAGACAGACACCGAAGGACTAAAATCTTAGAGATGTTAAAGACATTAGGATGGCGGAACAGCGGCTGGATGTTGTGTGTCGAAAATAAGGTAAAAATGCATTTTTTTTTTTTTTTCTTAAACTCAACTTTGTTGCAGTTTCCTAAATGCACACATCGATCATATCTAAATTACACAGCCTGAAGACAACTCCCTCTTTTATAGGAAACCAGTCATCTGAATAAGCACTTAGTCTTTGTACAGTTTGATGAATTATCACTGGCTGAGGTTGAATTACCTCAAAATGTCCAGCGTTTGATTTACTCCACTGAAGAATGGCAGGAGAAATACAGCCGAGATGCAGTCACTAGTGTTAACTGCAATGAAGACTTTATTATGCAACTTCTGCAGCCTGAAGGGTGAATGTTAGAGAGACATCAGGACATTATCAGCTGGGATCAATCCAAGTTTTTATATTAGTTAAATGACTTCACTGCAGACTTGGTTTTTTACTAATAAGCCCCAGTGGAAGTGGAGAAAACCTATTAAAATACTACGATTTATCATTTGAGAGCAGAAATCTAAATGTTCAAAATGTAAAAAGTCAAAATATTATCCTTAGATAACATTCCTTTTAGCTCTTAATTTAATGCCTGCAGCTCATGTTTAATCACTAAAGTGTTTCAGTCCAAAAGCTCAACTATTACTGGGAAAAAAAAAAAAAAAAAAAAAATTTAAAATCAGAATTCAATACGCAGAACTACTGATGATCAATTTTCTTTGGACAGAAGAGCCAGAAGATTTTGACTCTGAATTATGGAAAGTACTGGCAGATGTTGAACTGGCTGGTTTTGTGATTTTTTTTTTTTTGATTGGCCATACAGCTAAATAAGAGACACTGTGCTTTAACACAATCCAACAAACACAAAAGTGCCGCAGAGCAAATGTTCTACTATGGAATCAACTACGGTGAAGTAAAATAAAACAAATGAAGGAAAATGATTCTATAAGTAACTTAAATAACAATTGTAATAAAAGAAAAGAACAATAGAAGTAAATAAGTGAGTGAATGTATTGTTGTAGTAGGTGAAAATAAAGGACTGACAGGTATCATGTCCACTGAAGGGCTTGTTGAGAGTCTGAAACCCCACAACTGCAGAGACCACGTCCAAAACCTTCTGTAGTTCTATCAAAGCCAACAAACCATCGAGCACGCTCAGGATACAACGACCGGCCGGCGGTGAGGAACCGAGAGAGAGAAGGCACCGTCTGAACCAACCGCCCTCGAATATAGATTCAGTGTCTTTAGATTGTCTGCCTTCCTGGATGGGAGGGACAATAAATAAGTAATCATTTATTATATAAAAAAAAAAAGCAAGAAGGAAAGGAAATCTAAGCACTGAAATTGGCTTCTGGTGGTTAAAAAAAAAAAAAAAAACAGGTTCACATTGAGCTTTTATGTGAATCTGCATGTATAACAGGGCAAAAAGCCCTCCAACCAAAGTACAGCCAGAGTGTAGAAAAATGCATAAAAGCCTTATTCAGGATCAAGGATTCCCTCGAGTACACCAATATCTCCAATAGTAATCTATTAAAAAACACACACACATGCACGCACACACAAAAAGACTTTGAAAAATAGGCTTCCAAGTGGAGCCATTATTTTGTTACCTCTGGCAGACAGCGAGGCACCTGGGAAATCTGAGCTGACGTTAAGGGGGAGCAGCAGTCCAGCAGAAAAACTATATCACTTTCTTAAGCTAATTAGCCCTGTATATTACCAATCAAAAGAACCTCACTCTGAAACACAATGGTCAGCCAAGAAATATATTTGTCTTCCATTTGTGAAAAGACTGGCAGTGGAAAGACTCCAGGACTGAATATTATTCACCCAAGACATTCCAGGGGATAAAAAGTTGAATTAAAGCGGGATCTAAGCGTCTGATTTTTGTCACTGCTACCGCTGTTATTCCCAAACAAACGCACGAGAACTCAGCTGAAACAAGATCGCACCATTTCAAATCCGATCAGTCATACACCGATGGATGAAACTGGATTTTTACATTATATATAATAATACATACAATTGCTTGACTAGAAACCTCAGCAAACTTCATAATCAAGTAAAATACTGATCAAGTCTGAGCTCTATCACATCTTATTTGTTTTACTTTGCTGGGAAGAAAACGATCACTAAACTACATCCTGAAGGTTTTCATGAAAACAAACCCAAGACCTCCACTTGAAGTTCTTTTAATTTTATTCTCAGCACTGATAGGCTTTGCCTTACTTTCTACAATCCTCCACAGATATGTTTTTAAAATCTTACATAATATCTAATATAATAATAACCAGGGTGGATCCAAAAAGCCTTGAGGATGCTTCTTTTAGAGTATCACACAACTAAAACATACAACCTCTGAAGCAGAGCTTATAAATCAACATCTGGATAAATTCAGACAGCTGTTAGTTAGAAAATTCTATTTAATACAATATAAATTACAATGCTAGCATGCTCCTGGTGACATTGTAAATTAACATTAAGACATCCAAATCTGTAACGCACTTTGAGTTGCATGAAATGTGCCACTTATTCAATAATTCTTCAGTTTCTGCTTTTTTATTTTTTTCTTAGTCAATATCTGACTGAATGTCCTACGGAGGACACCAACTGTCGCAGCGTTACAGGTACAGTGCAGCTCTTTGCGTGCAACTTCCTTTTCACATATGTTTTCCAGTATATCATAAATATTATAGCAGGTACTTAGTTAATGGTAAAGCTGTCTTTCCATGTTTGACCCATCAATCTGAGGTTGGGGGGCTTTCTGAGAACATTACAGTAAGCAGGACTTTGGTCAGTGTGCACATTTCACCACCAGAGGGGGTAAAAACATCACAGATCAGTCTGGTGCAGATGTCTTGTTGTACGCAGCAGCCTGATGCTGAAAGCCAATCCTGCTTTATTTATGAATAAACCAAGCCATGAGCTTTCTATCTTTATCATTCATTATGGCGCCGTGTTGTATATATCGAATATGCACTTTTTTAAAAATTGATTTAAGGCACTATCATTTATTTTATGTTTATATAATGAGCCATACAGGAATGTGTTTGATGCCCTGTCTTTGGATTATCTGCTGCTTTAGAAGAATGAGATGCCGTTGGAAGATGGAAACTTTAGAGGTAACGGTGTCGAGGCAAAGGTGAGGTGGAGTGAGCAAAAATATAAACACAGACACACAGAGCAGACAGTTCAGTTCGCTCCGGGGACTGACGCGTTTGGATCGTCTTGTTTTCGCAATAAAACCCACCTCACATGGAGCTCAAAAAGCTGCACGGGTTTTAATTGAGTCTACAAATCATACGGTGGAGGACCTGAACTCCTCTGGCCTCCCTTCAGGTCTCCTTTTTCAAGTCCAAAGTTGGCATGCTTAACAAAAGATAAGACACAGAGATCTGTCTTAAATGGAACACCACAAATACTCTGACGTCTGAAATATAATCGCAGTCTTTGGCACCGTCAATAACCAGAGATCAAAGAGACAGAGAACATCATTTCCAAATATCTGGACTTGATTTGTTATCGCTCTTCAGCTACAACTTTCAGTTTACTGTCATGGTGCTGGATGGAGGTGGAGGATTGATCTTTGGGGGGGTCAGGTCCACTGCACCAACAGCAAAGTGACCTCGTAGGAAACTGCAACCATCTTGTTCCGTCAGGAAACATCTGGGCCAACACCAGCTCAGTAAAATGAAAAACGGTGTGTCAGCGAGGAGGGCTGGAGGGTAGAAGTCACTTCTACCTCTGTGGCGGAGCAGTTATCAGGAGGATTAGAGGGGCAAAGAGGAAACGACCCTGTAATTCATTGTTCCCACTGAGTGCTCCTCGGAGGCTGAAGGAAGAGGGCTCAAGATGTCTGCCTGGCCTTTAAAGCAACACTGGCGGACCATACGAGGCTGTTGTCGCGTCAACATCTTTGAATTTTGGCCCGTTTTAGGAAATCAACAAGGATTTGTGAAAGAAAATTTGACTAGACACTTGGACAAGTCTAGAAATCCTCTCCGCTTCACACCGACAGTCGCTATCTGCAGATGCACAGTACGAAAACTCACCTTCAGCTGCAGGCACGGCGAACATCAGCCTCACTGGGACGTCGCTGTCTGCAACCATATTCTGCTTTTGTGGACGGGAAGGCGCCATCACAGCTGATCACCTGTTGGAGACGGAAAAACGCTTCAGGGGCCGACTTTGATCATTCCTGCTGAAACTTAACACGAGAACCTCTGCAGAAGATTTAAAGGGACGTTTGGGAATGTTTGCCTAAAAAGAGTCCAAACTTCCTCTTTTTATAGGAAATGACTGCTGCCTTAGACGCCAGAGGCCGTTTGTCTCAGCAGACAACAGGCCGAGCAAACAAACATTCAACTCCAGAAAAAGCACATAAAGCTGGACTATAACAGAAATGCATGTTTCATTTGGTGACGTCATGTTTGTTGGGCTCCATTTGAAGCCTTCAGCAGGTTGCCTTATCTGCGTCACCTACCTGCGGCAGGTGTGTCCGGCTAAAAGCCAAAGAGTCCCTCCTGCTGTTTGGAAAAACTAACGAAGCGCAAACTGCGCGCTTTTACGTGTCACGTGACGCTGTCGCGTCGCTGTCACGTGACGCCGGATTTGATGGACGGTCCAGTCAGCGGCTTTGGCGTCATAGATGCGTCATAATGGCGTCATAAAGGCGCGATCGGCACTTCCGGGTTGCTGGCGATTCGTTTTGTTTTTTCATTGAAGAAAACTTTAACAACATGACGACTCTGAGAAATTAAAACTAAAACGACCGCGTTTTCTATTAGTGGATTTTTACATTTAGCTACAAGAGAAATTTTTAAATTAGAATCAATTCTTTTCTCCGGCAAAAATATTTAAAAAACTAATCACATAAAAGACACAATCTGAGAAGCTCTACTGATTGGTGGAAAACCAGCAGATCTGGAAACACCACATTTTATCATTTATTTATTTGTATGATGTAATCCCAAATATTTCTTTTTAATCTTATTATTAATTGGATTATGATGAGTTAGACAGCGGGAGGAAAAGTAGCGAATTCATGCATCTAATTGTCAGTTTATTCATTTCAAATATTATTTAAAATATTACACAGCAGTAGTAATTTCATGAACCGAAACGATGACTCATTTAAAATGAGCCTGAGCACTGAGGTACTACAGTGATACGTCAGATATTTCATTAAAGTAAAGGAGTGAATTCCAATAAACTGAAACAGATGATGAGAAAGTTCCAGTGTCAACTTCCACACAAAAAATAAAGTTGTAATGCATCTTTCATTTATTAATTTGAATTCTTTTATTCATCCCAGAGAGGTGAAATTGCAAACATAAACAAACATTGCAAACATTGTAAACTTATACAAGACGTACAACTAACGACTAATCAGCTTCACCACATACAGCCGAAGTAATTATTCATTTCATTTTTTTCTTAATGTATAAAGTTTGCTTAAAAAATAATTCTATGAAAGCTCCTAAATTCTGGAGTGCAGTGGAGCTTATAGTGATTGCAGTCAAGACAAACAGCATTGGGTAATACAGCACAAGGGAGTAGATTTGATTCACAGCAGCCTGTCAGTGAGGGGGCTGGGGGCGTTCATGCAGAACATGCCTGAGTAAATATCAGCCCGCACCATGTGCCCATTCATTTCATTACAGTACAGTCAAATTTGATCAGGAAAAATTAAAAACACTCTCCAAACACTAAAACAATAAAATTGATCGAAGCCCTTGTGCACGAGGTTCTTTTGTCCCAGCAGGTGCATTCATTTTTTCTGGCAGTAGTTTCGGTAGTTGCTGCAGGCCTTCTGCATGTCAGTTAAGAAACCTGGAACTCCACTCTGTTTCACAAAAACACACACAGAGAGGATCTGTCAGTGAAGGTCACAAACAGAGTGATGAGCTGCTGACATCATCCCGCCACACGTCTGTGAACCGTCTTTAAAGCCCCCGTCGAGGCCGCACTCTGTTGGGAATCCTCGAGTAAGGCGTACATTTCAAAGATCCTGATGTTCTTAGGACGTTTTCCAAGACAGACAAAGTTTTAATATCTATACGTGTGAATAGAAGCACAATCAGCTGGATTTAAAAACAAAAATAGAAATACACAATATGAGAGGCATTCCTATGCGGACAGGTGATTTAGAGTTATCTGTCAAGACATCTTTGTTAAGAAATATCTCTAAATGCTGCAGATTTAAATAAGCTAACCAAATAAATCAAGCAAAAGTTAAATTATATTCAGCTCCTTCCAAAACATGGGAACAAAAACAACTTACAGACTTCTGATGTTTGACAGAAAGCCCTGATTCAAACCACTTGCGTTGAGTCACACTTTATTTACCCCAGTGAGGAGGAACTTCTCTGCATGTGACCCATCTGCAACTGTTCAGCGAGGCCTTCAGCTATTTAACGGGTCAGTCAGATTTAAAAAGGTTTTCTGTAAACTTGCTTTGTGTTTATTTAATGTACTGTAGTAAAGCAGAAGTTGTGCGCTCACCTTAGCGGCCCAGTTCACCAGCCAGGTGGGAATCATACCTCCAGGGTTGTCAAAGTAGTTCAGGAAAACTAAAATAAAGCACATGTTTATGGTTTATGGCAGAGCTGAAACTAATGACTGCGTTCAAACAGAAATCTGTCGTACCTTTATTCTGTTTTTTTAGTTTTATTCCAATCACAATCACCTCTCACAAATTTCCAAACATTAAAGCTGCACATAATGACTGCGTGGTAAATGTAACATAAAAACAACATCAATGTTTTGTTTCGTCTTTTAATTCTGGAATAATTTAAAGCTAATTTAACTGAATTACAATCTCAATAACAAAGTTTAAATCCACTGAACATCAGCTTCATTCATTTAATTGGTTTTGCAGAGATTTCCTCCATAAGAAAAGTTTCCCAATTCCCAGTTGTCCCAAATAAACAGACTTGAACAATATCAAATATAAAAGTGACAATTGCGCCAGTTTGGTTCTTTCAAACAGCCAACAGATCAAACTCTTAAATACACTTTATCTACAGTTTAGACTCAATGGCCACTGAATCAGATACGTGAATGCACTAAAAGCGGTGTTACCTTTTGTTCCACAGGCTCCGTCTCTCTCCAGGGCGACGCTCTGCTTGTAGTCTTTCACCCGCAGCACGCCGCTCTTCTCCGCACACGGCGTCTCCGGAGAACTTCTGGCCAGGATCACCCAGATCTTCCTGCCATCCACATCCAGGTCCCTCCTCTCCCTGACGTACACATACTGAGGTTTTGGTGCTCAGGGAAGAGACCGTGGAAGCATTTCTCTCCACAACCACGTCTGATGTGGAGTGGGTGGAAATACATCTTTAAAGCAGAAGGATACATCTCTGTTTGACAGAGGAAATGGGTATTTCACTTCCCAGTAGATCGCAGATTGGCCATCAAAGTCCTTCTCATAGAGCTCTGTGTGAAAACATGGCAAACATTTAGTAAACAGCAGCTGTAGATGGATGAAAAGTGATAGAAAAGGATGTATCCTGAGAAGGCATTACTACTGAGAAATAACTTTTTGGAGTGGAGGAGAGAAACAAAGCCACGACAGAGTAAACTGCAGCTTCTACAAAATAATCAAAATTTTAACTACTTTATTTTTGTTTCTACCAGACGAGGCAACTACGTGACAACTGTGCAACATGTTACCTTGGTGCTGTAGACGTGCATGAAGGCAAGGACCAAAAGTTAAAAATATTATATGCTATGTATATGAAAAAAAAGATTAAGAAAACAAAAAGCTGCAGCCAACAAACCGCAGTGATGAAGAAAACTTAAAACTTCATTTGTATACAGCAGAAGACGGATTAGGGGAATTTTATTCGGATGACTGTATGAACCTTTTTTTTTTTTTTTTTTTTTTTACCTTTCACATATCCATCCCAATGTTTCCGATAGGTCAGGTCCATGTAGACGTCTGCACAGAGCTCTGGAGTGCAGTTGGCGAGCCCACCAAAGACTTTGTACTCATAAAGTCCAGTTGTCTGAAAACAAGAAATAAATGTTGGATTTTCCAAAAGCTGGTTGCAAAAGCCCCACCCTGCGGTATGTAACTAATCCCAAAGCACATAACACTGATTAGAGCCACTCTGTGTTACACCCTTTCTCACTCTCAGAGAGGAAGGGTGTTGGATTTGATTCAGGAGTTCAAATCCAGTTAACACCCTCAACTGCAATAAACAAACTGGACTGCAATTGAATTTATGTCAGCTTGAATGCAGACGTCATTCTCAGAGGCAAACCGTCCGATTAGGCAAACCAGGCATTCGCTTGGAGCCCCAGGCCCTAAGAGGCCCTTTGGGGCCCCCAAACTGCCCTCTCTATGTTTAGATAGATGCAGGTAGTTCACCACTCGTCATACTGACTTCATTAAGAAGTTGTTTGGCTTTCAAATTGTCTCCAAAGGCTCCAAAGTCAAATATCAAATATGATATTCTCACTTATTGTGGAGCTTTTTTTTTTTTTTTTAATAAACTTTGCATTAAACACAATAGAATTACTTAGTTAATCATTACTTTTCCTCAGACATTCAACATTAATCAAAGTAAATCTGATTGTACGGTTCAACTCCTGAATAAGAATTTAATATAATCCGGGTTTTTATAAATTATTACGATTAAATTACAGCCCGAAATTATTTCAGTCTGCTGTCAACAAATACAAGACGGATGCCGAATTAAAACCTGTATTTTTTAGTTTCAAAAATATATTTAATAATCCATGCAAACAGCGGGGGAAAGGTGAGAGAGGTTGAAATCCTTTAAAATAAAAATATTTTCAAGGAAGTTTGGCGCAGCCGGACGGAGGTTCTGGCCGCACTTCCGGGTTTGTCTCGAAGAGACGTCAGCTGATTTGTTTACGGATGTTGACAAGAAATAAACAACATAAAAGAAAACACCGCAGAAGCTGCAGTTTTATCGTTTGTGTGGAAATTGAGCATTCATTCATTCTTCCGTCAGTGTCGGTCGGTTTCCGGTACTTCCGGTCTGTTTTGGGGATTTTTCCGTACTTCGTCGTGGAGCCGGTAAATCGTCACCCCGTTCGTCTCGGTGAAAAGCTCCCATCCTCCGTCCAGCTGCGGCTCGTCCAGCTCCCTCCACGCCTCCTGGAACTCCTCATCCGCGAACTGCAGCGCCATGACGGCTCCCGTAGGCTCCACCTGTCCGCGCGCACTGCGCATCCCGCAGGTGACATACGAGCTTCCGGGTTCAAGCCTTCAAAATAGAGGTGTTTTTAGAAACGCATTTTCTGACACTTTTTGAGAGCACAAAGTGAGTAAAACTTTATTATAAATGTGTTGGGCAATTTACCTTTGCTTTTATTTTTATTAAAACACTTTCTGTTTGAAACATTCCTCTTCCTGTTTTTATCTGACATTATCTGTTGATTTTCTAACTTTGCCTCGTTCAAAAATTAAAAAAATTAGATAATCTGTTTTCCTTATTTAAACTTTAAAACCCTAACCCTAACAACATGCTTTTATTTTTATTAAAACATTTTCTGTTTGAAACATTCCTCTTCCTGTTTTTATCTGACATTATCTGTTGATTTTCTAACTTCTAACTTCTAACTAAAATAGTAATAAAAAAAAGGAGATCATCTGTTTTCCTTATTTAAACTTTACAAATCTAGACTTCAAAATAAGTGCATCAGATGAACCTCTCTTGAGGTTTATTGTGGAATACTTCACCGGAAGAGGGGATTTCTCTAATGATGCGGAGCTTCACGGGTCAGCCATCCTCAGGGTCCCTGGATGAGGATGGCAGTCCGGATCTGAACCTGCGGACCCTCCGGACCCTCCGGACCCCTGAAGGGGGACTCACTTTGGACTTTTCATCAGATCGACCTGACTGAAGGTTTTAGGAGCGCCATGGAAGGAAGCTGTGAGGTAACTTCACTTTTCTTATTTCTGCACAAAGAACGGAGAAAAGCTTGCGTTTGGAGGGGAATTGTTCCGTTTTGGTCAGTTAATGTTAAAGAGTATTCCTAAAATAACAACTTCAGGCAGAGCTCCAGTTACAGTCAACAAAACCGTTAACTTCAGAATTTAATTTGGACTTTTATATTGAATAAAACACGAAGACAGTTCATCTATCTTTTTTCTGGTTTTCTTGCTGTTTTAACACTTTTGATCTTTTTCCATATGTGCCCATTTTAATTTCTCCTCATGCTTATTTCAGATTAAATCAATCTGCAAAATTGATTTACTATGATTACTTGTTCAACATTTCCTTTTCAGTGATCTTAAACTGAATACCTTCCCTATTGAATACATTTTATAATAAATCAATAATGACGGTGAATTGAGGTGAAACGAATATGCCAACTGGAAAACACTTTAATTTAATCTGCACCGGAATCTATGAAAGAAACAGTTTTTGTTCTGTTTTTTCTTAGTTTTATCTTTTTTCTGTCTTTTATCTGTTGCCAGATAAAAGACTCAGAAACTAAACTGTACAAAAGGCTTTCTTTGGTTGGCTTTTGGGGTCTGAGTAAGATCTTCCTCAACATTAGATGATCTGTGTTTGTGGGACGATCATAGATAATTGGAGATTGATGAAACAGGAATAAATTGCAGACGTGACAAGATGAGGTGAAACAAATGAAAACGTCCACAACACGCTGCATCCTTCAGAGGACACAGTCCATAAAGACCTGATCCTTCGTAGACCTTCAAAATCAGTTTTTGCTTTGCACCATCAACACGGCTTTAGATTTCGAGGTTTATAACCATTAATGAGACCGAATACTTCATCAGGAACTTTGTTGCTTTACTGACATATTATTTCTTTTGCCAATTGAAGGATTGACTATTGTGTCCTTGGTTTCCCAGCAAAATGAGGACGAATATGAAGAACTGACAACAATTTCAGCGTCCTCTTCTGAAGGATGTGGCCTCTGAATCAGGACGCTGCTGTCGTCTCCTTTCAGAAAAGGTTTTATGGAACGATTCATGTGATTCATTTTTGTCCTCCACCTTTATAAAAGACGACAAATCTCAACCTTAACTGTCATTCATTTTCTGCGAAGTGAAGCTTTTACTTTGTCCTAAATTTTGTGGTAAAATGGAAAATGCTCAACTTTTGGAGGATTTGAGCAGTGAGGCCTAACAACGAAAACAGTGTTTCCCACTTATTGTCACTCAGAGTCTGAATCACATTTTTGCTCACACCAGACGTGACGGTCGCGGTGGTGGTGGGGGGGCTGGATGAGTGCTTGTGAAATTGTTGGTGATTTCGAAGCTCCTCGCATTTCACGGAGCAGTTTGTAATGTCATATCCCGCGCTCTCCAGGGAATGTCTCAGCTTGTGCTGGGCCGAGCGCTCCTGCGTCATTCAGCCCCCCCCAGCTGTGTTGGGAGGCGGCGGGGACTGTGCCAAGAGGTTACAGGGGTTTATTAAAGCAGCATGTGGGGGGTCAGAAAGTGGTGGTAAATTGTGAAATGTGGGGTTGAATGCCAACAAAACAGCATCTGAAGGTCTTTGTGTGTCCCCCCCAAGGAGCTGCAGCCGGTGTTGAGCAACAGGCCTTTAATAAATGGTGTCTTTCTCCACTCAGACCGGGAGATCGTAGCCAGGAAAAGGGGGTGAAAGGCCAAACGCCGAGGTGGCCATCTGTGGTTGGTTAAAAAAAGGGTCGCCCAACCTTGCAATGCCAGAAGACGCCCATAAGGACGCCATGAGGACACCTGCGACCCCGGAGAAGGCCGACAACAACAACGAGCGCCCCCCAGCCGTCGCGACCGCGGTCAATGTGCCCCTGGTCAACGAGGTCCAGCTGACCGCAGCCACCGGCGGGGCCGAGCTGTCGTGCTACCGCTGCACCGTCCCGTTCGGCGTGGTGGTGCTCATCGCGGGCATCGTGGTCACCGCCGTGGCCTACAGCTTCAACTCTCACGGGTCCACCATCTCTTACTTCGGCCTGGTGCTCCTCTCGGCCGGACTGGTGCTCTTGGCGTCCAGTGCCGTCTGCTGGAAAGTGAGACTGGAGCGGAAGAAGGAGCGGCGACGGGAGAGCCAAACCGCCCTGGTGGCAAACCAGAGGAGTATTTTTACTTGATCTATAATTTTGAGAACACAAATCGTAAATATTTTTTTACAGCCTGCAGTGGTCTGATCTTCGCGTGGTTTGGAGCTGGACGACCAGCTGGAAGCAGATATCTGTCCCACATGTGCTGCTGGATGTCAGACCCGTAAAAAAAAAAAAAGAGAGCGCGAGAGAGAGAGAGAAAAGAAAAAGCTTTGACTCTCAAGGTCTCGGAACTGAAAGCTTTTGAAGACATTGTGAGGGATCTATTTGTCAAACAGAGGCTGCATGCAGCATCTGGCGAGCTGGGAACGCAGCCAGAAGGAATGTATCACAATTAAGATGAATTACCACTGTGCAGAGCCGTGCAGAGGAAGTCTCCCATTAATCTGCTGTTGGATGTGGATGCTTTGATTGTAATGGGAGGGGTTGTTGGTTTTAAGAGCCCAGGAAAGAAGGAAAGGGGGGAAAACTGGAAAATCCAGGACCATGATTCATTTTCTACTCTTCAACTTGCACATATCCAACATTGTTAATCTCACAGGGAGCGATAATGAAGAGCCTTTTATGGACACATGGTACTGGTCAAAATCTGAAGATATGGAAAGTGACGTCATTTCACCTTAAAGGTCCCATATTTGAACTCCGTTGTTTTTATCTCACGTCGTCATGTCCATGAGAAGGTTCGTCTGTAGGAACCAAAAACAATCTCAATCTAGTTTTACATCAGATTTCAGATGACCAGAGAAACCAGATCCTGCAGGGCTGGTTGGCTGGGATTGTGGGCGTGGCTGCTTTGTTGTGACATCACAAAGTACCAGCTGTTTTTTTTTTTTTTTTTTTACCCTCAGTTTCTGAATACAGGCTGTGGACTGAGACCTTTAATACTCCCACTGTGTTCATAACCTAAACCTGATGTGTAATCAAAGGCCTCGTGGAGGTCTATCTTTATACCTTTATACCGTATGGGACCTTTAAATATATATTCACTTAAAGCACTTTGATTGTTCACAATCATCATATTCAGCTTTTGACAAATTTAATGAGTAAAAATCTAAATGTCACTATTTTTCTAGCGTTATTGCTTAAACTGATGAACATAGAACATTTAAATTGTCCACAGTGTACTTCCATATGTGTTCTGTTGTACCCATTTGCATGTATTAACTGGACATCATGAGGTTTAATAAACTCGTGAACACTCAAACTTTGTAAAAGTGTCACAGTTGGCAAGAAGAATGTTTTTTAGTGATTACTAAAAGGTTAGCTTAGCATAAAGCTCTAAACCAAATTAAAAAAAGTGCAAATCAGCATATCCACAGTTTAATGATGAAGATGATGGGTAACCATAACCCTCAGAACCGTTTTCATGGTGTTCCCAAGATTTATGATTAGCTTTTTTAAAAATCCATCCATCAGTCTTTTCCGTCAATACATTCCCACTCTGGATCTTTCTTGGGAAGTATCAGGTAATGTGTGGGACAACTTTCCCAGGCTTTTGCTGTCCGACACTGAAGGAACCCTCCATCTTCTGCCATGTGCTAGTGAGTCAGTCACTTTTACTGTTTATAGGAAATGTGAGTCTGGATGAAACCGACATCAGCGTTTGTGTTTCTTATGTGTCAGAGAGGTGATGAGTTATAACATTAACAACTCTCTGCCTTCGGGGCTGAATTGAAGGAAATGTGACGCACATGTGTCGTGCCTGAGGGTTCACAGACATAACGCACACTGCTGCCTTTTATTTTGATTTTAAATTATCAAAAATAAACATGCTACACACACCTTTCCGTCGACGGCGACGCCGCCGTGCAGTAAAAGTAAAACGGGTGGACAAACTAACACAGTTATAGTAAATGTAAGCGTTGTGAGCTCAGAGAGTTAAATAAAAAAAATAAATTAAATTAACACAAATCAGAGCTGCCCATCTTGTGTTGCACAAGATGTTCAGAAAGGGTGGGGGGATCCCATCATCATCCGTTCTCCAGTTTTGTGCTTTTGTTATGAGGACAAAAGAAGCTTTTTTAGGGGTTGAACTGAATGTTTTGGGGTTTTTTGTGTTATTTTAGATTTTTCATTCAGTCTGACGTTTTATTGAATTTATTTAACATTTCAGTATATAGGTTCCCAGCAGTAAAAGGAAGTTGAACTCTCCTGTTTGACTCTGTTAAGTTTAAAATAGCCTGGACGTGGAAGTGTATTTATAGGCAGGATTTGCGTTCCTATGCATCTCCGTGACACCAGACACTACAACTAAATGGTTTCCTTGCGTCAGAGGAGAACCTACAACACACTTTGTCACTTTTGGGAGATCACCGCCGCACACACGATGGGCTGCAGGCCGGCACCGTGTGGACGCCGAGATCAGATCAGTAACGCAGCAAATGGACACGCGCCTCGGGGACGAAGGTGCCGCCTCCCTGTTTGTCAGGTTGGAGCAGACCAAAGTTGGAAAAATGGGTGACTTGATATGAAGTTTGACAGGTGCTCTCTGCCTTTAAGTGTCTTTAACGTCTTCACACGCCGCTGCCGCCTTTATGTGCCTCACATGGTTGTCATTTCACTCAGCGCAATGCCGACAACTTAGTGCGTCGATAAACAGCAAACAAATCGAGGTTTGGGGGAGGAATCAGTTAAATGACAAGGAAGAATTACATTTCTTGGAAAAAATTTACTCATCATGAGTGAACAGGCGAAGTTCAAAAATGTACAGCTTGTGAGAAAAGGAGGAAGAAGAGAAAAAATAAATTAGGAAGGAAGAAGGAAGGAGAGATGCAGATGAGAGAGAAATGAGGAATGGGCCAAAAGGGGAAACTTGAAATTAAGGAAGGGAAGGAAGGAAATAATTGGGATTTTTTTTTTTCAAGGAAAAAAATCTGGAAGGATAAAAAAGGAAAGGGAGAGCTAAAGACAAGACAAATTGAGAAACTCTGAGTGATGGGAAGGAAAGAGGATGACCTGATTATATGCAATAAAAAGAAAGAAAGAAAGTCAACAAAGGAGAAGCCAAACACTGAAATTCCAGACTTGCACACATCCGATGGCACAGCGTTCAAATCAAACACAATTAAATGTAATGAGCTCAGCATTACAGGGATCCTGCAGATGGAGGCTGAAACAGACCTGACCTGACAGCTCCCTGACCGGTGACGTCTGGTTCCCGTCTGCAGCCAGACGTTCGGTTTTTCCCGCTTCAGCTTCATTCTGATGTCAACAAGAGCTGAGCCAAAAAAAGGGAGAGACCAAACCTGAGAGATCAACGCTGAACTTCGGAGCTCCACGACAATTCTTTTGTATTAGATTTAGATTTTTTGTTACTCAGAGGAAGTTTCATTTTGTTGTTTGCAGCTCTCAGAAGGTGATGAGGTCTGCACTTTGCTTTGAGCGAAATGCTAACTAGCTTCCTAAGGTTGGAAAAACATTTACACAGCTAAGAAATCCAAGGAAAAGTAAGGACATTTCCCATAGATTTCAATGCTATCTGACTTCTTTTTACTGCCAGTTGCAGGGTTAAGGCAGCTCGAGTTCATGTCCACTTTTAAAGATATTTTAGAAAGTAATCTGCAGAGTTACTGAGTGATGAAGAATCAGACTGCAGATACTAAATGATGTCATCGTGAGAGTTTTGGGCGTTTCCTGAAACTTCTCTTTCTTCTGTGTGACATTTTGTCTTTCTGAAAAAGCCTCTCCCACCAAAAAGTTGACATAAAAGTGCAAAAGGACACCATTTATGGCTGAAAGTCAAAGTGCAAAACCTCCTGCGCCTCACACAATAAGCGTCTGCAGCGTTTTACGGTGTGACCGTGTCTCTGCACGACAGGCTCGGCCTTCAGGTCTTTCATGTTCTGCCAGAGGTTGAAGGAGCGTCTGAACTGTTGGCGGCCCACAATCCCGCGGGGCGCTGGCGGCTCAGTTCGCCCTCATTCTTCCACATAATAAAGAGACGGCTCTTCCTGACCTGTTCCTCCCATTTTTACAGTAAATCCAGCTTCAATTGGAGTCATCTCAGGCATGAGACACGAAAAAAGAAAGTTCATAACGTGTTTTTAAATCTCAACCTAATGCTAATCGTTGTTAGCATTATGCTACTGGTTGTGCTTTAAATGAATTATCAGGTTGTTCATTGCAGCTTAAGGACAGAGTTTTATTTGTGTAGCTCTATCTGTCTTGTCAACATGGATACTTGACAAGCAGCTTTGTTTTTGCTGGCGAAATCTGTGTGTATTGAAGTTTATGGGAAAATCGTCCCACTTTCACTGTCTGATTTCATCCACATATATTTGACTGAGTAAAAAAAAAAACTTCTTGCTGACTTGCCGACTTGCAGAAGCTGCTCAGACAGTTAGTTTCTGTCCAATAAACCACTTTGATATCGATGCTTTTTGCTCTCTGCTAACTTCTCTTCCCTTTCCTATTGTTCCTGTGCTGCTCCGTCCCTTCCTTATTGAGCCCACGACTGTAAATTTGTCACAAACTGTCCTTTGATATGTTTTCCTCCTTAAGAGCAGCGTTGAAGGGAAGTGTATGAATCCACTTTGCAGCACATGGAAGTTTTTCCCACCTGAATGTAATCTACACATGTGCTCCCATTCATTTGCTTGACGAGGATGTTTTGTGTGCGGACATCAGCTGGAGTTGATCTCTCTCTGTGAAACCAAACATTTGTGGTCGACAGCAGAGGGAGAAGGAACAAAAGGAAAGTAAACACCCTGCTCTCCGTCACCATCACGTCTCAGGAATGATTTGGTCCATATGTGAATCTGAACCGAGCTGCTGTTTTTACAGGCAGTTTTTTTTCCCCAGAACTGCAATTGGTGTCGCCTTTTCTGACGCACAAGCTTTGTAAAAGGAAGGTAAAGCTGCGTTAAAGATGTCGAGGAGCAGTGTCACAGGACGTTTGTTAGCCAAAGATTTGCTGTCTGACATAAACGGCCTCGTTAGTCACAGGTGTGGCCTTCTGTCTTCGTCCTGATGATGATGTTTAACTGTTCAGCAAATATGAGGGAAAAGCAAAAACCTAAAAGGTTAAAAATCAATATGATCCCTCTGGAGTATTATCTTTTTCTGTATTTCATTCACGACTTCTCTAATTTCCTCATCGGCATCACTAAAAGTATCCCGAACTACGTCTATGTCAGGCAGGCTCAGGAGCTAACAGCTGTGTCTTTTTGGACATCAGATATGATTTCATCAGAAAGTTTAAACCACACTGAATCTACAAAGTTTTTAGGTCTGACTGTTTAGATTTTGTGTGATCTGTGAGGTAAAACTGAGGATCATCATCATCTGTTTCCAAATAAATCTGACTAAAACACAAATAAAAGCAACACCTGTTTGTGTAAAATAGGAACTTTTTCTTTAATATTTACTCAGTTCAGTCAGAATGAATGTGTTTGTGTCTGTCAGTAAAACGAAGTAAATCATTCGAACGGCTCGGGGAGGAAACCAGAAGGTGTGTCTGAAACGGGCCGCAGAGGTCATTCAACAAACACAATGATGTCAGAGGAAGTAGCTTCTTCACAGCCTCCGTTTCCTTTTGGCCTGAACAGCTGAGCTACTGTGCAACACGCTGATGCTGAGAAAGAAGCGTCTGACTGAAGCTTTGGTTCATATTTACTCCAAGATTTGATCTTTGATTAAAGCAGGACGTTCCAACAAGTTTCAGATACGGCTTGAAACTTTTAGAATTCAAGGCTACTCTCATCACACACACAGAAACACAAAGCTGCTGCTTTTAAAAGACTCCGTCGGCCATCTTGATTTTTTTGAAACTACATTTGGAGGAGAGGGTGGAGCTGACCTGCTCTGTGCTCTGTCCTGATTGGGTGGTACAACCTGTCAATCACACATTTATTTTGTTTCTTTCTCCTCATCATCTCTTCCTTTTAGCTTTCTTTCTTCTTCTTCTTGGTCAATATTCTTCTCAGGCTTCAGCTGTACTTTGTCTCTTTTAGCAACTTTTATCTTCTTCAGTCACCTTCGGAAAATAAAAACTGTTCCAAACAAACTTTGGGTTTCAGGCCTGTTCATACCCTTCACATCCTTCCAGTGCATCAACTAATCTGACGCTGTAAAACACAAGCAGCGCTGCATTTTATTGAACTGTGACGGGACTGCTGATCTCATCCTTCACGTAAAAATCAAACAATATCTTTTCCCATGATAAATCAGCTCCGTGCCTCAGAACAGTCGGGGTCAAAACTAAAGCCTGAGTGTTTTTACGCTTCACTGCAACGCAGAAACGTCTGTTTGGAGAAACATAAACATACACTTTAAATTTACGGGAATGTCTCAGCGACAGAGCAAACAAACCACAGTGAAAATCCAGTTCTGGTCATGTTGGAGCTGAAGTCCCATAAAGCAGCATGTCACCACCCTGAATCTCCATCCACAGCCTCCCATCCCTCCTGAGTGTAAACAACGGGGGAGGACTGGGGGGGTTGTCGGGGTCCTGCTTGGGTTTTTGTCAGCTGTGGACATTCCTCTGAGCGCACAAGCTGTTGTGATGACGTCCAGGAGACAAAGGCGAGGACGTGGCTTTACAGCTCCCTGCTGATTTAAACTGGGTGTGAATGAGCACTGAGGCGTTTAAACCCAGACAAAGCTGGGAGAAACAAACACCCAGAGCTGCTTCTGTTTTTAACCCGTCAGATAGATACCTCTGTAATTCAGAGCCATCGATGGAATAATCTTATAAAAGAGGAGGAGGAGGGTTCGCTTTGAAAACGGCAGTTCAAACAGCCTTCAGTTTTCACCAGAATATCAATTGATTGGGGCAAATATTCAGAGATATTAAAGAAATAACTTCTCTTTATCTCTTTATGCATATGTTGGTACTTCATGGTGCGTTCACTGTTGATTCATAAAATTAGGGCCCTTTCTGCTATGATGCCTTTTCAGTTTGTCCTGAAGAAATGAATCCAGCTGTGAGATCTGCAGGAATTAAAATAAATATAAATCATGTGTCCGGCTTTGAGGCGCTGCGATATGTTAGTTTTAGCTGAGAAAACATTTCAACTTGTGCATAATCAAAACCGACAACTGTTTGTTTGTTTGTTTCCTGTTTCTATATATATAAAAATATAAATACATATCCATCAACATCCTGTTTATATATGTTGATTATTTTAGCCTTAAAATTTAAACAAATGTTAAAGAAATATTAACCCTTTTTTATAAAAATGGACGTATTAATTAATTATGTATCACCGTATTTACCATGTTTATCTATATGTGCCTTTACAAAGTTAACTGTTTAGAGCCAATGTTTGTTCATCAATGAATAAAAAAGTGACATCTGTGACGAGAGAAGCTGCTCTGTGGATTTTCACCGATCGTCCACAATGAATCTGCTTCAGGATGCCATTTGATAACTTGCAGCTCTGAGGCCGAATGACACACATGCGGGTCCTTGACGAGAGGAAACCGTGAACTCTGGGAGGAGCAGGTTCCCACACCCAGAAGAAGAGACGCAGATCGCCTCTAACACAAACAGTCCGGCACTCAGGAAAAGGAAAGGGCTTTCTCTGGACCTTTATCAGATCTGCAAGATCCTCGGCCCCGTCCATCACCCGCCGCTGTCCCACAGGCCGGACCCCGCCCAGCACTCTTCTTCTCCACGTCTTCATCACCAGGACCTTCACATGTGGTTTTCTTAACATGAGTCCAGAATAACTATTTTTTAATTTACCTTGGAGGAGAAAGCTGGCAGAACATGTCATTGTGTCATATTTTCACACCAGGTTCTTCACCAAAGAAGCTTTTTAAAAGACAATTTTTGTTCAGTGTTTTGGTGCTAATGCACACTTTGTTGTTGTGGAACGTCGAACAGCTGATTTTGTGTCATATTTCCGGTTGGTATTAAAAATCATTTTCCATCTTCTCTTTGTTGGCTTGTAAAATGAGCAGCTGTTTCCTGAATATTTAAAGCTGGATTCTTCAAATCTTTAAAAAAATGTGCTGAAGGAAGAAGAATACGGAGCGATTCCAGTCATTAGATATCATTAAATATCAGAAAAATATCGGGCTGTCGTGTTCTGAGTCTGTTTGGCATCAATCATTTTTCACCAAGATAAGAAAACTTGGCCTTTTTTCCACGTCTTTGGTTTGATAGATACTTTCCAGATATTAAATGCAAAGGGAGTTTTTGGAAGCTGAAATGAGGCGGGCGTCAGCGCAGCAGGAGCTTCCCTCAGCTGTCTGCTGGTTGTGTAACAGCAGCCTCCTCACTGACCTCTGACCTTCAGGCTACTTCACGCTCAACCAGCCGATTCACACACAAAAGAGAATGAATGGCCTGCTCTGTTGTGTCGCCGTAACCGAGACGCTGTCGGGAACAGTCTTCGCTTTTTCTTTCCATTACAGAGTTCACGCAGGTCGTCGTGAAACCTAAATTAAAGTTAATGTCACTGCTGACTTCACTGTAAAGCCCAACACAGGTCAGCTGGTGTGGAAGCTTTCATGTGAAGCGAGTGCAGATTATAACCTCATGGAGGCGCTGCAGACAAGAAACTCATCAAAACGGCATTTAGCTGAAGAATCTTTTTAACTCACGTCACATCGTTCAAAGTTAAAAACTGCTAATTAACCAAGCAAGAGATGCATAAATATTTAAAGCTGACTTCATCTAGTTGAATAGTGAATTTTAAAGAATATTCTAAATTGTAAAATCTAAAAATATATATGTCTGTGTCTTTTATTCGTTGTTCTCCCATCCAATTGGTTTGTTGACGGGATGGGACGAGAGCAGCGGTGAGGTCAAACCATGTCAAGGATGGGGGGGGTGAGCCTCTTCACATCCTCTGCTCATAAGCCACGAACAGCTGAAGAGGATTTGTCAACAACATCCCTCCCCATGATCTGCCTGCTGTCTGTCTCCAGGTCCCGGCCAGGCGTCCGGACTCGCTGGCACCAGCTGGAGACGGGTGGGGGGGTGTGGGAAGAAGATCTATATCTCCAAGATGAGCAGGGGAGCCTCGGCAGGAGAAGACAAACACACTCTTCCTCTGACTGTCTTCGACATACAACCAACACAAACTGCTCATTTTATCTCATCTACCATACAACTAAAATGTATGAAGTCAGACTCACGATGAGCCATCAGTCAGTTAAAAAACATCATTCAAATCAATTTAACATTTTCCCATAGACTTCAATACAGTGCGACTTGACTTCTCTGTCATAACTTCTCTGACCACCGGATGTTGTCTGGAAACACACATTCGACCTGCTGGAATAAGTTCAATTAGAAAACACAGGTCCTGTGTGTTCCCTACAAATTAAAAGTATTTATTTCACTGCACATTGCTCCTAAAAAATAAAACGTCAGGAAGAGTTATCCTCTCAGCCAGCTCTATTTTGACCCATTAAAACACTTCACACCGACATGAAGTGATAAATCCACATGCTGTACATCGTCCCGTTCACCCCATCTGTTCTCTTTTCTAATCCTCAGAAACAGAACTGAGAAAGACGTATCGAGTTGCTCGGATCAGAAATAAAAAGCGCACGTTGTGTATTTCCCTGCAGTGTGATGCATCACCCACAGCCTCTTTAATAAAACCAACTTAAGTCACGAAGCTCGAGCCTGACTAATGTCTCCCCAGAGCTTTCCATGAGTGAAATTTATCTGGTTTAATCTAGACTTATATAATTCAGGATAATGTTAATCTGACAATCGGAAAATGCGCTGTGGCTCCTCCAGATGTGGACTGCTGGAGCAGGACCAGGATCGGTGACGCACAGAGGTCATGACCCCTGAACCACCTCCCATCAGCCCTCACCCTGAGGCCGTAGGGGCTGAAATCGGAGTCAAGCCATTTTCCCCGTGACGTCGGCTTCCTGAGCGTATCTTTGGATTACGGACCCGAGGAGTGAGGTCATCGTATAGTGCGTCCATGTGCTGCCCCCCCACTTTGCTGTTAAACACCAGGAGGCAGGAAGCTCTGCGGGAGAAGCTGGAGCAGATTAACTGTCCATTTAATGCTCTCTGTGTTTATGTTATGAATTCTCTTCGCTCACATTCTCCTCCTTCGAGTTTTTTCTTTTTTTTTTGTCAAAGTGAAAAACATTAGAATCAAAGATTGTCAGGAACGGATCAAACCCCCAAACTGGAGATATTTTTCCGGGTATCATTGTGCAGACACACACAAATGACTGCATTTTAAATGCAAGCAAAGAAATGAAGTTCATTATAAAAGACTCCATGTGACAGCAGAAACAGAAACATTTTATCTTGTTAAAAGATAAAAACTCACAGGGAGAGAGAGAATCAACAGCTTCATTAAAAACAAAGAGTTACTGATGTTGAGCCTTTAAATTTATACAGATCAGTTTAAACTCAGTTTGGACTTTTAACTGGATGCACACGAAAGCAAAATGCACCACATCCATTCTGTTTGTTGTTAAAGGTGTAAAATGAAAAAGGCCCTGCAGAAGAAAACTGTTCCGTGGTCAGGTGGTTTGTATCGCTGCTGGGAGGTTCCTCTGCTTCGTTTGCTCCGTTTTCACCTCCTTCTTTCCTCAAGAGTTTGTCTGGGTCAAAGTTCAGCATCCAGCTCAGCTTCTTCTGCTTCTTCTTTCCCTCCGTTTGTTGCTACCTGCTGCCCCCTGCTGTCTGTCGGCCTCACCACACTCTTAAATAAGGTGACCTGTTGAAACACACTTTTTTGTGCATCACACAGATTTGCAACAACACATGTGTTTTACGTTGTTGGGCATCAACACAGATTATGAACCCGAGGAGTTTGGGATAATCCCGACCTCAACGAGGGGTCAGGCACACGGAGGACGAAGAGAAAACACAATCTGTCAGGACTTCGTGTTCAACACGATCATAGATTCTGGAAACAAAATGTCTATCTCCTTGTTCTGAGGTTGATTAAGTCTCCTGTTAGCATGTTTGCATTTTTAGTGTCTGGCCTCTATTGAGCCAGATGGCTTCCTCTGTCAATCCCCACTCACAATCAAGATTAAGATTACACACACACACGCACACGGACATGCACTCAAATACCTCAAACACACAGTAATTAATGTTCACTTGCGATCAGATGACATAACAGAATCTGTCACAGTTGCTGAGTTTTAGCTGAAGCTTAAGTTATTAAAGTGATCCATTGATTGCAGAAATTCAAGGTTGGAGGAGCGGCGCGGATTAAAGTATTTTTACCACAAAGCCACGTATCCACGGCGCTCATCTGAAACAGAGAGGTGGGAGACAGAAGCCGGGAGGAGAAGATGGAGGGAGGGAGGGGGGGAGGACGTTAGGGAGACAGATTGAAGAGGATAGAGAGGGAGGAAGACTTGCTGCCGCCCGGCTCGTTTAGAGTTTCTCAGCTGGCTGTCGGTACCGAATACCTTCCCGCCCTCCCAGGGTCTTGTTGTCCGAGGCCTCAGGGCCGCCCAGCATGAAGCAGGCACCATGGGCTTTCTGGAAAACTACCAGGAGATCGACCCTGTCACTTTGAACCTCTGCATCCTCATTGCCAGCTACGTTATCTTGCTCCTGGTCTTCCTGATATCGTGTATCATGTACGACTGCCGGGGCAAAGATCCCACCAAGGAGTACGCCCCGGACCCGCAGCCGACCCAGTCTCCCATCAGGCTGGTGGTGATGCAGAACTCTCCGGCGTCGGTGGGACGGTGGGACACAACCAACATGATCACGACCTACCACGAGCCTACACACTCGGACTTCAGGGAGAAGAAGAGCACGATGGTCTGAGCGAGACTCAGAGGACTCACCTTTGTACACACCTGACTCTTTTTTGGTTTTTGGACATGCTTTTCTTTTTACATCGCTTCTCTTTCGCTGCTCGGACAATGCTAAGATTTGACCTACACAGGACCAGAATTGGACGGTAAGGGGAGGACGACATGTGTTGATGTCTTTAAGTGTTAATGTGTATGTGCGTGAAATCCCTCCTTATCTCAAGGACCTCAAGCCAAAGCCTGCAGACTGCCTTGGAGAGGAAATGTCACAACGGATAAAGCACAAGGAATGAAGAGGGTTGTGTTTGTGTTGTGTTGACGGAGGTAGGTTTAAGGATTAAGGTTAAGGTTGGGAAAACATACAGTAGGGTCCGAACACCCTTTCAAAAGCAGCCCAGTGCCTTTCATCTTTGGACTTTGTTCCTCCCGTACACGTGAATAAAACAGTCCAATAAATCAAAGACACACTTGCCCTCGATTGGAGTTCAACTCAACAGAACTGGAGGAGATACGATGTGTGTGGACGTGGCTGTCAAAGCGGCGGGTGACACCGCTGGTCCTGACCCGCCGCGTCGAGATTCTTCTTTTGAGACGTCTGTTTTTAAACCAGGTCACCCACACTACAGGAAGGATTAACCCTTTCCCTCCTCTTTCCTCCTGCTTTACAACTCCAAACATAAATAAGACCCGACTCTAACCATCTCCGTTTGTCTCTCATGTCACTCAACAGCTTTGGTTTATCAAGTCTGATAAAACGTGCAAACAATGTTTTATGGGCACAACAGTGAAGCAAGAGATTGCAGTATTTAATGAGTAAACAGTGAAACGGCTTCTTGTGTTCACGGTGAATAAACTGCCTTCAAGTTCAAGTTGTCTATTCGATTGATGGCGTCTACGCCAGTGACCAGCATCACGGCTGACTGGTCAGTAAACCAGGAAACTAAATGTTTCTGC
Organism: Echeneis naucrates; assembly: GCF_900963305.1. Taxonomy (NCBI): domain Eukaryota; kingdom Metazoa; phylum Chordata; class Actinopteri; order Carangiformes; family Echeneidae; genus Echeneis; species Echeneis naucrates. Next base: position 1,546,291 of record NC_042518.1, read on the forward strand.
TGTGTTCATTTTTAAAACAAAACCTCTGGTCCTTTGACTTTATCAGTCCCGTTTTGTTTTTCCTCTGGCCAGCTGCTATCAGGAAACACGTGTACGCAGATACAGATAGGGAAATACATGATAAAGAGTTCTTTGGTTGATAAAAGAAACCTGATTATTCAACAGACTGTGATTAAAGTTCCACTTTGTGCTGCCAGCACTCAACAGAAATAGACCTCGTAGCTCCCAGAAGTCTGAGCAGGGACGCAGATAGAAACCAGGATGGAGGCTCGAGTAATCCTGCTTCTGAGAAAAGGGGAAGTAAATGGATCTCATTCATGAAATAGACCACGAAGTGCTAATAGATTCAATGTAAATACATTATGTAAGTAAGACAAACTCTATCTTAAGGTACATTTCCTTATTTTAAATTTCTCATCGGATCCATATCCTTCTCAATGCCATCAGACAACTGCAAGAATGAGGCAAAAGTGAGATTGTGTTGCTGAAGTCTAAAACACCAGCTGAGCTAAATTTGGAAATACACTTCTGCTCACAGTGAGAGATCAGCTTGACAACATAAAATCATCATGTTGCTCCAGCGGTTCACACTTTTCATGTGGATATTCGAAATGGGACACATTAATAACCCAGAATAGAGAAAAATGTCTTTTTAGGATGCTCTTAGTTTGAACTATTTTGGTTAAAAGTTCTGCGGAATAACCCCAAAGGAGACGAGCGTGCCAGCATATCGGATAGTATTTGAATTCCATGTAATAACCTCTTATTCCGTATTTGTGAATGTCAGCTCAGGTGTGAGGCGCAAACAGGAAGGCAGCCATGTTTCGATGAACGCAGTAATCCTCCGAGTGCTTTCTAAGATGCAGCACGCTAGGTTTAGCTTCTCAGCTGCAAGATGAAGAAAAGCTTCTGACCTACAGACACTGTTCTGTTTTGAGCGTTACTAGTAAACTGGGAGTGCGCTGGAATAAATATGAAATAATCCAATTTATACGTATAAACATGGAAACTGAGTTCTTTAAAATTTCTGAATTTCAGAGACATTGCTGCTGATCCTTTTTGCCTTAAATGTTCATTTTCTGGATTTCAAACAGCGCCCACACTGTTGCCATTGTTAAATTTAAAGCCTTGTTATTTATTACTCCCAGAATTATTCCCCCCCCCAAAGTTGTTTTTTTTTTTAGCTGGTGGTTGATTTGCAGCAGAGACGTTTCCTCTGTATTTGGTAACTTCCCCTGTGAATTAGAGGTAAACGAGAGGCAAAATTCTAGCATGAAACAGTAAACCAATTAGAAGCTGTTTAACCCGCGTCACGTGTGCACAGAAAGCCTCTTTTATTCTAAGGCATTCCCACCGATAGCAGATACAGCACGTCTGCTCGACGGTGGTTGGACTGCTTTCATGATGTGATGTGATTGTGGGACACAGACATCAGATCAGCAGCTTTCCTGACCCTCGTGTGACGACGAGACGAACCACGTCTGACCTTTGACCCCCTGATTTAGCAGGAGGATCAGGTCTTGTTAGTTTCCTTCCTTTTTTCTGGAGGAGACACAGAATTTTAAAATGCCTTCCGGTCGCTGAACGTTCATTAATGTAAAAATATGAACATTTGTTTGTGCAGATTGAACAAACAAGCTTCGTCAGATTTGTGTGCGACTTATTCATTTGTTTTGTTTTTCTCATAAATAAATGACTCTTCACAGATGTTTTTGGATACAAAGTTTTTGTTGATTTCTTATATTCATTGGACCCAAATGTTAAATTAAAGGTTCTGGCAAACACAAGGAAGAAAATTAAAACTGTCCTTGAAGGAAAGCCGGTTTACATCCTGATGGCAAACAGGAAAGTCAGCAGCAGACGATCAAAGTGGTTGGAGCTTGGAGAGGCGGAGGGTTAGGGTTAGGAACTGGGTCAGGTCACCGGCAAAGGTCGGAGGCTACTGCTGCACAAACAGAGAAGAACCAGGTCATGGCGGCTGAACGGTTTAAGTTTGGTGTGTGACTGTAGAGTCAGACAGCACGGGAGCTGCAGCCATCGTTGTGTTTGTAGAGCACGGCATAATTCAGCATGAAGACAGAACCAACAACGGTGTTGTGTTGATTGAAGGATTTAAACAAAAAATTCATTTCTCAAGTAATCTGCAGTTGGAGCTAACATTAGCTCTGCTGCGAAAGCAGAACTTAGTAACCCTCCAAAAACTTGATGCCACAGACAATTATGGTGGTGACAAGTTTAATTTAGAAAACTCTGCTGCTTTAGGTTTTTAAATTAAATGATTTCCAACCACGTTAGGTCCCCTTTGGAGCCAGGAGTGGCCCGCAACGCAGCTTTGAGTGAGTGTACACGGTGCAGGTCAAAAACACCCGAGAAGCCTCACCGATCCGCCACCAAACTCAGCAGGCCATCAGTGCAAGCGGCACCCATAGGGGATTGTTTACAGCCGGGCCTGGACGCCACGCTGCCGGCCGCTCTCAGGTGTGTTTCACATGAGAGGTGGTGGTGGGGGAGGCCAGAACAAGGAGACGATGTCTGCTGACATATGGCCTTTGGCATTCCCCCACTGTCTGTGACAATGTCCTTTTTAAAACCCCAACAATGAGCTCTTTCTCTCCATCTGGATCAGTCCTCATTCTCTGCCCCAACTGGTACAGTGTGTTCACCACAAAGACCCAGACAGCCCGGTTCCTTGTTGAATCTATGATATATACTTGACCTCTCTTTTGTTATTTATAAACCGAGGCAGTATGTTTTCGTTTGTTCGGGATATAAGTGAGAAACACCTCCAGGTTCGGCTCGAACTTCATCAAGCATACGGATTGCACTTTGCTCTTACATAAACACTGTTATATCTCAGGGTCACTGATCAAGTTACAGTTCTATTATGTAACTGAGCCTTTGCAGTGTGATGCTGTGTGTGTTTGTGTGTGTAGTTCATTGTCTCTGTCACTGTTTGTCAATGTTTTTTTTTTTTTGCCACGACTGCACGCATTTTCCTTCACTTGAAGAATGTTGTCTGCAGTTCCTTGATTTCTTTGGTTGAACAGTTAAGTTGTGAAAACGTCGAGTTGTTCAGGGTGAGTGCAAAGCTTCCGAGTGTGTTCAGTATTTCAGAGGAACCTCTTACGTAACACGTATCATGTTTGATTTGAAAGGACACACGTACGATAGTGTGTGCACAGAATAAAAAGTTCATCGTTAAACATTTATAGAGAAGTAAAGCAGAGGTGCAGTTAAAAATTACATCTTTATAACAATTTCTGTTTATTTGTTGATGATAAATTACAACCATTGGGATTTGTTTCCACTTCACACCAAAACGTTTAACTACCATGATTTGTCACTCAAAATAGTGGCCTTAACACATCAAATAACTATTATTAAATATTATTTTTGTCTGTTATTTTAAATCTTTTCGTTAAAGTAGATTTTATATATTTACATAATTATATTTCTTTGTTAATATTACGTCTGTAACTGCTTCAGTTTTTGCACACAGCGAACTCAAACTGCCTCACAGCAGCTCAGAGAACGGTTCAATGAAACTATCATTATTTTACTTATTTATTTATTTATTTACCTGTTCATTTGTTTATCTATTTATTTATTTACCTGTTCATTTATTTATCTAATTATTTATTTATCTTGTTTTCGTTTCGCAATAATTTCCCATCAGCGACGTCACTGTGACGTCCTCATCAGGCGCTACCTATCGGGCATGTGATTGGCGAGTGCGCCGGTCGCCTCCGCTGCTCATTGGCCGAGGTCGCTGTCAGTTAGCGTGTCGTCACCAGGACCCCGGAAGTAAAGCCGTATTTCAGCGGAGCGGCTCCGCCTGGGAGCGGCTCATCTGTCAGCCGCCGGGCCGCCTGCTTCTCCCTCTCCATCGGCTTTTCTTTCGGGTTCAGTCCCGGCTGCAGCTGGTGCTCATGGATGTTTTGTAGCTCCGGGAAAAGGCAGTCGGTGTTTATCGGCAGAATGACGTTAAGAAAAAGGCTAAAATTAGCGCCGGTGCCTTGTAGCTGCAGCGAAAGTTAGCTTGTGCGATGCTAACTGATTAGCCGATGCTAGGCCTTCCGTTTTCCTCAGTTTATTGTTTGAGTTGACTTTTTTTGTTTTTCATTTTTTTTTGTAAAACCAGAGCTTTGCTGCTCTTCTGTTGGCTGATTGTTGTTATTATTATTATTATTATTATATTTTTTTTGTTTTAAGGAAATAAACGGTTTTGCATCAGAAAGTGAGATGAAGAGAGTGAACAGCCTCCAGAGGTGGGTGACTGCCGAGCATCCCCCAAAAGACAGTTCATAATAAAATATATTCATTTATAACTCTTTATTTGTGTTACTGAACCATTTTCATGCTAATCTGATTTGGTTGGATGAAGTGCATTAAAGGAAACTGGAAATATCAGTGCTTAAATGTTCTGGTTTCAGTGTCTCACGTCTGAGGGTTGTTGCTTTTATGTTTTTGTTTGACTTATTTGGCTTTCAGACTAAATGGGGGGGGGAACATATAAACTTAGAGTTTTTTCAGCTCTACATGTAATGTGAAGCATATAAAACCTGTCGTTTTGCTAAATGGCAGAGCTTCTATAAATGATCTTGTGTGTGACTAATGAAGTTACTGCAATATAAAGAAGATCAAGCCCAAAAAAATAACTAATTAAATCAATCAGCAGCGTTTTAGCATTGTGAGAATGGCATATGTGTCCCAGTTTCCTGTAGTTTGTATGTTGTGTTTACTTTTTGTTTGCTCTTTTGTGTATCTTAGGTTTATGAACAGACGGGCCTCTGCTAACTGCCGCTACCAGCCCACCTGCTATGAGCATGCTGCAAACTGCTACACTCATGCAGTGAGTTCACCACCAACACTAAGTGGGCCACAGGGTGTCTCTTTGTTTTTTATGTCTCTTGTGATTTGACTTGCCGTCCCTGCAGCTTCTCATCGTTCCGGCCTTCGTGGGCATGACGCTGCTGCACCGTCTGTCGGACAACCACTGGGAGTGGATCACGGCCTGGGTGTACGGCATGGGCCTCTGCGCCCTTTTCCTGGTCTCCACTGTGTTTCACATCATCACCTGGAAGAAGAGCCACATGAGGTGAGGCGCAGAGCATGTTGGCAGAAAAGCAAGAGGCATGAGGACACATTCATGTTTGGATCCTTAGCTTCCTCTGCAACACCACTGTTCCGTGTCAAGCTTCATGTCAAACGTTTGCTGTCTGTCTATCAGACGTTCTTCTGTTGTATTATGAAGTTAAGAAGCCTCCAGCTTGCGTTTTGTCCTCACCTGTGTGTTGTCGTCTCCAGGTCAGTGGAGCAGTGTTTCCACATGTGTGACAGAGTGGTCATATATTTCTTCATTGCTGCCTCCTACACACCTTGGTGAGTGTCAGACAGAGCTCAGGTTGTCTTCTCTCTCTCCCGCACACGGATATCGAACACGTTGTCGTTGTCTTCGTCCCTGCAGGTTGAACCTGCGTGAACTCGGCCCTCTGGCAGCACACATGCGCTGGTTTGTGTGGCTCATGGCTGCAGCTGGAACCATCTATGTCTTCAACTACCACGAAAAGTGAGCGAGTCAGAGCTCTGAATCTGTTCAGGTCCATGATGTCACATTTGTTATGATGCTTCTTTTCTTTTTGTTTTGTGACGCCCTCCCTCCCTCTGCTGCTGCATGAATGTGTGATTTCTGTCCTCTCAGGTATAAACTCGTCGAGCTGGCCTTCTACCTGATGATGGGATTTTTTCCTGCTTCTGTTGTGACGTCTATGGTAACTTATTTCTGATTACAGTCCCTTTTACTACAGTTCACTTCACATCCATGTAACAGATAACTTTGAGCCCTGTTGGCTATAATTCTATTTAAGAAGTAAAAAAAGTATAACTTTCCTTGCTGTTTTAGGTTGTAGCATCAGTCATTTCTCTTTCTGTCCTGCAGAGCAACACTGAGGGGCTTCACGAGCTGGCCTGCGGAGGACTCATCTACTGCCTCGGCGTGTTTTTTTTCAAGAGTGACGGCGTCATCCCCTTCGCCCATGCCATCTGGCATGTGTTCGTGGCGCTGGCCGCGGCCGTGCACTACTACGCCATCTGGAAATACCTCTACAAGGCCCCCAGCGCCGACACCCACCTCGGCTCGTGACCCAGAGCTGAGGCACTCGTCCACCGACTCCCTTCAACTGCCTGCTGAAGCTGCAGCGACAGCCGATAAGTTTACGTAAAGAAAAAAACAAAACAGCCGTCGACCATGAATTGTTTACTGTTTTCTAATGCAGAGGACAGTTTTTTGTTTTTTCAGCCGCTCCCTGATGAACAAGAGCTACTTTAACAGCTGTTTTGTACAACTTCAGTGACAGTGAGGGGGGAATTTTGACCTTTTTACTCTTGGTGTTAAACTGGGCACATTCGTGAGCATTTGAGAAATTTGATAGCATCTTTTGTATCACTTGATGAGTCACATTCCACATTTGGGGTCATTTTACGTATCGTGGTGGGGGGGGCGGTTATCGCAGCTGGTGATTTGAACACTGAGGATGTGGGGTGCTGTCCACCATCTGTACTGATGTGATATTTGTTCTACCAACATTATATTATTAGAAGTATCATTTTGCTGCTTTACTTTTGAGGACGTGTCTCCTAAATGAACGAACCCAGTCAAAGGTCTCGTGTTTTTCCAGGCGCTTTGCTTAAGTAAAATGACTTCAAACTGGCGGATTTGAATCAGGAACTAATTGATTTGTTTCAGGAAGAAAGTTATTTACTTTTTTGACTTTACAAAGCTTCAATTGCCAACCCACCTGATCTGTTCTGGGTTTCGGTTCTTTGTATGTCCTGCTTTGTTTCTAAGTGTATCTAAGTGCGGTCCTCAGTTTTCAAAGCACCTTGGTTGGTACCTGGTGGAGCATGGCGCCCCCTGCTGGTGGGGTGCTTGATTACATTTCAGGAAGTGTGGCAGTGACCCTGGCGGGGAGAGGATTGTTGGTGTTGAGCCAAATGAGAGAAACTCAGTTCAGGCCGTGTGATGATGAAACTGAATTGATTCACTGTATTTGCAATGTGAACAGTGTGCAGTAGAGTGCGTGTTTGTGTGTCTGTGTGTGCGAGTGTGCGCCTGCTCTGATCTTTGTACTGTAGTCCAGTGTTACATTTCCACTGATGAGCAGTTTCCGGTCCGTCATCGGACCCGTGTTGTTTCTGATCCTGATTTTTGTAAATTTGCTAAAAGCCTCCTGACTCCTGAAAATCACCTTTCAGTTGCTTTTCCTCTTAGCGACAGATGAAGCTGAATGATGGCATATTTTTTAAATGGTGGCTCTTGTTGAACTGATTTCCTTAAACCACTCTGTTTTGTAATGTTTGTATATTCTGTTGTGTTCTGCTGATTACATGACTCCTGGCCTTTGCGGGGAAAAAAGAAAATTGCTTCCTGTCTGTTCTGTTGGCTGTTAATGGTGCTGCATAAACATGAATGCTCCTCCACTATACTGAGTTTAACTTTATAATGTGATAATAAAAAAACAGCAGTCATGCCCCACGTCTGACGAGACCAGAGTCTCATTCCTGACATCTACTGTCTGACACAAGTGGAACTTTTCAAAATAAAAAAATCGATCCAAAGTTAACTAAACTTCAACTTTCTCATTCTCACTTTAAGAGCTTTTTCTAAACTATCAACTGTAGTCTGAATGCAATATTCAAAAATGAAAATTTTGTTTTAAATATGACAGTTAAATAAATCTGAACAAGACTTTCATTTTTGGCTTTGCTCTTTTAAATCTACTCTGAGTGGACGGACAGAGAAACAAGAGGTCAGAAAAGAATCAGGATTTTATTAGACACTACAAATTACAGAGACAGGCTGAGGACCAAACAGCACAAATAAATGTTATGCATCCATTCCATCACAGACGAGACCGAATACGCCTTTAAGTCGTATCATATGCACTCTGAAACAGTCTGTTGGTGTTGCCATGAATACAATGGTTACAAGTCTGTTGCAATGTCCAAAATAAGAAGTGAAAGGAGTTGTCAGTGTATATATTATATAATATATATATATTTTTTTGATGCACTAAGAAGCCCTTCAGTGCAGATCTGAACCTATCCGAGCGGTGCTGCGATGAGATTGTTACATTGCTGAGAGACCGGGGAACAGTCAGTGTATTCAAGGCACTGGAATAGACTCAGAATTATGGTTAACGTTTCCAGGTGAGGTAGTGAAATCACTCGACAGTGAGGTAATTTTGGGATACACATGGATTAATTATTGGCTTTATATATATATATATATATATACGGTTTCATAAAAAGATGCTCCGGCATCGTTCCAGTCTTAACTTCTCTCTACAAACCCAACAAAAGGGAGACGGCCTCTAAAGCGTAAAACAAAACATTAAGACGATAGTTTTCTGTTAGAAGAGAATCATTTTTATATGGGACAGACCTTTGGACCGCATAGATAACGTCTGCACCGGGATGAGACCGCATCTGTTTGCTGTTTTTACAAGGCTGATGGAGACTTCTCTGAATTTTACTTTTGGGGTTTTTAACTTTTTTTTTTTTAGTTTCCTAATTTTCATCTGAAAAGAAGAAAATACTGATGATGTCCACAACCGTCGATTTAAATAGAACTATATCATCATTTTTCATTTGTGTGCACCTGATGGATGACAAAATTAAATTTAACACGTCCAATTTCCATTTCCACGTAAAAAAATAAATGAACGCAAAGAAAATTTTGAAAAATATTTATAAAAATGTATTATAAATATATTTTGTTATATTTTGTCTTTTTTATTTATTTATTTTTTTTTAGAAAAAAACCCCCGTGTTACATCCTTGTTAAATTGTCCAACAGCCTGAACTTGGGGAAAAAATTTAAACTGCAAACTGGGATTTCAAATTTCGATTTGTCAACTTAAGATGGACTCTGTTGTTTCGATCGTTTCAATCATACGTCAACTACACACAAATGGAAAATTAATTTCAGCACAGCTTAGTGCGAAAGTAACTAATTTAATTAACATATAAACACGTTAGTTTTTGTATTGGATTTTCCAGCAGGTGGATTTCAATCAGTAAATTTTCCTTTACATTATTTAAATATACAAATGTCAGAATCAGCCTTAATAAACACAAATCAGTCCCATCCAGCTCCCAACAGACAAAAAAAAAAAAATAAAAACTTTGCAGGATGCAGCTCTACACAACAACACAATAAAGTTTAGGGGGTGTGTGTAGCGGCGGGGGGGGACTCCACTGTCAGCTTTTGTTTAAGAAAAGTGTTTTTAAAAAAACTTCCCAGTGTCCATCACTCAGGTTCAGGGACGCCCTACAACTGCATCGGTCGAAGGAACCGATCACACACGAACACACAAACGCACACTGAGAGCAGCAACAGTGACCAGCTATAGATTTCCCTTCCTTCATAGTAACTTCATCCCATCGAATCAGATCGGTAAGAAACAACAATCAGCAAAAGCAGCCTCAAAAAAGTTGGAATAATTGAAAGAAAAGCTGGTTTAAGTCGGAGCACGTCGTCTTGGTCAAAGGAGGAGGAGGAGGAGGAGGAGGAGAGAGGTCAAAGGTTAAAGGTTACAGCACTAAACACAACAAGCCAAGTGTGATTTTCACATTTTCACGTCGGATGAGAGTCCGGGCCGAACTTTAACTGTACATTCTCTTTTTTTGGTGCATCTGATTCATCCAATGGGTTCAATGGGAATAGCTTCAATTACGGGATCCTAAAGGTGGCACCAATTTAAGGAGTGTCATAATATTCATAATAATAATCATCAATATGATAATAAAATTCATAATAATGCCCAGGAGGTTTAGGTGCTGCTGAATATCCACACATCTCTGTAAAACTACCACATCCTAGCTAATATAGAATATTAAAATATCACTATCTGCATTTGACTTTCAGTTATATTTTTTATATTTTGGATCTGTTGTGCCTTTAAAATACATAGTTCAGTAATGTATAGGAAAAATACTGTACAAAAAGAACAACTTATAGAATAGGTTTATATAAACATATCTCTTGTAACCAATATATCATCTCTGTTTGTGAATCGTTTGGTTTGCAGTAAACAAATTGATTGGGTTAACCACAGTATTGGACAACACCATCCAACCTTTTTGTTTTTTTGTGTTTTGTCAACATCTTTTACATTCATACAGCCATCTTTAAAAAGAAGGCAAACATAGAGCTACAAAGACAAAGAGAAAGAGACTACAGACCTCTGTTGATTCCTAAAAATAAAGACTCATTGATCATGCTAAGTTAAACAGAAGCGGAAATAATTATCAACAACCTTTTGCAAATAAAAAGAAAGATTCGTCAATAGCTTTTCATTCTATGAGAAAAATCATGCTTAAATCTGAGAAACGAGGAAACTGAATGACAACGTCAATAGAAGTATTAATACTAACAATTATATCAACAGAATATATATATATATATATATATGTATAAATATGTATTTGTGTGTGTGTGTGTAAAGAAAAACAACAACAATCTTCCATCTGAGAAATAAAAGGTAGATAAATATGAGGCGGAGGAAATTTTTTGAGCTAGTGGAAACATTGCACCGGATCAGATTGTGAGACGCGCATTAGTGCAGAGGTTAACTGAGGTCGTCTTAGTTAACGGAGGTGAGCTGAGATTTGGGAGGTGGGGGGGGAGCGATTTGCCATCAGTGGTGGTGGAGGGGTGAGGAACAAGGAGGTCATCACATCAGTTTAGTTCTGGGCAGGAATTATTGCTCATTGTCTGAGTGGAGAAGAACAACCCAAATAAGTAGGAAGAGGAAAAAAAAAACACAAAAAAAAAAAACGGCAAATCTACGCCACGATTGCACAGGAAAAAGATTTTTTTAAGTGCTATTCGAACGTTAAAATACCGAGGATGCAGTTTACCACAACTGAAATACAACATGAAGATCAAGAAAAGGATTTTAAAAAACCAGATAGAAGAAAAACTAAAAAATAGAGCAGGTTTGAGGAGGTGGGAGGTAAAAGCAGGCTCCAAAACATCACATGGTTATAAGAAAGGGAAGCAGGAAACAGTTTTCAGTCCTGATTCTCACGTATAAAATTGGTATGAAAGTGAACAACAAACAGCATGGCATCGTATCTCAAAACTGGAAGGGGGGGACTCAGCTGGTGGGTTGGCTCATAACTCCTCACAGTACATTAAGTGGGAAGTATGCATGTGTAAATATATGTTTATCTTTTTTCGTCTATGTATACGCTCATATATTCAGTCGAATGATGCACTGAAAATAAAAGAGGAACAGACAAATCGAAGCTTATGATTGAAGTCAAAATGACTATTATAATACCAGAACGATACAGGTGTGTGTTGGGGGGAGGTCAGGGGGGTGAGACAGAGGGAGGGAGTGGTGGGGGGGGGGGGGTGAGTGCCACCAAAAGAGACACATTGTCCTTCAGAACTTGAGGAGCGGGTGAGTCAGGGTAGTAAAGTGTTGTTGGGATGGAGGGAGGGGGGGAGGGTGGTTTTGGGGGTGGAGGGGGTCGGGGGGCTCACAGGGGCCCGTGTCGGGCCTCGTATTTAGCCAGAATGTTCTTGCAGCGGCCCAGCTCCTTCCTCAAGTCCGCCACCTCCATGCGGAGGGCGGCGTTCTCCTTCTCCAGGAAGCCGGCCCGGATGGCGATCTGGTTCTCTTTGAGCCGCCGGGCGTCCCGCGACCGCTTGGCCGCCACGTTGTTCTTTCTGCGCCGGGCCCAGTATTTGTCGTCCTGCAGGGCAGAACAGACACAAATAACCAAACGCCGTCAGACCATCTGAACCTGCAGTAGGTATTTTTTATAGATACGAGGGCTCGTCTTTTGTTTGCTGCTGTGATTCATCCATCCTCACCCACCATGTTTAACAGCAACTGGATTTAAAACACACTCAAAATATTATTTTTGGTTTGGTTTCTGATTCTTCCTTTAGATGGGACATTTTAAAAATCTTCTTGGTTTGTTTACACTGTTTTAGAGGATCAGGCTCTCATATAAATATGAATTTATTTTACTTTCCTAATTTAACTCTGTTTTCAACAGTTTTTCAGTGATTTTCCTCGAAGAGTCTGAAAACTTGCTTTGATGCAAAATTAACTGAAATTTCCATTTTTTGTGTTACACTCTTACACAATTCTAAAGATAAGGATCATCATGTTTGGCTTTTAGTTCAGTATTTTTCCTCCCCCCACCCAAATCTCCACAAAAAGAGTGAGGAAAAAAGCAAGAAAAAAAAAAAAAAAAAAAGTGTTCACCTTCAGGTCGTCGGGAATGAAGACCTTCCGGGCTTTTTTGATCATCGGCTGAGGCTTCAGCTCCTCGGCGGAGAATTTGCGTTTCCTGGGATCGAATATTTCCTGGCCGGGAACGCTGGACAGAGCCAGGTCTGCCGGGTCGGGCTCGTAGGTCACGGGCACCTGAATGGACTCTGGGTCGATGGGGCTGGGGGTGTCTCGAGCCGAGGGCAGAGCTGCAACACAACAACAACAACAACTGTGTTAGCAGAAGCCCACAAGAGCACAGAGAAGAGAGGTCGGTGTTAGTGTGCAATTATTTGACAGCTAAAGTAGAAATCAGCGGGAATCGAACTCTGAACATGTCAGAGCTCGTCTCTAATGGCCCCATTAGACTCCAGGTGGTGCTCCTGTTTGGGATAATTGGTTATGTGATTGCATGAGTAAGTCGTCACCAGCAAATCTTTTCTTAAAGCTGGACAAAGGACACAGGAGGAGCTAAGGTGGGGAGCTCTGCTGAGAGCCTCTCATGACGGGCAGGGGGCCGGCTGGCTGTCAGGGGGGGCTTCTGAATGCTGCCTTTCATAATCTGAGCTCACATGTTTGTGTGTTTGAGGAACTGTCAGACTCGGGGTGAGAGTCGGTGCAGACGTGAAGCTTTACGGAGAAAAACAACAGCAGCTCTACTGCCATGTTTTTAAAGCATCCAGCAGGTGGCGCTGCTACACAAGCCTTTAAAAACACAACACACACAGACTGACACATCACTTCACAAACCGCCTTATCTTCAGGTTTCAGCTGATCTCAGAGCAACAGGTTTGGTCTGTGTCTCATCTCGTCCAGACTGAAGTTCTGGCTCTCGAGCTCTGCAGTTATTAATCTCTGCGGGTGCAACGACATCTGCACAAACTTCTTTGCTGCCTCAAACCACGATGGCGTTCCAACGCCTGTAACGCCTGTAAGCAGCGAAGTGCGCTGCATGTTCTCACCGGTTGCCGATGAGCTGCTCTAAGCTCGTACATCATGACCCAGATTCTTGTTTACGAGGCCGCCGTGACAGCCGGTCAATGCCGCTGACCTTCGATTGGCGGCATTGACCGGCTGAGCTGCTTTTGGATGCGGTGGAGATATGAGAAGGCCCCGTCGGACTCTGAGGGCTCTGACTGTTTCCTTTCTGCACGAATCAAAAGGCAAACAGGAAGTCTGTGTTCAGTCTGTTCTTTGGGAGATGCTGCCCTACCCAGAGGAAGTGATGGGCTCCTTCATCAGACACATGAATACCTCAAGTGGTCGCTTCGCCCACCTCAACTTTTGTCTGTTGAGCAAAACGGAAGACAAAGCAAGAACACAGTGTTCATTTGAGGAACTTTGCAGGACTATTATTATCTAATTATCACCTCTTAAAGCCGAACAAGAATGTGGAAGAATGTCCCTGTGAAAGCAACTTTCCCATACACGTTTCAGACAGAGGCCTCTGGCAGATTTTGGGGTTGCAGGCCGATATGCACCAGAAGGAACGGGTGTGGTTTGAAATTCTTCCATCCAATGATTTAAACAATGATTTTCTCATTTTAAGAAATGTCAGCATATGTTCCCCCCAAAAAAGAAAGAATCTACTTTCATTGAAGAGAAAAAGGCTTACAAATGTAAAAATACAAAAACAAAACAGGCCGAATTCAGAACTGAACAATCGAATTATTATTTTCGTCTAAATGTAAGGAAACAGATAAAAATTTGTGCATTGCAGCTTCTCTGAGCCCAGATATCTTGTCCTGGACCCAAACCAAAAAATATTAAGCAGCAATGCTGGCTGGAAAGCTTTCATCCTGAAGCCTTTTAAGTGATTTTTTTTTGTGTGTGTTTAGTGCCAGAGGCAAAATAAGACAGACACAAAAAACTGAGCTAGATTTGCTGCTAAAAACAATCTGAGACGAATTCATGTCTTTCCGGTTTTAAAGGTTCCTTATAGTCTGAAGGTAGATGTGTTATTTGTTATCTCTTTATATTATATTACTAAATTTACTTCACACATGCAGCCGTTCACAGTCAGAATATAAATGCTTTCGTATCATCTTTAATAAATTCCTCGATGTTTATCCAAAAAAGCTGAAATTTAAAAGGCTCACTGGAGTCTAAAGGTAGACCTCCATGTCAGGTCTAGTTTCATATTAATGCAGTATCAAAGTATCAAAGGTCTCAGTCTGTATTCAGAAACTGAGCCTTAAACTGAGCTGTGAGGATTTCTGGGACTTTGTGATGTCACAACAAAGCAGTCGCTGTCCCAAGCCAAGCCCCGCCCACCTGGACCAAACATCCAATGTTTCACCTGAAATCTGCTCTATTTCTCAGTCAGAGAAGCGGCTCGATAACTTAATATCTTCAGCACTGTGGCCAATAAATTCAAAATGTTGAGTCTCAACTTTTCTTTTTCCATTATTGCAGTTTCAACATTCAACCCTTTAAAATAAGAACTCTCTTAAAGCAGATTTTTGTCAGACCGATCGATCAGTAAATACTCAGCCGACTTGGCCCGATATCTCATCGATAACAAATAATCTTTCAAATGAGCATTTTCCAGCTCGGGTAATGACCTGACATAACGCCCCAACTTTCACAAGCTGAGCCTGACGCCAAGCTCCTTTCCAACTTTAACGGGACGCGTCAGGAAATAGCCCATCTCGCCCTAATCACCTTTACGAGTTATTTTCATCCTCTAATTAGTGGATTTTTAAAATACAGAAGCATGATCACGGGCTAAAAGTAGAGCCACAAGCATGTTCAATGACCCGTAACAACTTCAACTCATGTACAACGCTGAATGTGGATTTGTTAAATCAGCCCTTCCTCCTCCTCATCCTCCCTCCTGATCAGGAAATCTAAAATTAACCTGCCAGGAAAGGTAGCCCAGCGCTGAAAGATGGAATAAACAGGTTTCCTGGTTAAATACTTCTGGAACTAGTTTCATGTGACATTATTTTATCTGCACACACACACACACACACTACAGGGCCATATCATTGTGTTATCACCTCCCTGCGTGGCTGATAATGCGTCGGTTGTATCTGCGTACACTGACAGAGCAGTTGAACTTTGACATTGGCGAAACAGCCAACGGCAGTCATATTCTGCTGTCAGTCACCACCCATGGGGGCAAAGGAGCAACAAAACCAACTAGAACTGGTTCAGAACTCTCCTGAACAGAAAACAGAAAGCAGACCACAGCAAATCCAGTATTTCCTCCTCCTTAGCTTTAAAACTGCAGCATGAAATATGAAGCTGCATTTTTGTGATATTTCTAAAGCTAATAAATTCTGTTGTGTGTTCGTATCAAAGATAACCACCTTAAAATTTCACACGTCTGCCACTCAGGAAAGGAGCTTGATTACTTCAATTGGATTTCATTAACTGTTTGGAAAACTATTTTCCTGATGGATTTCTGGTACTGAAATGTTCAAAATGACTTGTTTTGAAAGTCAGATGGTGTGCGTCATTCTTATTTATTTATTTATTTATTTTTAGATTAATTCAGAAGGAGCAGATGTCGGTTCCGGTCGTTTCGTCATCATGTGCAGGACGCCAACTTGTTGCCTCATTGATTTACCAACCGAGTGGACATCCTAGAAGAGACACTTCGTTCCTTCAGGTCACGCTGAGGCCGTCTACATGCTGGGACATTTGAGAGGAAAGGCCTCGTCTGGCTGCTCTGACGATGGGACGTAGACCTGTCAGTGCAGGTCTGACAGGTCTGAATGCGCCCCAAAACGTGACCCCTCCTACATTTGACTTCCCCTTTGGCCCCAGCGTGCGGGGCCTGTCTCCTGGACTGACCTTCGACATCTGCAGGCTGTTTGAGAAAAAAACCGCAGCACCTGCTCTGTCGTTCGCTCGTTGGTGGTGATAACAGTGTTATCAGCTGCCTGTTGTTTAGCTTGTAAGCAGAGTGTGGGCACAGAGGGAGTGCGTGTGTGTGTTGTGGGCGGCTGTGGTGTGTGGTGGTGGTGGTGGTGGTGGTGGTGATGGTGGTGATGATGGCGGAGTGGTTGGTTAGACGAGACGAGACAAGACTAGACGAGCTGGAACAATATTGTGCACACGTGACGAGAGCACACCAGAGTCCATGTGATCTCTGCAGGGTACAGCCTGTGCCTTGGCTCCGAGTCCAGGCTCTGTGTCGGAGCCGAGCCCGGCGAGGGAGGGAGAGGAAGACTGGACGGGAACTGGAGAGGAGACGGGCGGGGAGGGTGTAAGTGAGAGTGAGTGAGAGAGTGAGTGAGGGAGGAAGGGAGGGAGGGGGGGGGGCAGGTTCATGCCGTGACAAGCTCCTGTTTGCAGCTCAGAGCTGCACACGGCGCCTGCATGTGTCCGTCACATGGCCCGGCATGCTGCAGGAAACTCCAGCCGCATTCACGTGAAATGTGAAGACGCGCACACACAGAAAGAGCTTCAGCCTGTGTGTGTGTGTGTGTGTGCACGTGAAGCCCACGTGTGGAATAAGCAGTCCAGAACTACACATGCACCTCCTCAGGTCTGATCTCAGCTCTGTATCATTATATCGTAATGTTTCATTGTCAGCTGGACAGAAGCTGCGTTTGTCCTGTCACCTCAACGCTGGAGGAAAATATTCTGTTCTTTTCCATTTTAAAGGAAATGTAAACCGTTTACAGATTATTTTATTATTTTTACAGTTTTTTCCATGCAGCTGCAGGCTGAACTTCTCATTTCAAGGTGGAGTTGGACAAGCTGGAGGCTAAAACTAACTGAGCTCAGTCTGCTAACAGCAGCAGACCAATTAACAAGTGTGGAGGCTAAAACTAATGCATTCATCTCAGCGACTTCCAGTCTGTATTTGCTGTGAAACAAACTTTTTGATAAAGATGTTTACGTTGTTTCTTTTTCTAATGAATGCTGGTGGACATGTTTGCTAAATGTCTTTCCTTGATCAGTTTCTGGGTGGAGTCTGATCGATATCGGTCGTCATGCTGATCAAATCCATTGATAACAAGAATAAAAATGTGTGTTGCAGTAAATCTCGGTTTTACAAAAATTTTATTTTGAAGAATTGTCTCCTCGCACTCTGAAATCACCAGACTTATTAGAGCTCAGCCCAAAGACTGAGCTGGATGTTGTATGTTTGCTCCTCAGTTTTGCTCCAATTTGTTTAAATTTCTGGTTTCACTAATACCACAAATGTAATTGTCTGGCTCCGTTATTATAAACAAGGACTGGATGTCATGTGGTGCATTTAGCAGCATTAACTACATCTCAAGGTGCCTTCCTTCCTGACACAACACTGAGCGGATGTGTTTGTGTGGTGGCGGTGCAGCTCTGTGATTGAAAAAGCCGAAGCCGCGGAGAGTTGCACGTCACGCATTGACAAACGAGCGGTGGGACGGCGATCGATAGCCACTCACCCTCCATCAACGACCAAACTGTGACGTTTTTAATCATCAACACCGCTCACTGGAAGCAAAGAGTTCTGATCGCTCTCTATAACATCAACACATGCCACCTGTTCGCAGGTAAAACACAGATAATCATCACACACACAAACACACATCACCCTCCATCTGCCACATATCATCAGATCTTTGTGCGTCGAGTTTGCACGTGAAACACAAACCATCTCCAGGGTTCCTGCCTGCGTTTGGCCCTGTGAGAGACTTTGCTCTGTTTGAATTTATAGAGAATTGTCTGGTGGATTGAAAACCCCAAAGAGCGTCTGGCAGCATCTTAACAAACAGAGTTAAACCGTTTAGAGCCTCAGTCTGAATACAAACTGCCTGTTTAATGTGGGTTCATGACAATAATGGGACTCGTTTTGTGGAGAAATCAGCAGCTTTGGCCCCATGTAGAGCCGAATGCAAAGAAATTGAACAGAAAATGTAACTAATTGAATCTGAACTGCAGGACAACAAACTACCAATACATAAATCCCATTTCATCAGTCAGCCATCGCCGAACTATTCAGGGAATTAATAAAAATAAACAGGGAAGCCAACTGTTACAGGGGGAAGAAACTCTGGATCACATCCTTCAAACCGCAGTAGTAAAAATCTCAAATAAAGAGTCCGTTCTGAACTTCATGAATGAGGCTGTGCTGCATCTTTGGACTTGAGCCGGTTTAGCCTGTGCTGTGGGACTCCAAAGTCCAGTTCAGGGACTGTAAATCAGAGCTGGAGCGTGCTGGTGTGGATCTAACCTTTAGCCAACGGCTCTAACTGGGAGGAGCGGCAGGAGGAACGTTTCTAAAACAGACACAAAGTCCCTCATTGCATCTTGGTTTCTCTAATGGTGAACAGAAAGTGTGTTTCTGTGTGTGTGCAGCAGGTGAACAAACAGCAGTGTAGCCCTCTGGAGGACACAAGTGTGCGATCGCACGTGTCGCTGTGGTGCAGGTGTGGTTTCAGGTGCACGTCAGGGATCCGCATCAATGTGCTTCCCTTCCTACCTGCTGTGCTGGGACTGTGGAGGCAGGTCTGAGGCGCCATGCTGCTGTGAACGGAGGTGGTGGCGCGGCTGCTGAGGTCCACCACGGAGGGTGTGGGTGGGGCCGGCTGCGGCGGCGGTGGGGCCTGCTGCAGAGGGGCCTGCGCCGGCTGCGCTGCCTGCTGGGCCTGGTCGCTCTGGGTGGTGTTGGCTGGGATGCCGTTCTCTGACAGGAACTCCTCCAGGTCCATGTACTCCAGCTGGAAGTTGTCCCCGTCGTAGGGCAGAGTCTTGTCCCACAGGGTCGGGCCCAGGAAGGCCGACTGTGGGTGGCTGGCTGTGCTGCTCTCATCCTCCAACTTCTTTTCTTTCTCTTTATCTTTCCCGAAGCCTGCAGGTGAAATCATGTCGGCATCAGAACTATAAGATGAATATCCTTTCACGCCACTACTTCATTTTATCACAATACTATCTTGTCTCATCTTTGTGCCTTCTAAATGTCTGTTTCCTTTTCTTGCTCTCTGTCTTTCATGCATAATGTCTCATCTAATCCAACAAAAAAAAAAAACTGTTAAAACTGCCTCTCTTCTGCATTAAGTGCTGGAAAAAGATCATGTGGATTATTAGTTTTTTACACATTTAGTCCAAGTAGCCGTGTTCTTATCTGGGTGAAATGACCCTTTAGGATATAAAACTGATTCCACATTAATGTTCAGATGATGGAAAGACACTTTATCAACACAAACACAGCTGAGCAGCGGAGAAGACGCCCTCTGTGGACAGCTAGTGGCATCTTTATAAATATAGATCCCACCGAGGACAGGTGGGTAGGTTGTGAACGCAATTTAGAGATTAAAGATTTAATAAATAAAAAAAACGCAATAGATGCAAATCTTCCCGCATTGTGCTGATTTACAGCAGAAACAGAAGTTAGCGTCAGGCTGTCAGGTGAAGGGAGATCAGCAGCTTGCGTTTTCTATCATCTCTGATATTCAACACATCTGCGCTTCGGATCGACAAAGAGCTTAAAATGTCAAGAGGAGTCACTCCCGGTTCGGTTCCGTCGAAAACCCCGCACAAACAAACAAACAAACACACAAACAAAACAAAGCAGAACAACAACCCCGAGGGCAAGAAGGTGCTTTAAAAAACACACTGGGGTAAAACAAGAGAAAACTTACCTTCATCGTGGTGGAAGGGCAGTTTCAGCGGATTCTCCAGCAGCGATTTGAGGACGCAGTGAGTCGGCGGCAGGAAAGTTGTGTTTATGGGGAGAGGTCTGGCCATTTTCTCCATGTGTGTGTCTTTGGAAAGGAAAAATAAAATAAAACAAAATAAAATGAATTAAATTAAATTGTTTGCGCCCCCCCTCCCCTTCCCCTAAAAAAAAAAAAAAAAAAGAATACAGAAAAACGAACTCCTCGCGGAGCGGCGGAGGCGCAGCGGGGAGGATCCACAGACCACGCCGGGCTCGGAGGCTGAAGACCGGACTGGGCGCTGCGGCAGGGACGGTGAGCGGCTGGAGCTCTGGAGCCGGGGCTGGATGGGAAAGAGCTGGGGGAGGAAGGAGGAGGTGACGGCGGAGGGAGGAGGGAGGAGGGGGGGGGGGGGGGGAGGAAGGAGGAGGTGACGGCGGAGGGAGGGAGGGAGGCCGCTCCGTCCATGTGCGGAGACGGACGCCTATGACGTCAAAGCAGAGCGGTGGGCGGGAACTCGTCCCCGCGACGCGTTCACACGACGTGGGAGAAAAGAGCTTCGTTGTTTCGACAGTAAAGCGCTCGGAAGGCGAAAGGATGCCTTCGGGGACTGTTGTAAATCTGAGGTGGAACACAAATCTAGATGATCCCTTTCAACCATGAATTTTTAAAACCTCTTTTTTTTCCCACAAGTGTTTTTATTACTCTCTAGGCATGAGTAAAAGGAATTCAACGTGCGTTTGAACTTTTAACTGATCAGAGATGAGATGAGATTTATTCATTGTTTTTAACAAAACAATGAATAAAATAAGTTTACCTGAACACTATGAAATACTTTTTTTTACCTGCAATAGCAAAGTGATCAGCTATTTTAGATACAAACACACACACACCATGTTTGTATTTCAAATATGAGCAGTGATAGAATAGTTTTAAATGTGAGAGATAGTTGGACAGCATGCTGCAAAAAGTAAACGTTCGCTAACAAGATGAATTCATCACAAACACTTAAGAATGAACCCATTTGGCAAATGTGATGAATGGAACTTCTAAAAGATTGTGTTCTTGGAAAAGGAACGCAGGTACAAAAGCTCCGATTTGAGGGGAAATTTTAATAAAGGGCACAAAGACAGAGAACAGGTGAGCAGATGGGGCGTTTTGACCTGTGAACCAAACATGCTAAGTTCCAACTGCTCTTGTTAATTACAACACTTCAGAGTGTCTCAGAGCAGGTATGTCAACTTTTAAATGCTGTGATTGACAGGCCCCCTTAACCCCGTCAACTGTAAAAGTCAGGTTTGTTTGGTTCAGTTATTTCTTCCAACCTGAAGTTACAAATGGGGGCGAGTTTTTCCGAAAACACTAAAGCCTCGCCCTTAAAACCGGAGAGGTCACCATCTTTATTCCATGTTTAGTAGCCAAATATACTCCACTTTGTAGTTTGAACCACAGCAGGGTGTGACATGACCTGGAAAAAAGCAAAGCTGGACTGGAATCTGATTATTTATAAATAAAGCAGCTTCATTTTAGATTCCTGACTGGTTCGGTTTCTCTTGTAAGATGAAATGTGTTTGTAATATGGATAAACTTCCTACAGCCACATATCAAACTGAACCATTTCACGCCATCTCTCTAGATACCCCGCTGCTGTGCTCAGCTGTAAATCTGAGCGGCGAAGAAACAATCCACTGTGGAGCCACAGCAAAGTGACGTGAATCTAAACTTGACCTACTTTCAGCCAATGGGTGTTGTCAGACGGCTATTCTATCTGCGCAGGTCGCGGCACATGGAAACTCAAGCTGTCAGGAGTAGTAGTGGCTGAGTCATGGTTTATAATCTTTGCTTTTAATTTGTCCATTCTGTTTGTTTTTAATGAGTCATCTGCATCGTTTCTCCTCCACAGAAAGGGGGAAAAAATAAATAAGTAAAAGGCACGAGAGTGATGAGCTGAGGAAAGGAGCTGATTGTGCAGACATGTGGGCAGAACCAGACCGGGGAAAATCCTTTTGTTCAGAAACTGTCACACCGTATCAGGACATGCATCTGATTTTTCATGCTACTTTGAATTTTCCTCGTAATGAGACCAGCAGGCGCCAGCAGCATTTTCCCCTGATAAAGTCTGTGCAGCAGGTTATTATGATGGGCTGTAGATTAAAATGGATGCAGGCTCACAGATGTCGCTTCAGCTTCTCTGAAGAGTCGTTTTGGAGCTCAGGGCGGGCCGTTCTCCCGTTGAAACCTTGGCAGTGCTTGACTCCGCCCCTCACGCCAAGATAAGCCAAAAAATTAGCACAGGGAAGGGGCTCATTTCATACTTTAACCCTTGATAAAATTTAAACAGGTGAGTTAAGATGGCGATATCGGTCTTGAAGTTTTCCTCTCAAGGTTGCTAGGCAACAGGACCTCTGCTTTGCAATGCAACGATTAAAGGTGGGAAAAGGCCTCCATAGGCCGGACCGCCGGGTCCACAACGACCACTGATGCCCCTGAACCGGGACACAGCCGCCATCTTTGCCTTAACCTCACCGGAACATGACTGATAACACAGTTACCTTGGCAACGGAAGTAGGTGCACCACTACTGTAACCGTGACAACCAACAAAGTTAGCCTGCTGCATATATTAGCCTCCCCCAACTGAAACACACTTATAGAGTGAAAAGGTGAAAGTTTATTCTGCAGCAAGTGAAGGAATGATAATAATAAATAATAAACAGAGCTTTTCTGTGCGGTGAGAAAAGTCTGAGGAAAGAAAACTGTGACGTTTGACCCAAACAAAGCATGAGTTGTATGAAGACGGTCAGCTGAACGGAGCAGCGTGCCCCTGAATCACTGTGGCCAAATTAGTCAAGGACACATAAACACAAATTTCAGAGAATTGCAACTGTGCAAAAGCATGATTTCAAGCTTTGAGCGTGAAGCACGAAGAGCAGCGTGTGCAGGCCGAAGGGATTACACAGTTTAACAGAGGGGAGCTGCTCCCCAGATGCCCATTAGTCTTATTATGATATTTGCCGTGCAGGCGAGGAAAACCTTATCAGCTGTGGTAATTTGTTCTGGTTGGTGTTTACATTCAGTATCCACGAGCAGGACGTTCACAGAAAGTCTTTAAGTTAACACAAATGTTCTTAAAATGCATCAATGTCAGCCAATGCACAGAAACCTCGCAGGAGGAAAAAAAAACAAACAAACAGAAGTAACCCTGTCTACATGACTGAGGCGCTCACTCAGCACAACACAACTTATGAAAACACCTCCGAACAGACAAAACACAAACAAATCCACATCATCAGTTTCACAGATACGTTCACGTCTGTTCTGTAAACTTTGTGAACCAGTGAGTTTACATCTAGACACACAACATCTACAAGCAATTCCACCTTTGGCTAAACTGTAATTTCCTTTCATCCATCCATTCATTTTCAACACAGCCAAAAATAAGAACCGTCTGAGTCATTGCGCTGACAAGATGGACGTGTGGACACACTCAACTTCTCCCACATTTCTCTTTCACACCGTGAAGTGAACAGTGTAATCTTCTTTTCGGGATTAAATTATAGCTGCAGTGAGACCCTACAGCCAAATATAAACCAGCATCACACTGGACTTTGTGCTGAATTCTATGGGAAACATGACCCTTCTTCTTACAACCGGATGTTCATTTGGACTGCGTTCTGCACAGACCAAACACACTTTCAGTTTAACTGGTGACCCTAAAATGCCCGTATGTGTGAGTGTCCCTTGACCCTTCACAGATAAATGAGAGACTGGAGTGAGTTTTCCCGATTTAAAGGAAAATATACCACAGATATGAGCATTTTATTAGCTGCATGACAAAAATAAAATACAGTTTCCAAAAACGGTTCATTTGGTTAAAGTTTGTTAATTCACAGTCACACAAAGCTGGAGAGGAATTATATACAGTTCTCCTCGTTGCTT
Organism: Echeneis naucrates; assembly: GCF_900963305.1. NCBI lineage: Eukaryota > Metazoa > Chordata > Actinopteri > Carangiformes > Echeneidae > Echeneis > Echeneis naucrates. The sequence continues at coordinate 1,570,116 of NC_042518.1, forward strand.
GGAGCTAAAAGGGTCACACCAGGAATTAAAGAAAATACGGCACACTGGAGGACGTGGACAGGTGTGTCACGTCCCAGCAATAAATAAAGAGCCGTGTGGCAGAAACGAAACAACCAGAGCTGATAAATGGGCCAAGCAAGATTAGAAAACAAATTTTCCCCTTTCTGAGAAATGGGAGAGAGGATGAATAATCCCGCAGCACTCTAAGCCTGCTGCTGCTGCCGAAATCATCCTGAACGTGCAACAAACTGTTACGTAACACTTAGCAAAGCAATTACATGGACTCGGGCGGTTATCCCCTCGTCTGTAACAGCATCAGCTTCCCGGCTCTCCAACTGCACACTGTTTGAATCAGGATAAGAAAAAAACTCAATATCAGCTGGAAGAAAGTTCACAGAATGTTTGTTATTCTGATAAAAACTGCACGTTGTGCAAGTTTCAGGGTCTCTTTTAGAAGTTAATTCCTTTTTTGCTTCTGTTCCACATTCTTTGTTGAGATGAGAAAAACACAGCAGACAAAAAAAATTCATTATCTGACAAAGTGTTTTCAAAAATTAAACCATGAGAAAACTTTTAAAAAGTGGACCAGAATAACTGGAATGTCCTTTAAAGAACATGTGGGATGAAGTGGAGCTAGGAACACAATATCTCTGAAGCTGGAGGGCAATCAAAGATTTCTTTATTATTCAGTGACAAAGAAGATCTCTTCCTCGTCTCCAAGCCTGAATGAGAGTAAATCACAGGAAAATATTCTCAGACGGCATACAACTTGTGGAAATGATGGTTTGTTTGTTTCATTTGATGAGCTCAGACCACTGTGGGGGTTTCAGTTTCACTGTTATGAGACAGAGAGCTTTAAGAAAGAGATGTTGATCATATTCACACTGAAACCCTTACAATGTAGATATGTAGAGGGTTGTTTGTCCTGCATCAAAAACTGAAACCGCAGACTGAGACCAAAAACTCACCAGGAAAACATTTACTGAGCTAATAAAAGAGGGAGGAGGAGGGACATTTTCCCATAAACATCAAAAAGTGGTTAAAGACACTTCAGCACGGGCTTCACTCTACAGATCCAGAGTCCAGGTGCCACGATTGTCACTTTATTATTGCTGCTTGCAGCTAAATTCAGCATTTTGATTCAAAGGAGATCTTTGGTGTTCCTTCTTTCTGCGGCTAATCAATTCCAGAGAGACCAATGTGCTTCCTGTTGACTCCGCCTGGTGCGTGCTCCGTGTAGGACAGCGGTCATGTATGTCGCACAGAACATGATCCCGCCCTCCAGGCCCGGTGGGTTATTTGGATCCATGTGCAGTTAGAATTGATTTAAAACATCCAGTGACAGGAATACCATTTAATTCCAGATTCACTGGAAAGTCTTCAACAAAAAGTGTCAAGTTGATTTAGTTTTCTTTCTTGGTCACATTTCCAGAAACAGGGCAAAAAAATGTAGTTAAATTCTTAACACGATCTGGTTGACGTGCCAAAAATGAATTATACAGCTGTAAATTAGGACTACTCCCTTAGAAGTTACCTTATTTTAGCTCCTTTGACAGCTCTGGATAAACCTTTCCCCCCCCCCCGCCCCCAAACCAAACAGAGTAATACGTGTTTATGGTATGGAAGGATAATTAGTTCAGCCGGCTGAGGAATGGGAACGATCTTGTGTTTTCCAGCTGTGCTTGAGCAAAAGACAAGAAAACAAAACCCCAGAATGGCTGGTTATAGCTCTCCACCTACCTACTCACCGTCTCCACTTGCCAGCAGCAGGTGAGAGAAGTATGGGAGTGCTGTTGATCTGCACATCCCACACACTGCATTAAAACACTCACATCTCCTCTGCTGGCCGAGCGGCTGCAGGTGAACCCGAGTGGCTGACAGCCTCCATATATTTCTGGAGTCTGTGAAGCACCGAGGGTCCATTTATAGAGGGAGGAAGGAGAGAGCCACGCGCTCCCTCGTTGTTTCGACTCGACTGTTTGACATGTAAATGAATGAATTAGTGCCCGAATTTAAAGAAATATAAAGTCTCATGAGGTTAAAAAGGATGTTGGTGTTCAGTAAACAAGCAGAAAGCAAAGATGTAAACTGAATTTCCATCCATTAAAGTGATTATTCTCTTTGTGCAAGTGCTGTAATTTTGGTGGGACAAGAGTGGGACTTGAATTAATGAGTTGGCTGCCAGAGGAAGTAACTAACAGCGTTTTAAATTAAATTTCATAAAGCACTATGGAAGTGGGGCTTCGTTAATTTCGCCCTTTTCAGTCATTAATGCTGAGAGCGGAGGGAAAACAAATTGAGAGCTAGTGACAGCTTTTTGGTTTGTTTGTTTGTTCGGGTTTCGTCTCTGGCCGTTAATCTTGCACTGAACATCCGGCGGTGTTTCGCATGTCCCAGCTTCCAGCTTCAGGGAAACATTTGCTTTTATCTCGGCCCGAGAACCTTCTCACGCTCTGGTTTTGCTCTAAGCGGGAACATCGTGTTGTACTGAAGACTTGGAACTACAGACTGAGACCATGAACTCATCTGGAAAAGAATGACTGAGCTGATAAATCAAAGGAGAAGTGGAGCATTTTCCCATAGACTTCAATACAATCTGACTTCGTTTAACAAGCACACAGTCTGATATAAACATGAGTTCATCGTTTTGGTTCATGTACTCGCTGCTGCTGATGAATTAGGAGAAACAAAGACTCTGAAAGCTTCTGTAGATGTCAGGAAGCCTGACTGACATTAAATCAATCACGTCACGGTCAAACGTGTGTGCATTAAACACAGAACATGAAAACTCAGGAAAGACAGCTTGCTCTGTGAATCCAGCAGAAATGTGTCGAAGCTGGTTTACACAGAAACCGGGCTGACACCATTTGATTTGGAAATGTCCCCCATGAAACACTGGTTGGATCTTTTTTTCTTTTTGACCCTGCGAGCTCCTTCGGTTCGGATTCAGCCCTTAATGTTTAAATCCTAAAATTGAGAAATCTTGGTTTGTTCATTTTGGTGGGGAGCCAGAGGATAATGTGGACCTGACAGACGTGTAGGTACGTGCGTGGGGAAACCAGAGACATCTGCATCTTAAAAAGAGCTGAATTTTATTTTATTTGCTTTGAGAGAGAAAGAATAGTTTTTTGTTAGAGGACTAAATGTTCTTGGACCTAAAATGAGTGATGAAAGTCAACAGAGAGCCTAAAGAGCTGCAGCCCAGTTTGGGACTGGGAGGAGAAGGGCAGGTTGGGGTGAAGTGTCTCAGCTGCATCAGTGCAGGACGGACAGGAAGGAACTGGAGCTGGAGAATATGGAGGTCAGACCATCCAGGCGGCGATTTTTTTTTTTTTTTTTCAGATACAGATGAAAACATAAGAAAAGTAATTAAAACTGAGGCAGAGTACAAATAAAAGGATCATTTCAGCATGTCATACTGTTTTCTGACGATGTTTAGAAACAAATATTTGCTTCACGAAGCCTCGTCTGCTTTCAGTGATGCTTCCTGTCGTAGCCACCTTAGTCATCTTGTGAAGAAGCGTGTGTGTGTGCTTGCAGTTTTTGTTCGGAAATCAAAAAGGTTGTGACAAAGCTGAGCAGGTCCTGTTCTCACATGCAGAAAGAGAACGACAGAAAACAAAAACAGTCTGTTCGCAGATCTGTTCGGAGTCACATGCTGTCAGCGTGGACGGACACGTTTCCGAGCACATGCCTGCTCTGTCTCCGTCCAGCATCTCTTCCTGTCACACACTAAACAAACCCCATTGTGTTGATGCCACAGGGCTGCGTGTGCCGGTGTGTTTCCAGTGAGTCAGAGAGTAAAAGGTGGACGTCTACGTTTTCAGCTCGGCCCTCTCATCTTCCCATGACACAGAGCGGAAACAATCCGGACCCAGCAGAGCGCCTCATTAAAGGGCTGCTGTCTCTGCCTGCGCCCAGATCCAACGTTTATCTGATTGAAGTTGTCGGCGTCGATCCGAGACGCCCATCAGCGAGCAGACGGCTGCTGCAATCAGAAGATATGTGATTACCCGTCACGGCTAATCTCAGCAGGCTGTGATTGTCCGTGTTTCCGGCCTATTGACTGCGGAGTCAATAAGGCAGAAGAAGATTACTCTGTGCGGACTCCCATCATGTGATCCTGCAGCAACACTTTCCCATTCAATTCGAAATGGCATCAAATGTAGTTGAAGGCCGCAGTTTTCAAGTCGACATGTCATTTGTTTTTCACATAAAACTGATTTTAATTACAGCTAACAGTCCTCTTCAGTTCATTTATTAGTTTTGCTCATTGAATATTGGGAGGTTGGGCCACAAAGGATCCAGTTGTTGGAAACACATTTGAAGGAGCCTTTAAATTCAAATTTATGTTCACTGTGATGCACTTGAAATGCTACCAATAATTGATGATATTAAAGGAACCTTCTCTGTTTGGACCAGCGTCACACTGTCTGGTCTCTTCTGTTTCTAAGGAACGTCCTGTCTCTTTCCTGAAAATCAAACAAAGACACATACCTGCGACAAAGACACTTCAAGATGAACCTAACCTCGCCCCAGTCTGATCAGCTGAAAGGCCGACTGTGATCCAGACGGATCAGCTCACGTCATCTGCTTCCGTTTGCAACCGACCCAGGAAAGTTTTGTTTGAGCTCGCATGCTCGTGAGCAGCCATTTTGCCTTCATGCAAAACACTTACAGTCAACGCACGCAGCAGAGATCCTAAGAAAATACGATTTGTTTGCAATTTGGAAGTCAATGAAATAAAATTGCGATTGGGATGATTATGCTGAAAATGGTCAGGCTGCTGTTTCCTAAGAAGTCCCAGGAAGTGAAATTATTCTTCCAATTTGCTTCTTTTGTTGCTGAATTTAAAATCTTGAGTTCCTACAAATCCATTCACCTCCACCACCACCACATCCTGAGGCCCCACCTGCTGCTGTAGATCCTCCAACCTCCTCCAAACAGACCTACTAACCACTTTCATTTGGAAGCGTCTCACCGAAATGTTTTAGTGGAAAGTGAGTGTCAGTCATCCGTCTGCTGGCTGAACCAAAGGTGTAATACGAGACCAGGCCAAGTCTCCAAACTGGTTCCTGACAATCGGATCCTATTTAAGTTGGGTTTGATTAAAGCAAAGGTTTGTTTTGTTTGGTCAGAATGTGTTAGGAAGTGGATTCTCCCAAGAGGTCTGCTCACATTTGAAGACGCAAAGCACACGCCGTCCCTCGTGCTCTCCGGGACCGTCTGTTATTTCCGGCGTGGCCGTGTTCGTACAGCAACAGCAGCTGCTGCCCCGGCGGTGCCGGCTTCCAAGCTCCAAGACAGATTGGCTTCTTCTGAGCCGGCCGAGGCTTCGGGGGCCTTTGGGGAGGAGGGGGGGGGGCTGAATGGAGTGTGCATGAGTATTGGGTGTGTGTTTGTGTGTGTTTGGACGGGGTTGTCCTCCAGCTGTCTGCTGTTGTCACGGAAGCCCCTTGGAGGTTTTCCAGGAAGCCTTCAGGCCAAATGATTCACACGGGCGCTAATGCCATCGCGCTAACAGCTAACGATCATTTAGTCGCCATGGAACTGGCTCTCCTCCACGATACACAAAGTGTGTGACAGGAAGTCTTTAAGTACCAGACTGGACCGGGCTTTGTAGATCAGACATTGAGAGTCTGGGAATGAAGCTTAATGTTTTTTTTTTTTTTTCAGCCTCTTTGAATGTCAACAAAAATTTATATCAAGTTCTCAGAAAGTCACACAACCGCTACCAAATAATATAATCTGTAATATTAAGTGTGTTATTGGTTTAAATGCAATAAACCAATGAACCAATTTATCTGTTGATGGGAATTTGGAGAAGCAACAGAGTGGAATTGAATTTGGGGGGAAATGTGCCGAAAATGACGCACGATGAGCGGATGGTTTTGATCAAGCTGGAACATGTTGACAGAACGAGTGCGTAAGTTAAATGTAAGACAACGTTAAAAAACAGTTAAAGTTTTCTCTGAAGGGAAACAGGATGTTAAAATGTGTTTCTGTGAGCTTCAGAGATAGAAGCCATTTGAAGCATAGCGATCTTCAAGAAGGAGCGACGTCTTCAGATTATTATCCAAACTGTAAAAATAGTCACATGGATCTGGAAGTCTTCTTCGTTGTGATATCTGATTTTAAGAAATATTTATTAGCATTAGCTGACACAGTGTTAGTGGTAGTGCTAATGCTAACCCTGAGTGTTGCTGTTTTTTTTGTTTTTTTTAGCCCCGCCCCCGCCCTTATAACCTAACAGGATTGGTTGATTATGTTTGTGACATATGAACCTTAAATGTCAGAACTTTAATAAGTTAACTGGAGTTTAATCATTCATGCATGCTTACGATGTATTTGAAAATCGCTATATGGAGTTTCTTTATATATTTATGTTTTAAATAATGAATTATTGCTGGAAAAAAATTATTGAATCAGACTTTATGTACTGATTTTGCAGGTCCTGACTTTTCGATGCAAACATGAAGCTGCAGTCTGGCTGTGCAGTTTGTGGTCAGCCTGGGGTAAAAACACTACAGGAATAGTTCAACGTAGTATCAGCGGGGCAAATATAGTCGAGCGGCTCTGACCAGCTGATGGGAGGATTACGAAGTAAATCCCTCCGTGTCCTGGAAATCTTAACAAGCTACCTAAATATGTCGGAAGGCTCTTTACATCATCACACTTAGATTGAACTGGAGAGAAAAAAGCTTTTAGGTGGCATGTCCGGTCTCAGTCATTGTTCCGTTTCGCCTGCATTTCATCCGCAATGTGAATTCTGGACTGGACATTCAGGCCTATGGCCGCCAAATCAAGAGTAAAAGACTTGTCCTTGTCCTCGTAACCTGCACTTATGTCACCTCGTGGAGGAGAAAACCATGGCAGCAGCATGTGACATGCACTGAAACCTTGACTGGTCGGCTGGTTAACTGGTTGAATGACATAATGTACATTTTTAGAGCGGAGCGGCGGCTGCTGTGTCCTGACGCCGCCGAGCCCGGCAACAGATTTCCTGTGAGGAGAGCAGCTGTGTGGGCTGAAACCACGACAAGGTGGCACGTCCACCCCCCAACACCAACGTTACCGACCGGAAACGCACCAGGAATCATTTACAGCTCCGTCTGTAAGACAAAAACAACCTCACAGCAGGTTTCTCCATCACAAGCCGCATCGTTTTGACCATTTGCGGTGGAGTTTAGTGAATGAAATCGTCCTCTAATCCAGACTGGGTGAGAATTAGTGAACACTTTTGATCATGTTTTGTCACAATGACAATGCAAAGCCTCGGAGGAGTGGAAAATAAGCTGTTTCTCTCTGTTTCTAGGCAACGTCGTCTCCGTCAGCTAAGTTCAGGGGAGAAAAAGGGTTCATGCTGTCACTCTTATGTATTCTGGTTAATGTGACCTAGTTTCACAAACGTATATGTGCTCCGGTCCGCTCTGAGCCAATCACCCTCTAATCAGATGATGGTTTTCTTACGTGCTCTCTGGCACCGGTTCTGTGTTGCATCCTGTGTAGCCTGCAGCTCTCAGCAGCGGACATTCCTCAACAGCATGCAGAGCAGCATCAGTCTGGAAGAATACAACCCTCACCGAGAGCTGTCGATGTGTTTTTTGCGTCCGTCTCAGAAGATTTGAAGAATTAGTTTTGCTGTTCTGCAGCAGCTGATGTAATAGAACAAACTAATTGGCCTGAAATAAAAGAGATGTTCTTCAAACAAACAGAGGAAATCAGGCTAATTTTTGCAGCAACCACCCACAGTGATGGATGAGACTAAGACAATGCTGAGAGCTGGTTGAATGTGAGAAATGTGTGTGTCACGACGTGACAGCAGCAGGGCCTGCGGAACAAATGTGACTAAATAAATCTGACGAAATGTTACACACCAATCAGCATTAAGAACACGGGTGAATATCTACAAAGAAACGAGTTACGTAATGCAGTTTGAACACAAAATTTCTCAAGAAAAACTGAAACAGATGGTGACTGAAGTTCGCAGCCTTGGCGATAGCAAACAGTAATTAAACGTGTCGCCTCGAATCAACAAAAGATCATCTCACAACTGGAAGACGTCGCAAAACAAAAGCTGCTGCTTCTGCTGTTCAGATTAGACAAACTCTTACAGCCTCTTTACATTTAACCCCAAACTGTCATCACATGGGCTGAGTCTCCTTTGAGGGGCGGAGCTTAGCACATGCAGCAGACGGCGGCTGCAGGTTCAGGCCGCCGTGAAGTAAACTGCCATAACAGACACCTATCATGTCACAGTGAGGTTGACCTTTGAACCATTCGTCTTCATTTAACTGTGTCTAAGTTGGCGTTCAGAGAAGTTTGACCTTTGAGTGGGAAACTGGAATCAGTTCGTCATAAATCAAAATGAGAGACATTTGTGCCAAATTAGAAGTGATCTCCTCAAAGACATCCTGAGATGTTCCAATTCACAAGTGAAACACTCCTTTTGCGAGGTCACACAGATGATGACCTTTGACCTTTTCCCATCAATCTCATCCTCAAGTCTTAATGGACGTTTGCGTCTCATCTCTCGATGCATCAGAAGAATAAAAAGGAGTCTTTTCCTGCTGGAGAGGAATATTTAGCTGTGTGTGTTTTCGAAGCAGCATTTAGCTGATATTTAAATTATGGTCATTTAGGGCATTTAGTAAAAAAGGGTTAAAGCTCAGGGCCAGATGAGGATGAACTTTAGATCAGTGACCTCAGAAATAAAGCGGTTCCATCAACAACTGAGGGGCATTTCTTTGATAAAGACAAACCGCTCTCTCCGATGGCTGCGAGACATGCGGAAAACAAAGATTTATTATTCTTTGTAACTTCTGAAATCACGCTTCGTCCTTCTGCACAAATGGAAGAGTGAATTCATGAGCAATAACACGGTTAGTTACTGTTGCTAAGCCTGTGAAGTTTCTGGCCTTGCACATCAATGAAGCCATTAACAAAGACCGAACTCTTTGACTGCACTCATTTAAAGGTGATGAGAAAAAGGGATGTAAGGGAGATATAAGGAGGAAAACGTATTATAAATGTAGGCACAGCTAATTATAACTAAAGAGCGTATGCAGCTAACAGATTGATGAGAATGATAACTTCATTTTTATCGGACCTTAAAAACTAAATTTGACACATTTGTGACTTCTATGTGCTGAAATTAGAAGAAACAGTTTAAAAGAACATTAAATATTCATTTGGACTCAAAGATTGAACCAGTTAGACTTCAGTGAACGAAGAAGAGAGCTTGTGACACCTCATTACTTCTGCCACACTGTGACCTCACAAACCTCCTAAAGGCCGACATTAATTATGACAACACGAGGATAAAACTGGAAACTCTGACTCTCAATTAACTTCGGTTGGATTCAGCTTTTCAGCTTTAACCTGCGAATAAACGAATAAACATTTGTTTGTCTGCAAAAATAAAAAACAACGTCATTCCTTCTCATTCCTTTGTCTTCTTACTTGCTAACCTTTATTGGGAGACGTGGTAGCTCAGGCTGAGTTAGAGGACGTAGTTCTCGTTATGATGTGGTTTCATTCATCTGTCGCTCAGCAGCTGATTGATAAATTCTAAATACATGTTAACTATTCTGTGATGTAACAGGTACATTAGCTGAGCAGCAGACAAACCCTCTTTAAAGCGTCCTTAGTCTTCTTAGTCTTTAGCTCAGTCTGCCATCCTGGCAGCGGATTCCTGCTTCCTGTTACAGACTCATGCCATTTATTATTTAAATAATGTGGTTTGGGATTTTCTGCTGAATTTTATTTCCGGCTCAGACTGCGGAGAGAAACTCCAAGGGAAAAGTCAGCTCCTTATCCCCGACACACCGGCCAAGGACGCTGTGTCTCTTTCCTTGAGACACACCTGACATGATTACGGCCTATTCTCACCCACACCTTCATGCTGTAGTTCACCGTCCTTTGACTCAGCTGTGAAAAATGTTCCTGACAGGCTTCTATGGTTCGCCGTCCTGTTTTGTTCTTTACAAATGCCCAGACTCAACATTAGCACGTTCACTTTATTTTCCAGGTAGCTAAAAGCTACTTGCAGAGCTGAAACGCGGAGGAAAGTCGATCAGACAACCTGTTTGATGGGTTTTTATCGCACTGAGATGAAACAGCGACAGACTTCAAAAAACGGGGGAACATCTATAACCTCCATCCTAATGAAGACAGGAAAAGGTTATCAGTAACGCAGCGAGAACCGCAGACATGATTTGTTCCTGCTCATATGCCGTCTTCATTCAAGCCAGTAAACCAATTTGGAAACCTGCTGGCTTTGTGCTAGGAGGCGTCAGACTTTTTATTTATTTTTATTCTTTTTTTTATCAGCAGCATTACTGAGGCAGCGTGGACAACACTGACTATTTCAGCACGAAAAATGGAAAATGTTTCACGTCGTATCTGACTTCATCCGCACACCTTTTTATAATACTACGTCATCTGCAGTCATAAAGTCAGTGAGGTTGGAGAAAAATGAGAAACAGGCAATATATGTATATAAGAGGGCAGCAAATATGTGAGCTTTAAGTAATACTGAATGTCAAAATTACTCTGATTTGACAGATAATGAGCCCACCGATATCTTTATTTAGTCTTTTTACACAAAGCTTAACGCTGCTACAAGTAATGTCAGAGTGTGCACTTCTGCTTCTGGTCCAAAATAACAAACATGGCATAAAGTGCATCAATTACAGATCATCCAAAGTCCTCTGAGTTATGTAACAGTCCTGCATTCCAGGTAGGATCCCAGCCCGGACTAAAGCCCCCGTGGACTGAATACAGATTCACTTAGCAGGAGAAAAAGGAAAGTATTTCATACCAAGTGGGCACAGATATGCTGCATACAGGTTCACACACAGAGACAGAGCTCCTGCCAGATTTTATCAATGTACCGGAGGCTGTGCAGGAGCTGAACCCCAACTGGGTTCATCTGGTCTCCTTCGTGTCTGCAGCAGCCTCTGCGATGTTAAAGCATTTCTGTGACCTCCTCGCTGCTTATTCATCATTATTATTCATGTATTTTTTAATCTACAGGCTGCTGACTGCAGAGCTGATGGAGAAGTTTCGCCTTGCTTCCCAATGCTAACATTTTTATTATTATTACAATCAACTGGTCTGGGTGTGTTGGGGTTGCCGCCCTCTCTCCGTTTCGTTTTGCACACCACCGGCCGGCTGCATGTCACCCAGATCACAGTCAAGAGCCCTCACTGCACAATCATTCCAGTTGCTGAATAATACAAAGCAAACAGTGACCTACTTTCAAAGTAGGGAACAAGCTAGAGCGAAGACGTGGAGCGGAGTCCAGGCGGGAGGAGGACCGAGGGGAGGAGCGGAGGGAGGAGCCGGGCGCCGACGGAGGGGCTCTGGGATTGGGCCGCAGACCTGAGCAACAAGCATGGTCGGCCATGTGAGCCGCCGAGTCCGCTCCAGGCCGCCCGGCGTTCCCGAGCCGGGGCTTGCGGCCGCCTGCAAATGTGATTAAACAGGCAGGCACAAGAATACTGCAGCGAGCCCCTATCCCGGAGGCCTCCCTGCACAAGGAATGCAGCTCGCAGAAACAGGGCCTCACACATGTGTCACACCATCAATCTGGGCAGTGTTCACTTTCTGACCCCAGACCCGCCCGCCTGCATTCCTGCTATTTTCTACCTTTTGGTTGTTTTTGGTTTTTTTTTTTTTGCCAGCAGCTGCAGGTACAGCGCAACAGCGCGACGCTGCAAGGCCGCATGCACTTGTTGCTCGGAGCGTCTTCTTGACACAAAACTGACAAACTGGAAACAAAAACAAACACGCACACAAAAATAGCTCCATATGTAAAGAACCCGCCCTTCCCTGCTCCGGCCATTGGTCTAAAACATATTCAGGATTATCTGAATACCTGAAGTTACTGCTGGACACTTTGGAACGCCTCATGTAGTATTTTAAAGGTTATTTACAGGCTGATTATGTTCGTTAAAAGCTTTTATTAACGAGTACTCCAACATGTGATGACCTTTAGCCTTCTGGGGCTTTTTACTGAGCTGAGAACATCAATTTTGCCTCCAGCCAGGAGACAGTAATTTACTGAAGAACTCCTTGAATAAAAAGAAAAGCAGTTGTTTTTCTTTGCTCTGAGACACATATAAGTCAAACATACACCAGACAGATAAGATGAAATCGCTGCAGGTCTTTCTTTTTATAATAATAATAATAAAAAGTCTGACATCCAACATGACTCAAACTGTTTACTAAACAGAACTCATCTGTCTGTTTAACAGAAAAAACAGAAGTCACCGCATTTCCTTTCACTCTGCACTAAAGTTCATCACCTCTCCTTGACATTTGGAGCAGAAAGCAAAACCACAGACCACGAACGAGTGTCGAAGACAGACGATATACAATACGAAGCGAATCCAGCCATCACTATCTGACGCATCTGACGCTGCAACAGTGAGCAGAACCCCTGATCAGAAAAGATAGAAATTTCAGATCAGCTCGAGAGCGACCCAAACACATGAGAGGAACTTTTCTTCTTATTCTGCTTCACACAGTTTTTATCTAGGAAGGACGGAAAAATTCAAAGGGCTTTTAGCTCCTTCATGTTTTCTGAGCTCACTGTCTTTATGAGTCACAGACAGAATCAGTTCATTCTGAAAGTGGGACGACCTTTTTTTTTAAAAATGACAACTGTATCAGAAAATATTAAACAGAAAAGAAAAACTATGTTTTTCATCTTTATTTTTTCAGACGAGTGCTGACGGCAGGTCGGCTCATACTTCCTCCCCCTCTGACCACCTTCATCCTGCAAACGCTGGGGCAGTAGCATCCTGTTGCTTAATCTAGCTAATGCTAATTGAAGGAGCTGGTTGTCATGGAAACCGTCGGATGAGAAACTGCGGAAAGATGAGCACAGCCGCTCACGCTAGGTGGGATTTGGCAAAATGATGCAAAAGTTTCAATGCAGAGCAGAAATCAAATAAAAATGGAAGTCGTCTTTTTATTACTTCGGTCCACGTCTGCAGATCAGCCTCCCTGAAGAGCTGACCTGCCTTTTGGGTTTGGCCTTTAATTATTCTTTATTTACTTATTTATCTGTTTATTTGTTGATATACTTTCTGGCCGTTCTCATATTATATATATACTTTTATTCGATGATTATTTCCTGCATGGTTTTCTTTTTGAAACCTTATTTTTATTACTTCAGCTCTTATTTCTGGTTTCTCCTCCCGCTACACATTTTATTAGTTTATTCTTCCAATGTTATTTCTTGGTTTTAATTTCAAACTTATGATGCCTTATTACGTTGATGCCGAGTAAAGAATGAATAGACTTTTTCTTAGAAACATAAAACCTAAAAGCAGATTTGCAGAAACTTAATTAGGAGCAAGAGCAACCATCCCATAATATTTCATCACTCTGCTGCTCTTACTGTCAGTTCATCTCGACACAAACACCTCTTCATTTGTCAAAAAGGTCTGAGCTGCTGTCTTAAATGACGGATTATCCTGAAGGCTTGACCTTTGCCCTCTGCGACTGCTTTGTTGTGACATCACAAATTCCCAGAAGTCCTGACGACCTTTAGACCACATGGGCCTTTAAATTTCACCAAATTCTTTGGATGACAGTGAGACTACACTCTAAATCAGTTTTTTTTCAGCAGGGCTCTTGAAGCAAAGACCCGGTCAGTCAACATCCAGCCTCATATTGATAATAAAATAATAATATAAACCCTCAGAGTCATTTGGGGCCACGTGGAGCTTTTTAAAAACTCATTTAAAAATGTCTCAGGCGGTTGGAGAGCAGGAAAATCAATTGTTCCCTCGTCACAGCAGATTGAAGCGCCTCGACGGCTCCGGTCTCATGAGTCCTCTCGTGGTTACGGGTGTCACTGACGTCTCTCGGCTCCGGCGGCCTTGGACACATTGATGTCACATGTGTCCTCACAGCTAGCTGTGTGAGTCACCTTCAGCTTTAATCTGCACAAGAACACCAGCAGGTCGGCTGGTGGAGTCCACTTTTTGGTTTTTACGGTTAGACGGGGCCAAAATAAAACTATCTCACTGAACACCGACAGTAAATACAGCTTTCCTCTCAATTTCTAACTAATGGAATGTTTACTGACTCATCCATTTCTTTATGGGATTGTTTCATTTGTGTGTTTTGTGTTCTCAGGTGTACAGGTGTGCGTTTCCCCTCATTTGACAACATGTGCAGTATCACATGTTAGGAAAGGCTCTGCCATCGGAGACTCAGTAGCCCTGGAGACGTGATGGGGTAAATTCAGTGCAGCCGTGATAACATGTTGTGATGAAGGACCTCCACAATGGAAATGCGGCTCGACAATTTAAGCTTTGTAACAACAGGAAGTGGCTGTGTGTAGAACAATGACGGCTCCGAGGCCGCTCGGGTGTTCGGCTGCAAAAGTAAAAAAAATAAGAGAATAAAATCCTGCTGCAGTGCGAGAACGGCTTCGTCGTTTCCTTGGGAACTGAGAGGAGGCTTTCTATCTCTGAGCCGAGTGCAAGGAGAGAGCGACGCTGAGCAATTAAGAGGTGAGAGGGCCGGCGGTGGTGAGCCTCTCACGCTGCTTCGCCAAATTATCTTCAAGAGCCTTTCCAGTCACATTATGGGGATTGTCATTAAACGGCATCAGGGAGAAACTCAGGATGCCATTAAGGCGTTTTGGAGGCGTGTCCAACTTTTATCAACACATTTCCTTCAATTTCCCTTAAAATGTTCTCATCTTAATTTACAGTTTTTTTCAGATGCATTAAAGGAATAACATGCAGACTTTTTTTAACCTTAAATTATCCATAAAAGCGCCACATTAAAGTAAAACGTGGCCTTTTAGCTTTCCAATAAAAACCCAAATATTTGAAGGAAGGAAGAAGCCAGAGGAGCCACAAAGCGTCTTAGATAGATTTTTTAAACAGAGAGATTCATCATGTGAGCCCTTAAATGTTGATTAAAGGGAGGTTTGTCCTGAGGCGTGGTGCAGGTCCATTGGTGAATCTCCATAATTTTCGTTTTCACCATCATCTGTGCAGCTCGGTATCGACTGAACGTCATGTTTGGATCCCTGATAAACGAAATGAACTCTCGCAGCTTTTTTTGGAACTGCTGGGATCAGATTTTTCACGATTCCTTCGCTGTCAGGACAGGCTTCGCTCGCTGATGTTACAATGAACTCAGTGTGTTCTGCTGAAACGTTTCAGATTCTTGTTGATGTGCCAAGCAGACATGAGATCTCAGTTTCTGCTTTTAGCTCAATGTTACACAGTAAACGCCTGCCACTGTTAATCAGCAACGCTTCCTCTTCGAAGCTTTGACTTCTGATGAGCATGTTATGTCATCGAGGAAAATGACCATAAAAGCTGCAAAATGCAAATGCATCAGACTGGCACAGAAACGCTTCTCAAACTGATCTGAAGGGTCATCTGGGACTGGGCCGAGAAAATCCCTCATTGTGGATGACGTAATTAAGCCAGGTATTTTCTGGTTCTGTCTGGAGAAGTTCTATTTGAACACGGCTGCCCTTCCTTCGTGTTTTTGACTTCTGAGGTGAAAGTGAAGATCTGACAACCAGAATAAAGTTGAAAATGTTTCCGAGCTTCAGTGACTGCAATGAACTTTTGTTTTTCACAGTAAAATGTGTACATTTGTTTTGTGAAACTTGTGAAAATGCTTTCTGGGGCGGACAAACTCACTCGGCGTCGGTCTGAGAGGGTCTCATGATGTTTTCAGACCGCTCTGTGACCTGGAGGCAGCGATCGACCCCATCAGCACTCCTGACGCAGACCAGAAGGACCTCATGTGTGTTTTCAGCCTCCGTTCACCCCGAGGCCCTCGCTGAAGAACCTCTGAGGGCTCTCGGCCTTCATTTGCTGCTGCCGCTGTAAGATGGAGGTTTTCTTTTCCTTTTTATTCTTTGGGGGGGAAGCCTGTGTTTTCGGGGACTCTGGGATCCAGTTGTGGAGCAGCTGTCTCCACAGAAGGCCGCAGGCGGCAACGAATGCCCACACAGCCTCACGTCTTTCCTCTCCACCGAAGCCGCCCACGTCTCTCCCTGTTTCACCTCCACTTTCTGTTTTTTTCCTGCTCTCCATCACACACTCATCCCTCCGTCCTCGTTGGCCTCTGCTGCTTGTGGAAATGGCTGCCGCCCATCAGACAGCGAGGCCGAGAGAGCGCGGAGAGAAAACCACATTCAGCATCATTAGGCACTTCTGACTGTGTGTGTGTACGTGTGAAGTGTGTGATTGTACCGGTTCACCGCGGCCTGCTCGGCACTGCCTTCATGTGTTCAGAATCAATGCTGCAGGTTTTTAAAGTGTCAAAAAACAAAAAATCATTTCCCTTTAATGGCTGATGTCGACCAGCAGCAGCATCACATCAACTTCAGGCAGCTTTAAAACCATGCTACACAACAGCTACAGCACAACTTTGTGTGTTGTTCCTTCAAATGTACACCTTTAAGGTGTAAAACAGGGAGATAAAACCACTGATCTATAAAATCAACAGATTTAGTCTCTCTACAGCTGAGACAGTAATTTATGGTATTTCATGGCTGCCCATTTATCTGTTTTGTGTTAAATAGAAGAAATAAAAGGCCAATAAAAAAATTACTAACAGCAAAGAGTCGGTTCTCTCAGCGGAGAGAAACTTGGTTTTGTTCATCTTTGTTCCCGTCTTATGTCAAAACATGGATTGTAATAATTACCTAATAATTGGAGACGGATTTCGTGCCTTAAAATAGTCGAATCACAAGATGAAACCCACGTGGACTGATTTATTTCACACATGTTGAAACCAATGACATCCAAATTTTCACGGTGTCTCAGGACCCCACCCCCCCCTCAATAAGATCCGTATTGAAGCAGCAGCAGGTCATGCAGAGACAGGAAGACGTTATCAGAGGATTACAGTCCTGGAATAGTTTTCCTCGGGGGAATATTAACAGCAGGCAACCTCATGACCCGAGAAGGCCAGTTAATAAAAGACATCAGGCCCCCGTTTTACATCAGCACTTATGATTAGCTCTTTCTTTGAGTGGCAGGGCGGGGGGGGTGGGGGGGGTGGTAAGTGAAATGGGATTTTAATGAACAGAAATCACGTGGAGATTATTATTTGGCAGATTCTCATCTCTCTGAGCTCCAACATTCAACAGAGGCGCTCGCAACAAGCTCCTGGTTTCTATGGAGAGTCCACCTACACAAATTCATGTGTTCATAAAGCAATCCCACCCCGATGCTGCTGCATCGCCCCTTCAGCCTGTCACTTTCCTACAGCGATGGATGTTTGTTAGAGATGTGACACACTTTCAATAATCTTATCTGACATATTGATCATCGAGCAGTGAAATAAATCCACAGCGGCTTGATGGACAAAAGCGTCTACATCTGGATCTACCTGTTCAAGCTAAAGATGCTTTTTTGTTTGTGCCGATTCTCGCAGTCACACTTGATCAAAATGAAACAATCAGGCCCCCCTTTGCTTCGTTTAGTTCTTCACCCCAAATTGCTGGATGCTTTCAGAATGTCACCGTCACTCTGCACATCTGCTCTCGGCCTCGTCGGCTGAATATTCAAGCCTCCTCGGTGCGAGCTGAAATGAGGAAACACCTTCGCAGCAGCTTTTTTTAGCTCCTCTGTCACAAAGCAGGAATGTGGGAGCTCAGCAGGGAGGAAACTAGATAATTGTTTCAGCATCGCCGGGCGTTTGTTTATCCAAAAACACATCAGAACGGGAGCGACTAAAGATGAAGCACTGCAGGTGGAAACTGTTGGTGGGAGCAGTGACTTTGGGCCATTATTAATTTAAAAGGTTGGAAATAAGAGATGACATCAAGAGATTCGCGCACCTGAACAGCTACAAAGTCAACCCGATGTGGAAAAAACCTTCAGTCATTAAGTTTTCTCTGTGTTGTAGGAAGTTCATCGTACCTGACCCCGAAACAAACGTCTGAAGTCAGAAGCCTTCAAAAAGCATCTTCTTCCTCCAGCTCTGTTTTCTTTAGCTTGATTAGTTTTTTTATTTCTTTTCAGTCATATAGTCTGAAAGAGACAAAGAATCTCTTGAATTCATTTTTCTTGCCGTAGGTATGTTGGGTTGATGCAGCCATCTTGTCTTTTAGGGAAAAACTCCTGCTTCTTTGAGGCCTTTTTGAAATAAGCGTTCCACTGCTGCCCCTCAGTGGAGCTAAACAGAACTGACACCAAAAGCAACAGACTTTAAAGGGCTTTAAATTAATTTATTAAAAAAAAAAAAAAAAGAAGAAGAAAAAAAGCATTTCTCCACAGAAGCAGAACAAACATATTTTTTTTCCTTTCACTATTGTTTGGAACGTGTACAATCAGAAAACAGACTCACCGGGTCGCCAGGGCAGAGTAAAAATAATCAAGCAAAAGAGGAGAGGGAGGTTGGTGATGATGATGGGGGGTTGGGGAGAGAATGAGTCTGCCAACACCACAACATCAACACATCAGTGAAGGAAGAGGAAGAAGGGAGGGAAACAAAACCACAGAACAAACAAACAAACACACAAAAAAAAAAAAAACGAAAAGAGGGAAGAAGAAGAAAAAGAAGAAGGGAAATGAAAAACATTTAATCAAGTGCAGGTCTGGTTCGGACAAAGCAGGTCTCTTTTTTTCTCTGATCTGTTCATTTTACAGTTAACATCTTCTCTGTCGGGTACATGCAAAGTCAGTATCTGGGACTACACTTGGAGATTCATATGTTTATATCGGTTATCTGTGCAAGTACGAAAATATGTAGGTATAACGAAGCAACTTCGAATGGATATGTCAGGAAAAGGGGAGGTGCCTGGAGGGGGAGGGGGGGCGGCGAAAATATTACCAAAACTATTACACCGTTTCACTGAACAGAAAAAAAGGTAGTCCACATAAAATAAAAAAAAATAAAAAATAAAAAGATAAGTGAGATGATATTTCTAACTTCCCGAAATGTCAGCGACCTCACCGTTTTGTACTCTTCCTTTAATTAAATTATTACTTATCTAGGTAAGTGAAAATACATTTAAAAAAAACAAACAAACAAACAAAAAAAAAAAATCCTATGTTCCACATTTTGAACAACAAAATACTGCATATCTACGTACAGCTGCGATACAAAGGAAGGTCAGTATTGTGAGAGAGGCTAGCTGCCAGAGTTTTCAGGAATATTGGCTCCGAGTTGATCCCTTTCTGTACGCGGTGACCGTTTTTTTTTTTCTCCTTTCTTTTGAACCGTTGGATTCAGTCGGCGGCGGGCCGGGTGGAGGAGGAAGGGAGGAGGTGGAGGAAGTCGTCTGCCGGAGTCTCCTATCTGCTCTGAGGTAGATGCGACAGAAAAGGTGGCGTCCGGCCGGCCCCCCGTGCTGAGTCAAAGCCCCCCCCCCTCTCCTCACCTCACCCCTCCACGTGAGGTGAAAGGTCAGCTCTTAAGGGTTAATCGTTGTTAAGGCTTCCTGTGGTCTTGGTTTAGTCGCTCTCCTGTTTCAGTGGCTCATGGGGCACAGCTTCTGAGTTCATCTTTGTCCCGTTTCATTTCATTTTGTTCTCCACCGACGGTCCAGTCTTTAAAGGGGTGGACATTATTATTTTTCCTTTTGTTGCTGTAGAACAGATACACTGAAAATGAAAAGAATCCTCTCCGTTTGGCACCTCTGCAGTCGCCAGTAGAAGGAGGAGTAGCAAAACGGCTGACGGGGGGGAGTCGAAGACAGGAGGGAGGAGAAGTGGTGGTTGGGGGAGGAGGGAGGGAGGGAAGGAGATGTGTGGTGTGTGTGTGTGTGCGTGTGTGTGTGGTTGTACAGACTAGTTGAGGTGGCCGCCTTGGTTGTTAGCCGCCGGCGAGTCCGAGTCTGCCGCGGCGAGGACGCTGGCCGAGCTGGCCGGTGCCGCCCCGTCCTCCGATTTGACCCGCTTGGCGTCCGGCTGTTCGCTGGCCAGCTGGTCGCCGTTCTGCCGCTTTGTGGGGAGGGAGGCGGAGGCGGAGGCGTGGGCCGCCAGCAGGTGGAGGGGGCTCGCCACGGCTGCTGCTGACAGAGGAAGAGCATTGTTAGCCAGCATCTGGAAGCAGCTGGGCTGCGGGACACGCGGTTTGGCTCAGATGGAGCCAGATGAAAGACCGACGGGTTCGTCGTAGCTGTTGGATGTTCTGGTTCATTTTTTTTTTTAAGAGCTTGTGAACCTCCAGCTGAAGGATTTAAAGCTTCTGCTGCGTGACGAGTACGTCAACACATTCATCTCCCTCAGCAGCTCCCTGATGAGGACGGTGATGATGAATAAAAGCGCATTGGGCCATCAGGTTAAATTTTTATCCTCTGATATTGGGCTGATATTGAGCCTGCATATGAAACTTTTGTTGTTTTAATGTAGTAATAACCGTTTACTCCACTTCATGTCCAGTAATGTTCATAAAATATTAACATATTTCTATTTTCAGTGTTGGACTAGGCCAAAGGGGAGATCTCTTTATCATGACCGTAGTAAACTCCAAAAAAAATTATTCTTTTTATATTCAGATAGTGATTTTAAATGGCATCCATCCCCGTGAGTCTCACCTGAGCTGGCGGGTCCATGGATGGCAGTGGTGATGCTGTGGGTGCCGTTCTGTGTGATGGCCTTAATAGGCAGCTGGTGCTGGCCCACGGGGGCCTGCTGCACTATGGTAACAGTCTGCAGCGGCGTGGCCGACTGGGAGCTCTGGATGATGCGACTGGAGCTGCCTATAGAGGTGATGGTGGGGACTGTCTCCACTTTGACTGAGAGGAAGGAGAACATCGGAGAAGTTCAGGGCTCAGGATCAGACCGTTAGATCTGCGTTAGCATCATAATCCCCCTTATCCCGCCTTACCTTTGACCTCTGTGTGCTCTCCGTTCTCCTGCGGCTCGCTCTTGATGATGGTGGCTGGCTGGGCGATGACGGTGGCCGGGCTGAGGGAGCCTGCCTGGATCTGCTGCAGGACGTGGACAGTCTGGACTGCCGGCTGGGAGGCGCTGGTGCTCACCGGGGACGCCATGGTGTAGGTCACCGGCTTGATGGTGGTGTGAGGTAACTGACGCTGGACTGCTATAAGTACCGGCTGGTTGCTAACAGGCGAGCCTGGAACGAATTTGGTGGGCAAAGATCCTTTAAATTTAAATCCATCTTAAAACAGATTCATTTGAAATCACAAGATCCTGTATAAATAATGGAAACTGAATAAAAACAGCAGCTCTGTGTGAGTCTGTTCTTTCTCACATGCTTCCTTTTTCCTTCACTCTGTTCAGGAATTAAAGTTTAACAAAAGTAAAGTCAAACTGATATGGAGGTCAATCTGAACTTTGGACATCAAACAGTCCTGCAACCTTTTGATAAAAATGTATTTTAAATCATACACATCATCTATGACTGCACAGTTAAGGGAAAAATAATACGGCCAGCTGCAATATCCAACTGATGAGGTTAAAATTGCCCCGGCCCGCTTTTAATCATAATCTCTAGAAATCTGAAAAGATAATTGCAATATGATTTGTTTGGCATATTCTCCCTTCCCTAAAACAGCCGGTCTTAAATGTTGAGGGTAAAGACAGGATGAGAAGCAGAACAGAGAGACCTCTGTCTTCCACACCAGATGTTTTGTCTGAGTGTGTTTTTTTCATCCCAGCATCGTTTTCACTCGACACAATAAAACGACCCTGAAAGTTACTGGAGTGGTGATTAAGTTTAACAACCTCCTTTATTGTGAATCCACTGAGACATTAAAGTTTTTATATTTGTTTGTTCAAGGCGGATTATTATTCGTGACATGAGTCAACATTTACGGGCGCTAAAGCGTCTGGCGTGTGCGTGACGGCCTTGTACCTGGCGTGTTTTGTGCAAAACGTGCTTCCTGGATGACTGCCAGTTTGGGCTGGACTGCTGCTGCCGCCGCTGTGGTGGTGGTGGTTGTGGCAGCGGCCGGGGTGGGAGCGGAGGAGGAAGAGGAGGAGGTGTCCAGCTCCAGTGGAACTGGGGAGCCCTCTCGTGATAGGCTGTCAGGGGTCTGGACGCCGCTGGAGTGAGCGGAGAGCACCCCCGAGTGATTGGGAGACGCCGGCGCACTCCTGGGACGAAACGTTAAAATTTACAACAGGAAGACGACGAGGACACATCACAGACACTATGACTCAAACTGCGGCTGCTGGCGATACAGTAATAAGTCAAGACACGTAACAATGAACACAGCAGGACTGTCAGCAGATTGTATTCACTCATGTGGAAGCACATATTTACTGCCAGTACAGTGAGCCCTAATAAGCGGCGCTGAGATGCTGTGACACAAAGCTTTACTGTGTTTTTCATGTCATCTAGTCCCTCTGCGGCGGAGGCAGACCTGGAGGAGAGGGGTCCGTGTGGGGTCCTGAAGCAGGGGACGCCCCGGGGCCTTCGTTTCCTGAAGGCCTGCTCGATGAGCTTGCTCTCTGAGGAGGGGTCTATCCTCCAGAAGGAACCTTTGCCGGGCTCCTCCTGCGACCGCGCCACTTTGATGAAGTAACGATTCAAAGACAGATTGTGACGGATCGAGTTCTGCAAGAGAAGAAAGACAAGAGCGGTGACGACGACGAGAGCAGGCTTTAAAGGGCCTGTGTGTCTAGGTTCAATATTAACTGAGAAAATAAAGGCTACACAAATACTGTGCAACTATTTTTTTTTATTTGTGGATCAAGCTTGATTTGTGTTGTTGCGGTACGATGATGATTGTCAGATCTGACAACACCCTCGTTAAAGCTCCTTTAAACAGCTGATTGCTGCAGATCCAGATCTTCCTGCGCTGGTCTGTTATTCCCATAATGAGGCTGAGACTCACCTGCCAGCCCTTGTCTGCAGTCCTGTAGTACGGATAGTTCTTTGTGATGTGATTGTAGATGCCGTTTAGTGTGAGCTGCTTGTCCGGAGCCAGAGTGATGGCCTGGACGATCAGCTGTGCATAGGAGTACGGAGGTTTGGAGTCGTCCTGGGGAGCAGAGAGGAAACGCAACAATCTCAAAACAAAAACGTCTTCCTGATCTTCTGATGATCAATATGTTCTTTTCTTTAACTCACTGGAGGAATGAAATGAATATTAATACCTTCTCCTATCATTGTGGTGATTTCTGAATCTGATCTCAAGCATTTCTGCAGGCTGCTGGTATGACAGTCCTCAAATATTTTCTTTTCTGGATTCAGCAACTTATGTCACATTTGATCATTTCACTTACTGAGATTTTAAATCTGACATAATGGGACCATTCCTCCTGTTTTTTTTTTCTTTTGAAGACAAACACATTTATAAATACTTTATTGAGAATCCAATATCTTTCTTTGATATACGCTGCTGCTGACAGTCACCAAAAGAAGGCTGAAGCTCAGAGAGGTTTGAGCGACTGCACAGA
This sequence comes from Echeneis naucrates, assembly GCF_900963305.1. Taxonomy (NCBI): domain Eukaryota; kingdom Metazoa; phylum Chordata; class Actinopteri; order Carangiformes; family Echeneidae; genus Echeneis; species Echeneis naucrates. The sequence continues at coordinate 1,593,494 of NC_042518.1, forward strand.
AGACAGATCTCCTCGCTTCCTGTCTTTAAATCTCTTTTAGAAACACACTTGTACTCCTTGGCTTTAAACTCACTGTAATTTACGGTTCACCTTGCTTGGCTTCCATGTAGTGCACTTGCTGCGAGTTGTCTTTATGTTTTTATTCTTAGCCATTGTGTTCATCTTTTTACATTGTACCATCTGTTGTAGTTTTATGATTATGTGCAGCACTTTGGCTACCTTTGCGGTCTTAAAAAGCGCTTTACAAATAAAATTACTTACAGTATGAACATTTTTCAGTTAAAAATAAATGTATTAAAAAATTACTAATTACTTTTAAATTCCCACTTGTTTTAATGTGTATTGTGATTACTGTGATGTTTAATCAGACAAATTAACATTTAGAAAAAGGTATAAAAGGTTTGTTTTTTTTTTCTGTGATACACTTTATGTTGACAGTATGTAGTTTGTTGGATATAATGAATGAAATATTTTTACAACTTTTACACCCTAAATTGTAGCTCAGATGAGAATAAAAGGACATCACTGATATGAACAGAAAGTTAGTGATGATGAGTGTGAGATCCTTTATGAATTACAACATTCAGGGTGTTTCAAAGCAGACAAAATGTGATTAGTTTGAAAGTACACGCTGCTGGAGATGCTGGCCGTCTCACCTTGGGACTGTCTCCTCCGGAGGCCTCTTTGTCGTTCTCAGGCTGGGAGTTGTCGTTAATGAGCTGCAGCTCTGCAGAGCTGACCATGCGACCGCCCATCCTGTATCCTGAAGAACCTGCGCCCCGCGGGCTGGAGGGGCACGAGTTAGCAGCACTGCAGGGAGGGAAGGGGGGTGACAGTGACGACAACGATAACAACAACAACAACACCGTTAGCTGCCAGGACACAAATATCATTTTCACCCAATGAGGAAACAACCAAATATAGTTTTGGTTCGAGCTCTCGGCCCACGCCTATATGGAGCGGGTTGTTTCATCCGCAGTCTGTGCTGCAGTGGCACGCTTTTGGCTGACTTCTATGCAAATCACCCTTCCTCACAGATTGGGTGAAAACGCTGCAGTCACTTCAGGACCCACAGAACCTGAGGCGACACACATTAAACTTGAATTATGTGCGATAATCTGGTAAATAGACCAAACAAACAAACAGACAGACAACGCTGCCTGTTTGCAAACAGCAAACATGTTTTTTCATTTAATCTGCACAGCGAGCCGTCGTATGAATGAGGAGAGCTGGGTGGCTTTTTTTTTTTTTGACCATATGGCTGAGATCAGGATCCAAGAGAGGATCTAAGAGTCTGAGGCAGAGCCACGTCAGTGATCACCGTGTAGGGGTCACACTGACAACTTAGTAATATATCTCCGAAGTCTCTTTGTATTTTTCTTTACAAAGTTTAAATAAAAAAAAAAAAAAGTCTCCACATATTCAGAATATTCAGAAACTCAAAAACTTTTCCCTTTAATAGGAGATTGCAGCTCACAAAACAAGAAAATTGACATTGTATTTGGTGATTTGAAGTTTCTATCTTTATCTGATCAGGAGTTCTGCTCATTCTTTGGAGCTGGAAAAATCCGCTCCAAAGCCTTTAATGTGACTCCAGACGTCACCATCAAAAGATGGAGGATGACAATGGATGGATAAACACACAGAAGTAAAGCAGCAAAGCTCCAGTCAGAGTCAGACTGATCCAGATCTGAATTAACTTTGTTCACCAGTTTATCCCTGAAGTAACATTTCACACACGACAAACAGAGCTGACAGAGAGCGAGCCGATTCTCCAGTTTAAGGAGGGAGAACATCACGTCTGCAGGTCAAACTATCGCAGAGCAGTAACGTATCTTGATAAGGCCTAAAATGCCAACCTGAAGGTCAGCGAACGCATCACTTCCTGTACCTGATGGTGCCGGTGGGCGACGGCAGGGGACTCATGAGGTGAGCGATGTTGTCTGGAATGTTGATGGTCAGCGGGGAGATCTGGGGCTGCACCGGTTTCACTGGGGACTCTGGAGCTTCACGCTTCACCTTCTTCCCGCTCGACAGGGCCGTGAACGTGATCTTGATGTTTGTGCTGGGGAACCTGAACGTGCACCTGCAGGAGGACACAGACAACACGATTCATTTGTTTGTTTCAAATCTTTCTCTGTAGCTAACGAAAACTGCTTTTCAAGAGACATGCAAAGCTTGGCTGTTTGCCGATCCTCTGCCCGACTTCAAACAGCTCAGACAGACGATGTGTAAGTTAATTAAATCTGAACGCTGATGCGACGGCGTGATGAAAAACTACACTGCAGAGGACTGGAAATCAAGCTGAAGCATGAAGACAGACATGAATTACAGACGGAGCTGTAAATTCCCCTCAGGTGAAAATGTGCCATCCTGCTCTGTAAATATTGGTGCTAACTGACTCACCTGTTCACACAAATCAGTAGAAAATAAATAAAATAAACTTGTGTCTGTTATTAATGATTAATTGGGTCAGTATATTAAATATTCATCATTTCAAGCTCCTTCAAGATGAAGATCTTCTGCTTCTCTGTGACTGTTTATCATATAATGAAGTTAATTGGGCTAAAGAGCTTCCCAGAACTTATTTGGTTCATTAGATGCAAAAATAATCAGGAGTTGAAGCCCAAGCAGGGATTTTATCAACCAGAGATAATATTCAACTCACGATAGGGTTGCATTGAATTTTTGAGACAGAGAAGGAACATCAGCTGTTCAGCTGATGTTTTTGACACCACAGTCACGGAGGACTCATGGATGAAAAGCGAAAGTGGCTGACGTCCAAAAAGTCTGATTGCAGTTCCCGATTTAACGGCTACATCAAATTCAACCAATCGGGAATTACTAAATATATGAAAAACAAAACAAAACAGATTGAGTGGCGGTTTAAAAGAAGGTTGTAGCCTCGTTTAGAAGAGCTCAACATGTGGTTTTGGGTTGGGCCCATGTGTGCTGCATTCAAAATAATTAAAATACATTACATATCATGTCAGGTCATTCAGAACCGTTTCTTTGAAGAGACGACGGCCTCATCTCTTTGTGTCAGAGATGGGACCTCGACTTCTTGAACTAACAGGCATATGGAAGGAACAGCTGAATGATTTAACACAACTGGTCTGAAACACTGACATTGCCAACAAATGGAAGAAAATTCTCCATTTGATTTACAGAGGAATTAAAGAAAAACACTAAAACCACCTACACGGATTCAGGATCAGGGTGACAGAGCCAACAGAGACTGAGGAAGGTGGAAGAGGGATTTTTTATTATACCGTTTTTCTTTTGGTAAAAAAAAAACAAAAAAAAAAACAAACAAAAAAAAAACCAAACAAACAACTAGTTCATATCAAGAGGGGAAAGCAGAAACCGAATGGAGTCACGGGTCCTTAAAAACCATCCACCGGGACTTTGTGATGTCATAAAAGCGGCTCGGCTCCTCTCTGAAAGAGGAGAGACAGAACTACACTGGTGATGATTTTTGGTTCTTAAAAGCAGATACAGCTCAAAACGGTCACAGCTGATCAGAACATAGAAGGGACAGTTTAAAACCAGCATTCAGGAACAGGCTGCCTGACACCCTGGAGACAGAGCAGGCACACACTGCGTTTCATTTAGTTAACAAGTGCCAGGCACAGCAGTTTTGTTTTGCCAGGCTCTCACAGAGCTGGCATCTGCTGAGAGAACCGTATCCCTGACACTTGCATCTCGAATTAGCCTTTGCTGTTCACAGGAGGAGACTGAAACGCTTCCTGGAGCCAGACTGGTGAGAGGAGACACTTTCATTACGCATGGGCCCTTTTTAAAGGAGGATCTGATGAAGTTATGGAAGAACCTTAAATAACTTCACAGCCACTGCGTCTGACAGTGACGACACCGATATCTAAATATTCCAATAAATAAAGCATCAAAGACAATACTGTGGCTTTATGAGGCCTCCTGCATCTCTCCTACTAAAACAAACACAGAGAATCTGTTAAATTTTATTCTAATACACGGCCTTCACATTTTATTTTTGGCTCGTTCCTGTAATTAATAAGCAAAATATTCACCTAAACCATTACAAAAGGCCAAGTTCCAGAGTCCACAAGCATGCAGGTGCTGCTGCAGTTGGAGATTATTGATTATGAAGTCTATAAATCTGACAATAATAAGACGACCAGTCCTCCCAAGCCCAAAGCCATCCAAACCATTGCAGCTAAAATGATCCCTCGACCAACTGGAACTGAATTAGCCGTTGTTTTCATAACCAGTTAAATGTTAGTCGGTTTCGGAGCAGACTCACTTAAATAAAAGTCGGTATTTGGTGCTTTTCTTGGAGGTCTTCGATGGTAGAGTGAAGTTTGTCAAGTTTTAAAAAAAGAAAATGCTGGTTGGTTGAGATGATCTGATACTTTTCCACAACATCCTCTTGTTGTTTATTTAACTGATATAAAATTTGTCTTAGTTTCACATGAGACAAGGCTTTTATGCTTCTGGAGGAAATGTGGATATTCCAAATTTCCTGCCATTTTATTGAGAACAAAATTGAGGAAATTCACCAATGATGTAAATAATTTAATTGTTCGTCATTGTTCCCATTGGACAAAATTTGGTAAGAACTGCTCTCTGAATAGAAACATCTCAGAGTAAGGACTCAAACTGGGCTGGGCACATTTTTCTGTTTATCAATACTCCACCAACTTCCCCTGAATCCTTCCATATTTTAAATTTATAATTGGGAGTTTTTAATTTCACTAAATGTGGCTCATTGCTTTGGGAAAGTTGTGCTTATCTAGCTGAACACCGCCCCCCCCCCCCCCCCAATTCCGTCCTCTCCGTGCCTGTATTCATACAAACCTCTCTATTATAAAAATGGGGCCAAACTCACAGACACACAGTTGCTATGCTGCTAAGCTGGCAGAACAGCAACAAACAAAGTGCATTCAACTGAGCACTTTTGCTTTTACTCCCCCCACCTAGACTGTGAAAATTAGGAGAATGTAAACAAAAGAAGACAACAAGACAGGAAGGGCACCAACTCAGAGAGGATTTATGGGTGTGGGACAGAACGGGGGCAGGGAGCGAGGGAAGCGAAGCAGAGGGAAAAGACGTTCTCCTCTGTTCGCTCTGTTTACATCACCAAGGAGGAATCCCTGGAATACAACCGACCTGTCCCCTGGGCCACAGCACTGCAAGTTCTCCCATCCTGCCAATCTTCTTCGTTCAGGGGTCTTTCATTACGTCTCCTCAAGATCAGAGATTACAGTGCAGCATTTTAGCTCATGCTAGGTAGTATCTTTAAGTGTAATAAAGACTGCAGCTGATTAAAAGCTCTTTATCGGCAGGCGCCCGAATCAATAGGAATCTGAAACCATTCCTGCTTCTGATACAGGAAAAAGAAAGAAAAAAAATCTACCACTAGCAGCTCAGACAGAACCAACTGAATTTATTTTTCTGTTCAAAAAGCTAATTCAGGCATCACATCGAGTCAAAACAAGTATTTTCTTTGTGTCATGCAGAGAGAGAGAGAGAAAAAAAGGTTTTCACACAGAGATTGCACAATAGCTGAGAACAGGGTGGGAAGTGTAGCCAAAGTCGGCAGAGGCTGGTATGTTTCTCCACATGAAACTGATCTTTTTCTGAGAAAATCCCAAATAAACCTTTCCGGTGAAAATGTAAACAAGCTGCTTTGGCTTATTTACGTGTCACACACAAGCCACCCATTGTGGTTTGTAGTTTCAATTCTGCAAAAACGGTCTTTATTTTTTTGGCTCTTCATTGCTGTGTGAAACCATGTGTCAATAACAATCCAGCGTTCCCTTTCACTGGCTTTGACATATTTCAAAACTATGGGCAACATCGTGAAGGATAACACAATTAAATCCATGACTTTCCTGGTCCTGGATGTGTAAACGATTCCCCCAAATCTAATGTGACTTTTAAATTATCTGATCGACATTGACACAAAACAGAAAATCTTTACACTTTAGAAGCTGGAAGCAGAGCCTGGTTGGCAGTTTCATGGGCCTAACAAACAGCTGATTTCAAGAGTCAAAAAATCCATAACAGTTTTGAAACATTGCTTGTTTTGCTGAAAAACATCCAGATAAAAGATATAAAAACAGACATATGTTGGTGTAGAACCAGGAAGCTTGTTGAATGAATGAATTAAACAATAAAAATGGCTGGCCACCAATTTTCTATTTATAAAATTAACATCAAAACTTAATCTTTAACTTCACCTGTCTCGGCCACTCAAACGTGGCTTGTATCCAGATGGAGTGGAAAACAAAGTTATACAACTCATTGACAAAGTGAAACACAGATCAGGGCAGATCCTCCCGAGTGATAAATGTTTGCTTGGATTTCACAACAGCACATTATGAGCACTCCTAAAAGTTAAAACAATGGCACAGTGCAGGCTCCAACCTGCACAGCATGGCTGTGGAAGCATGCACACACCAAACTCTCCTACAAAAACACGCCTCGGTCCACTTTAACAACGACGCACACAGCTCCAATCCGTGTGTAATAGTAAATGTAGGTAAATAATTGATTATTTGACCGACTTGCAGAGAGGTCAAAGGTCCCGGGCTGCTGTGTTGTGAGCCGGCAGGGCGGGGACGGCTCGGTTTGTTTACGTTTAGGGGTCGAGAGAAGAGCTCCATTCACAACTAGGGCGATGCTACAGCTAACCACTAACTACCGTGTTTATATGACCCACACAATGGTGTGTGTTTACACTTCTGCAACACACACACACACAAACTTCACAGTCCACGTGATCGAGCAGGAAAAAAAACAAACCAAATGCAACTGCAAAGCTCCTGTAGTGACCAGCTAGCTAACGTCTTTTAGCTAACTAGCGGCAGTACGGACACTGAGGAATGCGGCTAATGCTAAGTTGCCCCACACATGAAGGGGAAGTGGTAGTAAAGGTGGTTGTTGGGGGTATATGGGGGTAGCAAAAAATGGGCAGGCAGCTATTTAACAACTATGATAACAAAAATGACAACAAAGAAAAACAGCTTTGGGGACAGGATGCGGCGTTGTTGCTAACATGCTAACACACGTGGTCCTGCTAGCCAACAACACAAACTGTGTTAACGCTGTTTGGTGTGAACTTTAGCTGCCTGGCTACATCCATATGTCGGATGGATGGTGAGGTGGCGGGGGGGGGGGGTGCAGGAGACTTACATTCGTGGTAGCTGCAGAGGGGGGGCGCCCCGTCTGAGGAACACTCCATCTACAAACACCCCGTTTTTGCCCAGACACCTCAGGTAGAAGTCTCCGCTGCCGGCGCCGTCGTCGCTGGCGGTGAATATCTCCAGATGCCTCCGGGAGATGAAGCTGGAGTGGCCCATGCTCACGTCCACGGAGCCCTGAGACGAGTTCCGGCCGATGGTCACCGAGCGCTTCTTCATCATGTATTCGAATTCACGGCCCTCCAGCCGGGCAACCGGCCCAGACGATCCGCTCACCACGGCCATGTTTTGGAGGGGGGACTCGGGAAAAAGTCGCTAAATGCCGAGCGCCAGTGGGGGGAGGGGGTGGGGTAAGACACCGGGGGTAAGGATGCCCGACTGCGGCCCTTCAGTGGCGTGTGAACGGAGCCGAGCTACGAGCGGGGCATCGAACTGAAAACGGGGGCTTTAGAGGGGAACATGCGAGGCCAGGGACAGCGGCTCCGACCCACCGCCGAGAGAAAGGCAAGCGGAGCGGCCCAACCAAACCCGGCGGGGGGCGGGCCTGGGCTGGACTGGCGGTGCGCTGGGCCAATGGGAGAGCCGCACCGTGAGACGCCGGCCAATCGGGAGCCGGGAGAGATTAATTTCCTCCGCCCCAGTAGAGGATGATGCGTCAAGGTCGGTTGGCACTGCAAAAGCGACGCGGTGAGACGGAAGAGGCGGCGCATGCGCTCCCAACCGCACAGGAAGGGAGTGGATCAACGGCGCCGCACGTGTGATCGGGGGGTTATCGATCATCTGATTATTGATCCAAACCAAAATCGATCACTTGTATCGAGGCAGTTTTTCAACATATGCCCCCCGCTTCATTCAGTCTCCAGCCCACACAGCTGGATGGTCTTCCGGCTTCACTATAAAATCCGCTCCGGGTTTTACCCGTCTCCCCTCTTTGCAGCAGCCCTTTGGCTCTATTTGATTTGATTTTACGTGATTTTGTTGCATTTAATTTAATTTAATTTAATTTAGTTTTTTATTTCTGTTTTATTCGATGAAATGATCGTCGTTACGTCGTTACACACTTTTTAAATCAGTGCACGCGCTGTGTGTGTGTGTTGGGTGACCCCGCCATCTGCAGGCCACTTGTTTGTAAACACCAGTGCGCGTGCACGTGCGCGCCCGCAGCACTTACAGGCCTCATGGTAAAGTCTCTGTGAAGGTGTGAGCTGATGATCAGCTGATGGTGCACGCTTTCTGAACTTCCACAGAGAAAAGACAAAGAAAAAGGAAACAAATAATAATAGAAGAATTTCTTCTTCCTTTTCAGTTTAGTTACTTAGTTAGTTAGAATCTCTACAGAGCTGAAAGAACCAGCCAGTCCATGAAAACATGTTCATCAAGCGTGTTCTTTTTTATGCCAGTTTTTATCTGTTTTATGGTATAATCAATGAAATAGTAGTCAAATCGAAGTCATTGTCATATAATCATAATATTTTTTTCCTAAAGCAGTGAAGAATCATGCTCAAGAATGCATAATAATAGAATTTTTTTTTTTTTTTTTTTTGACACTCCAACATAGAACTGGATGGGACGTAATTTGTTGCAGTTTTAAATAATTTTATCTGGATGTTATTTAGCAGCGTTGCATCAGAACAGACTGGAAATAAAATAATGAGCAGCTTTTGTTTTTTCAGAAAGGTGAAATGTGTCATGAAAACAATATCCCTTAAATGTGAAAGCATTTTCATGGTTTGTTTTTTTTTTTTACGGAAAGCGGAAAGTATCTAATATCTAACTATATATATATATATATATATTTTTTTTTTTTTTTTTTTTTGCATATCATGCAGCTCTAAGCAGAATTAACTTTCATCCATCAGCTTTATCAACCACTGGAGGGAGATGTGCACCTTAAAAAGCCTCCAAAGATGACATCATGTGAACTCCAGAGCCATTTTATGATTTCAGAGTCTGGAGGAGTGATCACAAACAGAGCACAGTAATGCAGTGACGGCAGCATCACTTCATCACCTGCCAGGAGACAGATTTATATCCACACAAACATTTATCTGCTTATTAATGAAGCAGCATTTTCAGAGCACAGAATGTGTCAACACAAGCTGCCTAATGGGATTGATTTCCATCTGAACACTTAAATGCACGAGCCTGACTCTTTCATGTACATAATTTGACAGAGCAAATCTCAGCTAATAGCACCCATCAGGATGATTTAATAAAGCCACATAGGAAATAAAAAGCGTCTGAAATATTAAAATCCTTTAAATGGAAGACATTTTTATCTGTGCAACTCTGACTGTACTTCCTTACTCTTTGTCCTGTTTTGTTCCATTTCCAGCATGTTCCAGGAATTGCAGCTGTGGCCGCTTGTGACTCAGTTAATGCCACTCAATTGTTAGTCAAAGCTTTTCCAAACCACTATGGGATTTAATAATATGTGCTCAGCAGGAAGAGCATATAGACTTTAGAAGGGAGCATTGTTTGATTTGAGCCGCCAAGAATTCAGCGTGTTTGTCTGAGCACAAAAAAATATCTGATGATGCTCTGAAGGTGGACAATACCTGACTCAGCCAGAGGTAAAGGCTGACAGACTGGACTCAAAAAAAGCATTATTACATCTGAATTTCCCCCTCGGGGATAAATAAAGTATATCTATCAATCTACTAAAATTGCAGTGACATATGCCATCAAGACATATTTGGGGGTGTCAGTGTAACAGAGAGGGCAGAGGCCCCTGGGCAGCTGGGTTTCCATCTCTTTGCAGATTCAGAGAGGCCCATTACGTCTCCCCTCCATTTCCTCTCTCAGGGGCAGGAACCAAATGGACACATTAATAACACTCTCCACGTCTGAGCTAATGGCGCCTTGAGTGCTGATTAAGGCTGGGAAAGAATCGGGCGTGGAGGATGAGTATTAGTTTCCCTCTCCTCGCTGCGCTGTTTTGTGTTGAACAAACTGAAGATGTTGCTGTTGTTGTTGTTGTTGTTGTTTTTAAAAGGAAACCCTCAGCCAATTTAATCAGGCTTTGGATCCATAGCTCCATGTAACAACATGGTTCTTGCCTTCCTTTTTTTTTGTTTTTTTGTCGTTGTGAGAGAGGTGTGTATTCTTTCTCGCACTGGGTGGATCTGACTAAAATGACCCGGCACAGAAACCCACACTGCCTGTTTAGCTGGTTTTGCTCTAATGAGGAGTCGGCTCACAGAGAACACAACAACATTTGTTTTAAAGCATGTTTTTGTTACTAATTTCAAAAGCTTATTCATCTAATGACACATACTGAAGTATAAATATGTTCTCATTGTACACAGATGGCAGTAATGACATTAATATAAATAAGGCGCTTGATATCATCTTTATACAACTTTACTTTAAGCCTCTTCCTCCTATTGAAAGTGCTGAGAAATACATTTTCCACTCCAACAAAATCCAGGAATCACTAGTGCACGACATTACAAGTTGTTTTCGCCCTGAAGTCAAAGGGTGGAATCGTTTTTTTTAGCTTCTAGGATTATTCAAATGCATTCCAGGTTGCAGCTGGATTTGAGTTTATCACATATCCTTCACTCAGGCAAAACCTCAAGGAGTTCAGGGATCCAGGGACTCACAAATTCATGATTTTTGATGAAGTTTCTGCTTCAGTCCCACCTGCCAGTTCCTCCTTCCCCCCCCCCCCGTCATCACGACGTTGGTCTGAAGGAATCCGGTCTCTTGTCCCGCTTCAACTCCAGTCCGGCTAACCTCCTGCTGCGATTTTCACAGGATGTCATGTTTGGACAGGCTGAGCTCCTCGTCGGGCACGGTGAGGTTCCCCAAGTACCAGAATATCCAGAAGACCAAGCTGAGGAAGATCAGCAGCGGCCCGGAAAACACGAAAAAGTCCCAGAAGCTCAATGGCGCAAAGATCCCCACGAAGAAGAGGACGAAGCCGATCACGTCCAGAATCAGAGCCAGCGTCAGGAAGGGGATGGTGGACTTCCTCTGCTCCATAGCCAGAGCTATCCGAAGGTCTTGAGAGGAGTGAGAGCGAGTCTCTGCAGAGAAGTGCTCCTGCTGCTTCTTCTTCTTCTTCTTCTTCTTCACGCCTTACATTTCATTCATAGCTAAAGATTTAGCGGCAAGACTGGTATCCAACCACAGCAACTGGTTGTGATGCAAATTAACAGCAGCAGGAAAAGAAAGAAAGATAGAAAGAAAAAACTCAGTCCATCTTCATTCCTTTGCAGGAACAACTTGCTCGGCACCTTTTGACATCAACCTATTGTCCAAAACCGACGTGACAGATTTCTGAACACACATTTCCCAATCAGAAGCCATTCAGCTCGTGTTTACACAGTGATAAGCCTGCTATAGTTAATTGCCCTTTTTTTGTTCAGATAATGAAACTGCATCAATGAGTTGCATCTTTTATCAGACGCTTCACAGATTTACCCCAGGAAGTGTATTTGACCTTCATATTTAGCTTGGGAGCAGCTGCTTTCAGGCCTTCCCTAAATATTTAATAATTCACGCTTCACTACAATGACGACACCTTTTGTCACAAAGAGGAAATTCACATCATGGAAACTTCTGTCTGCACCTGGTTTGACCAGTCAAGCTGCCACTATCTGTCTCTGCAGCTTCGACACACAGTCCTGCCAAAAACAGCAACTTTCAGGCCACGGTGACATTTTCACACGGCATTAGTCTCATGATCAAAATCTGAGGATTAAAGCAGGAGCTCTTCGCTGCTGGTCGATACGACACGGGGTTGCCAGGTTGCCAGGTCTGGTGTGATCTCCTGTGGAGGATTTTGCGGTTTGTTTACCCAACTGAGACAAAACCAGTCTGACCAGTGTGTGTTTGACAGTAAGTCAGAAAACAGATGGGGCCTGACTAGACAGATGAATGACACAACAGTTTAGGGAAAAATAATGAATAAAAATTCAGTTGAAATAGTCGAGGACCGCCCAGAAAGGAATATTTAGCTTCTCCGATTCGCTGCGTCTTAGTTAGTAGCAATAAATCAGTTGAACGGAACTGGATTTGCATGTTATTTCAGTCAAACAGGAATAAGTGGGTCCAAATTATTTCAAAGGATCTAATTTTTTACCTCCTTTTCTTTTTCTCTGTGCTTCTGTTTCTTCTGGCCCATGATCTTACTTCCACTTCTGGACCAATTCTGGTGCTCACAGAGGAACTCACAGAAAACACAGCTGTGCTTCTCTAACTGCAGGCCCGGGCCACAAAGTTCATGCTGCTATCTGGGAATTTCCTGGAGACCAGTTAGAGAAATGGGCAACAAAACAGGAAGTTTCAGAGCTGAGACCTTGAGTGTAAAAAATAATAATAATAATTATAATAAAAATTGGACAAGTTGATTCCTCAAATGGTTGGACTTTGGTTCTAAAGCTGTCTTATAAGATGTCCCGGTATGTTTCATTCTCTTTCCCCACTTCGGGGGAGTCCAGGGAGTCATCATACCCTTCGTTGTGGTAGACGCTGGATTTGCCCCAGGTCACCCTGCTGGCTTTGGGTGGAGGGGCCGGTTCCGCCTCCTCCTCCCGGGCTACCTTGGCTCCTGCCTCGGCTCTGGCAGGCTGGTTCAGCCGCCTGGATATCTTCCTGGCCAGCATCACGACCACGCTGCTCCTCCTCCTCCTCTTCAGCTCCTCGTCCTCCTCGGGAACCTGGACGTTGCCGACGTACCACATCATCCACAGGCCCAGGCTGAAGAAGGTGATCAGGGCGCCGGTGTGGATCAAGAAGTCGCCGTAAAAGCGGCCGTCGACGCGCAAGTTGGCGAAGATGCCGACGAAGACCAGAACCAGGCCGACGGCGTCGAAGACCAGAGCCAGGACGAAGAAGGGCAGGCAGGCTCCGATGCAGCCGATCGGGTCCATGACGGAAGCCCGGCAGCCTCCAGCTGAGAGCGTAACGGGAGGATGCTTCTCCAGAGCGCACCTGAGCTCACCTGCAGGGACCCGCCCCTCCTTAAAGCCCAGACAAACAGGGCAGCTCCCCCCCCCCGGATCCATCTCTGTGCACACAGCAAACACACAACCTTAGACACACACAGAGACCTGCAGGAGCTCTGACTTTGACAGTCAAATGTGTTATTTTGCATGAATCAGCTGCTCGGCTGACTGTGTTGAATATTCTCTGCTTAGTCACCAGGATATCAAAAATCTGAAGCTCAACACCTCCACGAAGGATTGTTCTTAATATAATTAATGATATTTCTCTGTTTATTCTCCTTTTCTACACAGTTGTGTCTTCTTTACAGGTCTTTACTTTACTGGAACAGACGGTTTGATGTTTTATGTAAAAAGTCAAAAGAGTCAAAAGCTCATTTTTATGGCTTGATAAATAAGAAATTTGAATAAAGACCAACCTCATAAAATGAAGTAAACAGGTGGATATAAAGTCAGTACGTCTGTTATATATTATCTACTTTTATTTTTTGACTATGTTTCAGTTTCATGGTGGCAAAACTTTTCCTTTAGTGATCAAAATTGCATCAGCCGATCAGCTGACATCAGATCTAACGTGTGTTTGTGTTTTTAGTCACCGCCTGTTTCCAGAGGTGTCGTCAGTGAAGGTGAAATCGAAGATCACCAATGGAGAGTGTGATGAAGGCCGGGCTCACAGATGTCACTGCAACATGGGCCGCAAACAGCCTGGGAACTGAGGTGGGGCAAAAGGGCCGGTCTAAATAGCAGGAAGCAGGCGAGGGAAATGAGGAACAGGTGTGTTGGTAGGTGAGTGGTGGGAACAGGAAGTGAGTCTGGGTACCTGTGTTTGGGAGGTGGAGCGTTAGAAACAGAAATCATTCCACCCGTTACGCTTCCAGTTCCAAAAGCTGTGCAAAAATCTGTTTGACTTTTAGGCCACTTAGTGTGCTGTTTAAAGGGGGGGGGGGGTTCAGTTACATTTACAATTTAATTTCATTATCGACCAGAAGATTTTGCAGTTCGCCTCTTTTTTATGTTTTATTTCCTCTACTTTTGAAATATTTGTTTTATATTTGTGAGGAGAGAATAAAAAGAGATCAACTCTAAAGACATCTGGGTCCAAACAGGCACATACAAACAAACACAAAGAGATAAGAGAGACTAAAACAGATTTCTTGATGGCTGCCAGCCGTTCCTTTGTGCTTTCTAGCAAAACAATAAGAATATTGATTATACACGCTTTAAATACAATCAACTCCCAAAAAGTCCAATCTGATTATAAATAAATAATGCCCCTTCTGATCTGACGCCAGCTTTTAATGGCTTACTTCACATTCTCCTGCCTCCTAACATTCAAATACCAAGAAAATACACTTTCAGGCCACAGTAGTCAAATAGTTTCCTCTTTACATACATTTGAGGACTGAGTGGACTGGACGCAGTAAACCACGAACATAAGCTCTTTAATTATTTATGACTTGGCATGGACTGGACCACACAGCATCAGGAAATCCCCCCTTGTCCACTTTTCCCCTCATAAATATTCATTCAAGTACAGTTTTCTCTCTAGTGTCCTCATTGCCAAATTGTGTGTGACTGTGTGATAATTGAGTTTCGTACATCTCGTCTGTTGTCGTCCCCTCATCTTCTTTTTCCACAGTTAATGCAAAATGTTGTCATGCACGTCGGAGACGGGGATAAGTGCTTTGTTTTCTCCGTCCACTTGAATCAGCGGAATAAAAGTAAATGTCAGGGTTTGTGGAGTTGTTTTCAGGTCAGTGCGTCCTCACAGGTTGAACACGGGGGGCCTGTAGTAGCTGAAGGGCTTCTTCATGTTGGACCTCTTCCTGTTCTCCTTGGTGATGGGGATCAGGACCACGCCCACCACGAAAACCATCAGCCCGATGGACAGCAGGGCCGGTCCCAGGATGTTGGTGACCTTCCTGCAGTGGCCGGCGAAGTACAGGCCGCTGATGATGATGCCACACACCAGGAAGCTGCCCCCGGTGGACATGAGGTGGATGGGGAACCAGAAGACCTCACACTTGCTGCGCGAGGCCTCGGTGGTCCAGATGGACTCGCTCCGAGAGAGGCTGAACACGGTGCTCTCTGTGCGGCTGGGGGGCGTCAGCTGGTCCCTGGACTGGGAGAGGGTGCACTCTCCCAGGGGGATGTTCTCCGGGCTGCCTGGCATGGCCTCCTGGACGGCTCTGCGGAAATAAAATCAGTCCGAGGGCGCCTGACGTCTTTCATGCAGGAAATTAGAAATCCTAATTAAGATATTACATAAAAAACAGAGATAACATAACAGGAAGTCATCATTTAACTCTTAAAATCACACGGACAAAATCAAGCAGAGATTTATTGTTAAAATGTGATCTTAGAATTATATAACAAGGTGTCTTCTCTGTCTAATAATGCCACGGCTTTTGTCACACGCTGCGGCCGTTCCCAGGCAAACAGGAGAAAAGAAGCAGACTTACCTTCAAAATCTGGACCAACTTCCTTTGCCTGTCAAGTCAACGATAAGTTTAAATCTGACCCATCAGAAAAGATCCAGAAACCCGAGGAGGGAGCTGACAAAGCTACCGTCCGACCAGAGAAACCTCTGAAAAGTGTTTACGGACGCTACAGACTCTCCACTGAGCAACTATCCACCCACCCTCTTCTGCTCTCTCCACCTCCTCAAGAGGATCCTGTGACCACCGTCCCCTTACCATCATCAACCATCGCAGGCGGTCTGTCCCGACGACACATCCGGAGCGAGGAGCTTGCCTTACGGTCCCCAGAGGATACACATAGTGCCCCCAAAACTCCCAGATGGACCCTCACTGGGCTGTGAGAGAAAAACAGCTCAAAAAATTTCCCAGGACTTGATCAAATAGGAAGGAAAAATATCTGGCTCACTATTTTCCACACAAAGAGTGAGTAGGGCAGGGCAGCAAGGAGGAAATGGCTCTTTGTGAAGCCCGATTGATGCAGCAGGCAATCACCCATACAGAGACTTTCCGATACAGCCTGATATGTTGGCACACTATTGATCCCAAAGCACCCCGCAGCAATTATCTGCAAGTTGTAGTTTTGTTGGCTGAACATGAGTTCGATGAAATCTGTGTAGCGTAATTAACCCAAAGATCCGGAATGTCAGGTGGAGAAATTTTGGCCAGATTCAGATTCATTCTGTTTGTTTTGTCTCAGATGGAGAAGGAGGAAGGTGGGGTGGGGATGCTGCTGCAATATGACACTGCTGCTTCCATTAAACAGGCCCAATATTGCATTTGTGTCTCTGTTGCTTTGGCGTGCTCTTCTGGAGAGACTCGAGAGTCGGCACGGGGCCTCCCCCCCTTTGAGACGATTACGCTCTCCTGAGCGGTGAAAATGGCTCCTCGGTGCCGACGCTCGTACTTTGTAAACACTGAAATCTCATTTCTGCTGTCGTCTGTTTAAAATGCACCGCTGTGGCATCCTGTGGCCTCGACGCCAACACGACAGCACCAGACAATAACTGCAATGAGCCTCGTGGTCCAGCAGAGAGCAGCGCTGGCCTGCGTCTCGGCTGGACTGTGGCGCCTGCACGTCTGAGCTTTTAGTTAATTAGTCAGTTTACTAATGTTTTTTTTGTAATTACCTCAGGCTCCAGCTCATCCTGACTGATCAAAGTCTTTTATTTTTTTGCAGCCACATGTGAGAAACTAATTATCCATCCCATGTAATGTGTTGCGACTATCTTGCGACTATGACATGCCTAATTCTCCTTAATGGCCCGGTTAAGTGGGCTGTTGATCATCGTCATCTGAAGGCATTTTAAATCTGTTAGGAGACGGGCTGCAGGCCTCCATCCGTCAACTGTGTTTGATCAAGTAAATGACTTCAAGAGTTTGGCAAGAGGATGAAGGATGAAGCTTTTGGATCTGACGGCTGCTGCTCGGGTCATAAAGTGTCATTGATATGTTTTTTTTTTTGTTAGAACTTCATTAAGTCGGTTCTATTTTCTAATGTGAAAATGAGTGAATTATTTATCATTTTTTTACTGCCTGTCTGACTAAACTATATAACGTACAGCATGGGGTTGACCTGTGCACGTTCTAACTGGATAATTCAATTCCAATTCGGGACCTGGTGGGGGCAGATTTGCTTCAAGGCCGTGCCAAAGGTCCCAACCCAGAGGAATCCTGGGTCAGCAATGTTTTGATTCTTTTCTAAGATATTAAGAATTCAACTATAAGGGACAGCCCATCAGTGATATGGTGGACCACATGTGATCTCCAGGCTCCTCCCAGATACCGTTAAGGTCACTGATCACCGACATGGCTGATAGAGCGGTGACCACCGTGACATCACTCATTGGTTTGTTGCTGCTGTTTGGAAGCTTGAAGTCCGTCGGCCATCTTAGTTTTTTGAAACCAGAAGAAACCATATTTAAGTGGAGCTGAGGAAGAATGAGGGTCGGACCTCTTAAAAAAACAAAACAAAACATCATGTTGTATTTTGAAAGTCTGTAAACTAGAGACTGAGACCATAAACTCATCAGGGAGGAGAAGGGACATTTTCCCATAGACTTCAATCCAATCTGACTTCTTGAGAATGAATTCTTTTTCTCCACTTTCCAGCCCCTAAAACCCCGTCGACAGTCTGG
Source organism: Echeneis naucrates (assembly GCF_900963305.1). Taxonomy (NCBI): domain Eukaryota; kingdom Metazoa; phylum Chordata; class Actinopteri; order Carangiformes; family Echeneidae; genus Echeneis; species Echeneis naucrates. The sequence continues at coordinate 1,611,244 of NC_042518.1, forward strand.
ATAGTAGATGGATGGACTTTATCACTTTAAGCTGAATCAAATGAGCCCTAAAAGAAATTGGAGTTCTTGTGTGAAGATTGATGGCAGCGCTCGTATTTTTGAAGCTTATTGCTGTTGATGCGTCATGCTCATAATCTGAACGCCAGCATATCTGAGTATCCAGCAGACAAAACGAGGGCGATAAAATTCATCTTAATGGTCAGCAGGCCGTAAAGAAAGCAGGGTGGGTCAGCGCTCGCCGTAAATTATCGGCCGAGCTTCATGACTAAAATTTACTTTCAGTTGTCGGTACTGAAAATGAATAAAAATAATTGATTTACCGGGACAGTGAAGGGGGGGGGGGGGGGGGGCGGGCACCAGGCTCAAACAGGCTCCTGTATCATATCACAGGTGGATTATGGGACTTGTCGGTGTTCTGTAGTTAAAAGTTAAGCCTGAATATTGGTGGAGCGTCATACAGGTATCAGTCTAATCCTGTTTGATAACACAAACACAGAGGGCTGGCAGGGATTAGAGCTAATAAGCCTCATCTTGAGTCAGCAGCGGGGGGCAGGCGGGCAGGCGGGCAGGGGGGGTTTAGGGACCGGATTCAAATGAACTGCGGACTTTGAGGTGCAGCCCTCAAACTCCGGTTAAAGCCACCAGAACTAAGATGCTCTAACAACTCCAACCCTTTGCGGTTGCAGGCTGTGGATTAAACAGGAACACTGTTTTGGTTTTTTGGGGTTTTTTCTGGCCAAATGAAGCCGCACACAGAGCCTCGTTAACTCCTGAGCAAATATCAATAAAACCTGAGCCGCGACCTATCTGCAGTCACATTTCTGCTAATACTCAGCTGATTTATGGACTCTGCCGCCCTCTTTTTTTTTTTTGCTGTACAGGTGACCTTGGAAAACTAATTAATCTGCTTTGCATATTTACAGCTTTTTGTTGAGTAATCCCGGAGGGGGGGGGATGCAAACAACTGTAGCAGAAAGGCTGTTTCACCCATAAAAACACTTTAAGTTTCCTTCAGCCCCTGAACGGGAAACATCAGCCTCTCAGTTCATAGCAAACCTGGCCACGCCCATAGCGCCAAAACCATCAGGAGGTGCTTCACGTCAAACGCCACGGCCTCCGGTGTGTTCAACAATACTTTTTCCAGGACTCCCAGAGAACCTCAGGAAGATCGTGGCCTTTAAAGATGAATCAGAGAAGCAAAATTTGATTAATACGGGTTCTCAAGCGCAGCGGTTTAATGAGCTCTCTTGGCGTCCCTATTGACTTTACATGCTACCTGTATAATATAGTATCAACATTAGGTAAATGACCTCGTTAGTCGTGCTTTGTCTCTTCGGGGGAAAACGATCCAAAGAAAACAACAATGGGTCTGAAGTAAATCCTGGTCTCGTATCACATTAGATAACACAGCAGACAGATTAAGCAGGTTATTACTGCTGCAGACGGAGACCACGGGGACTCATTTAAAAAAAAAATTCCACTCGCATTTTGGCATCTGTATTCAGGAGCAAAATTAAAACAGATAAACGGGATCCAGGGTCTGTTTCTTTTCATCCAGGATTAACGCTGACTGATGTGAGACTTTGGAGGCAGTTTGATGAAAATGAGATCCGATTCTCCACAAATATTGGCACTGTCTAACAGACGACAAGCAAACTCCTTCGCGTTATGTTCTGTGAGGCGGGTAGATGATGAGGTGTCACTTTTTTATGCCACCACGATCCCGACAGCCGGAGTCAGACTGGAGGTGGAGCTTCTTTGAAACTGTCATTCTGGAGGTCAAAGGTCACGATCACGGTGACCGTTTGCTCTTGAGAGCACAGCGTCATAATATATATGAGGTGTATGAGACAGGAAATGTATGAAACGAGTACTTCGGTGGATTTGTCCACTCACGCCTCATTTCCAGAGAGGAAAGCGTCCACACACATAAATACATAGATCTTTGAGGCCTCTCCTTGATTCGGCACAGTGGACTAAAAATAGAGTGTGTAACAGAAGCTTTCAGCCGCCGTCCGGCCCCCCGACGGTCCTCAGGCCTTCGTGACGTCAATGCCCCCGCTCTGTTCCTCCCCTGCTGCGGGATGTCAAAGATGGAGGAAAGACCGGGGGGGGGGGGGCAGCTAGTTGCTAATAGATGCTGCGGGAACGAAGAAGATGTGGAGGGTATAAACAGATCAATAGCTCTGCCACATCTCATTTCTGACAGATTTGTTTTCTCAGTCTGATAATTGGCCAAAGAACAACGTGTGCCACACTCCTGTTGATCTGACCGTTCACGGGTTCACCGGGCTCTGCAGGCTCTTTTTGTCTTCCCGATGTCCAAGGCGGCGGTGTTCAGCTTTCTGGAATCTTCTCCTCTCCTGTACAGCGTGATTATTAACATTTCAGCTGATCAGGTGAACCAGATAAACTAACACACACAGCAGACAGAGCTGTTGTTCACACTCATCGTGATTTAGATTCGACTTGTCATTCAGGAAGTTTTAAGGAATTCCTGTTTTCTTTGATTTCCTAAATAAATCTTAAAGGTGCTTCCCAGAGATTAAATTAAAGTTTATCCTGATTTTCCTGCATACAAACACCAATGCTGTTGGCTCACCAGAGGTGACAATCGCAGCATTTTGCCGTGATTGTTGATCGATGAAAATGAGCGTTTGTGACGCTTTCTGTTTGTTTTCGTCGGGCTGTCGACGGCTTCAACTGCTTCTTTACATGAATTTACCCACTTCATAACATAACTCATCAGAAAATCACTCAGCTCAGAAGAACATGTTTGAATTCAGAACGAGTTTGAGGGAATGAAAGACACGCTGGTCTTTAGTGGACGGGACGATGTCATGTGTTTAATAAAATAAAGGACAGAGGGAACAGAAATTATTTCAGCTAAGGACGCTGGATTTTTTCCTGTCTGAGGCAGATTCTGTAGGAAACAGAACGGCGAATGATGAAACTATTTCTAGATATAACGGCGTTAATATTTCAATTCCTTCCTGCTAAACTCCATCCAGCTTCCATCAAAGAGCACCAGAGGACGTCTGTGGATGGAAGATGAGCACTTAGACGCCGGGACCGAACATTTAAGTGTTGTTTTACACACTTACAGCCTCGCCCAGAAATATATAGAAGACGGTGTGTGATGCACTTAAGGTGAAGAGCCTTTTAATAGAAGCTTTATGGATGAGTTTCTTTGGTCTTTCTGTTAATGTATACCGTCTGAACAGCGTGGTGTAATTGTGTTGTTGCTTTCCAAGTGAGGCTGAAGCACCCATACAGGCGGCTATAAGAATAATAATCCCACTTGATGTGGATGTCTTAATCGTATTTGCATAAAGGTGAGACTCTCCTATAAAAAGTGATCCAAAGTGATCCAAACTAAAGTGTGTGGAGGAACTTTTGTGCCGCTTTAGGTCTTTCATAATCAAATAAGGAATAAATGATCACGTTACATTAAAATAATCTGCTGTAGTTCATATTTTGTTTAACAGGGTGAACCGACAGTTTCGTTGGAGGATCTTTAAAGTTTTATCTGCAGCTACCGGATCAGTCAAACTCTGAATAAAGAATCTTCGTTCAGTGTCGACTTCACAGACAAACAGGAAGAGGGAAAGAAAGAAAGTAAAAGCCTGAGAAAGTTTGAGGTAAGCGGTCGCCCCCCCCCCAAAAAAAAAGAACAACAGAAAAAAAAACAGCCATCTTCACTTCTCCGTGATCCTCTTAGAGGCAATAAAATACTAATGATGTCAGCCCTGAAACGGGTCGGGAGCTTTTCGGTCGAGGTTAAAAAACAAGCGAAGCAATATACAGCAAGTTATGACTCGGCTTCACAAGAGAGACTCTGACATCTAATTTCATATATCAGAAAGGGCTCGGCTTCCTGAACCATGGGAAATAAGAGCAATCTAGCCGGGGTCAAAGGGATAAAGGCCTCCATATATATGATTGAGACGCCGCGATGGGCGCTCCGTAATGCAGCTCGGCCCGTCTTCGTTCAGGTGCAGAGGTCAGAGGTCGAGACATAGAAAAGCCCTCCGGTGTGTAATATCACAGTCCCTTTTGAAATGCTAACACCCCCCCCCCCCCCACCAATCAATGACGTTGATCCCCATCAGCAGTAAGCAGAAGATCTTTGTGGTCGTATTTAAGTATTTTACCCCCCCCCGCCCTTTTTAACCTCCGTCCTTTCGCACGTACGCTCCCTGAAGTTCGGCGGCGGCTGCACAGATGTTCAGACCTAATAAAGAAAAATGGGAGCCAGCACAGTGGTCCCGCTGAGCAACCAGGACCGAGTCCCCGTGGAGCTCGGAGGTCTGGCAGACTCTGATTACTCTGACTCCCACAACAGAAAGTGCAATTAGCAAGTTTCCCTTTTATTCTGAAATTTCAGGTTACCCCGTTCAGAGTAAAAAAACTAAACAAAACAAAACCCAAAACAAACATTAAAAAACAGAAAAAGCTGAAAAAACATGAAAAAGTGTGAACTTTGACCTCTTCTGTAAATCACAGCTGTTTATATGACTTCTGTAGCGTTGTGTTGAACTCTATGGGAAAACGTCCGTACTTCTCCTTTGATTTATCCGCTCAGTGGTTTCCGGTTCCTTCTGGTTCCTTAAAATCCGGATGGAGCCTTCAAAACAGCTGCTCACCAGCCTGTGTGCACGTAGCGGCCTCCAGCCTGGACGCAGCTGGAGGATAAAAATCTGTTCTGGTTTTTTAAAGGCCGCTGCCAAATGACTTTATTGTTGGTGTTCATTTTCACCTAAACGTCCCGGCTGAAAGGACGACGGCTGTGTGTCCCTCTGAAGCTGCTCCGAGGAAGAAACATTCGCCTCACGTGTCGGCGATCACATTATCCTCCATTTCAGACCGTGATGTAAAAATCACCATTAGCTGGTGGGACTGTGAACCGACGCCACGGGGACCGGCTCTCACAAGCAATCAGCGTGACGGGCCACTCCGGCCTCTTGTGGTCTCCATGAGGAGATTCATTAATCTGAGATGGCGCGGCCTTAGATGAAGTCCGACTGACCGTTCGACTCGCTCCGTTCGTGTGTCAGTCTGACGCAGCGCTGCTGATTTGGATGTTATTTTTCTCTTTGGTTTCTTACTCTGAGTAATATCTGGACAAATAAACGAGAAATTCATGCTGAGGGATTGAGCCACTTTGTGTCTGTGAATTTTCCGGTTTCTTTCCTTGGAAGGCTTCACTGCAGCCAGCTCCGTTAATCCTCCTCTGTGTTCACGTTGGCCTGAATATATTAACCTTCACCGCAAATTTATCAAAATCACGACACAGATTGGCCTTAAAAATGATTTTAACAAGAAATTCTGACCATTAAGTTGACTCAAATTATTTCTCCCACAAGTTTCATTTTAAGGTGAGCTGTTTTTTACTGTAATAAACTTTTATCTGCCCTTCCTTTCCATCCAACGGCGACGGGCAAGCGGCTCAGCTGGTTGTAAAAAGAGATATATTACAAACTGGAAGGCTTCAGTTCACAAAACAATAAGTGAGGTCACCGTTTTTAACCTCAGATAAATCAATTTCTGTGGGCGAAGTTCTCTGCAGCACAGCGTGTTTGTCGGTAACACAATATAGAAGTTCAGTCTTTAATACACAACCTGCATCACAGAGTTTTCCTTTGTTACCGTTTTATCAATGAGCTCCTCCATCAGATATCTGGATGATGCGATTTATCGACAACGCCTTTGCCTCACTTCCTCTCTGCTGCGTGAGCTTTCATTCAGGTATAAAGATTTCATTCAGCACCTCTTGAACAAAAAGGCAGAGGAACATTTCCTCCATCGGATTATGCCGATAAAATAGATTTTTTCTCCCCTCCTTAATTTTCACCTCTACGTCGAGACGGCAGTGATGTTTTTTTCCCTTTCTTCTTCTTCTTCTTTTTCTTGCTTCATTGCAGAAGAGGAAGAGCGATATAATTACTGCTGCTCCTCATCCTCCGGAGATTCAAAAGCGCACACCTAATTGTGTTTGTCGCCTCCTCGCCACTTGTGTTTTCTGCTGGACTCAAACATTGTCAGCATCGCCACGTTTCTTGGCAGCTTTACTTTCTTACACTCATAGTTCATTATAAAGTGCCGTTTGCTGAAAGACTAAGGTTTTGAATTATTCATGAGTGTAGTCTTTTTCTCTCAAAACAGTTTTTTGTTTGCTCCAAACTGTCATGCTGCATTTTAATTATTCTGCATCGTCTCCAGTCGGATGGAGGAAACAGCGATTTGACCTCAGTGAGGGAAGTCTTGTTGCCATTTGAGATCAAAACAGCAACAGATTTTCTTTTCTCTTCCTTTTTTTATTTTTAACTCTTAAGGATGTTGCTGGCTTTGCTTTTTGCGGGACATTTGAAAGGCTGACTTTCTCTTTCTGCAGTACACGGTAGTTAAGGTCAACAGTCTTTTATCAGCCACGCTGAAGAATTTCTTTATTTTGTTCCTTTTGTTCTGTGTACGTGGCTGTGAATGAGTTTGAGACTCAAACTTGTGATATCACCACTTTTTCATCAAGACATTAAATCACAGCGAAGGAGAAGGAAGCAAAAAGTGGAAGACTCCTTCAGAATTACAGCGTTGAATAACGGCCCGATGCGTTTCTGCAGATTATTATGATGTCGGTGAAGTCGACCTTTGACCCTTTGAGGAATCATTCGCGGCCAAAACACATGAACATGTGAAACCTGACAGCGTCTTGGAACTAAAGTAGGCTGAGCCGGATCGCTCTGCGGCTTTCCCTTCAGGCTCAGGGAAATAAATCAGAGCTCTGTAGGATTCTCCCCTGTAGAAATCAAGGTCACGCCAGTGTCTTTTAAATCTAGGACAGTTCGCCTCATGAGACAAGCTGTTCATCCACCTCACATTACAGGGGTGGTGCTCCGCGGAAGTTTACGCAACCTCCAGTCACCGCCGCCACGCACTTTCTTGGATGATATAATGTCAAAGCAAGTTTCATCTGATAAAACATTGATATAAATACGGACTCGTCTGCGCTTTCAGGGTCCAGCGATCCCCTGGAAGATCGCAGGCCTCATGCCGGGCATCTCTGCTGTTGATTGATGAGCTCGTGATGTGAACTCGTGCAGAGCTCGTCCGCAGGAGGCCGCTCAGAGCTGTTTACTGCAGAGAAATTTATGGACCGTGCTGAGCTTTTTTTTGTTGCTTTCCTCTCTGTTGTCTACTTACTTTGTGCCCCAGCACCAAAGTCCTCGGAGACACTTTCAGCCTAGTTGCCCAGATTAAACATCCTGGTCGGTTTAAGGTTGTGCAAGCTTTAGTGAAGCAGAGAAATGAGTTTCCCTGCCGCAAAAAAATGGAAAAGAAACAGCAACAAAAGAACAAACGTACGTTTTAAACGCACTTCATTTTGTTTCACACCCGGCATGGGAAAACGGGAAATAGTGTCTGAAACATCCCCAACATGCTGCAGCAAATAGGCAGCAGAGGCGAACACACCAGCGTCTCGGTAAACAAGTGCAGCTCTCCGTTGGTGGCTCCCTCCGTCAGATAGCTCTCAGCAGGATGCAGTCGGATCAGAAGCATCTTGTTGATGACTTGTGAACATCCTCGTTTCATCGTGTTCAAACAGCGGGAGGCTTTGCACCTCCCCTCACGCAGGAAGAAACAGGAGGTCCCACATCAGGCTGCAGACTCAGATCGGTTAACTGTCACACAACACACACACACCTGTCAGTCACTAAATACACACAGTTCAACGCCGTGAAAATCAGGTTTGATTTCATCTAATTGTTTCACAAAATACAACAATGTGTGTGTCTTGATTCTATAAATCGAACTGTGCAAAAATATACATACAACTGTCGTATTGCATTAAAACACAATAAGCAGTAAATTGAAATTAAAAGGCGCTTTAACTTGTACAGTTTGTTCTTGTGTTGTATTGTTCAGTGTGTCTGGCTGCTGCACATGAATTTCCCGGTTTGGGATCAATAAAATAAACCTATCAATCCACACATGATGCATTCAGGGTTATGGCGGACAGACTGGCCCCGCCCCTCACCCACCGTTGGCTGGGATCGACTCTGAAACGTGATCCAGACGAATAAACGTCCGGTTCACAACAAACTCCAGCGGGCTGAACCTGAGAGGCAGCGTCGACCTTTAGCTGACACGGAGTGACAGCAAATAAACCGGGAGCTGTTTAATATCATAGAAACAGCACAGCTCTTTCATATTGTCACATATGGGTGTGTGTGTGTGTGTGTTCGTTCTTGGCTGGCATCTGATTAAGTGGACACACACACACACACACACACACAGGTCTCTGGTGGGCTGAAGGCTGATCTGCTCCCTGACCTTCGCTCCGCTTCATCTCTAAAATTCAGACTGGGTGGGCAGAAAAAACGACTTTGACCAGAAGAAAAAAAAAAACAAAACTAACGGACAAAAAAACCCCTGAAGGTGAAGAAAGGAATGAAAGAAGGTAGAAAATGACAGAGAGGAAGGAGGAAGCGGCAACCAACGCTTGTTATCGCGGCCCAGACTGAGACGGAGCCGAGTGCTCGTGCTGTTATTAATGAAGCTGCTCATCAAAACACAACGCTGGCCTGATATTCATCCGTCAGTCTGGCAGGACGCTTGGACCTCAACTGGAAAACGTTTTGTCTGAACACACACGGCGCATTGTGACACACATTTATCGGGAAACCGGATCAAACCGCCATCAGTCCCTCTGTGGCGTTAAACCGTCTTTTACTCAGAATTTTTTTTCCATGTTTGAATACCTGACTGTGTGAATCTGGTTTTATTTGAAAATGGTTAAAACTTAAAACTGAAGTCTTTACCTCGATCGTTGGGAGCATGTTAGCATGCTGCTGTCGGCTTCTTGGAGGTGCCGACCGTCATTCCTGCCGTGCTCCCTTTCCTGTTTTACTGGAAGTGAAGATTTTTAAAACACAACCAGAATCATTTGGACACACAAAATGAACATGAAGCCTGAAGCCGTAAAGCTCTCCAGCTGCTTGCTTTAAATGCAGTTGTTCCCTGTTGAAGATATTTCTGTGATGTTCTGTGATGAGGAGGGATTTAATAATAACTCCCATAATTGTTGTCATTACAGTTATGAGAGTTTTTATCATCATCATTTCCTGGACGGAGGCGCCGTCCCCGACACCTCAGCGGTCCTCGGCGAGCCTGTACATCCACTCTGTGGGTTGAACTGACTGAGGCGATGAGGCCTGAGCCTGATCATCTGCGGCCCGGCGATATTTTGCTAAGCCTCATTAAGAAATTACTCTCATAATACCCCAGTTAAGGATAATTACCCACAGGTAGCCCCTTCATGTCCCTTCAGCTCCCTTCCAAAGGCTCTGAAAACTGCTAATGTGGAGACCTGGCCTCAGCTCAGGAGAGCCATTCTGAAGGACGAGTGCTAGAATTAAAAATAAAAAGTAAGTTTCTACGAAACTTGTGGAGGATTTTCTCTTAAATCTCCTTCTGGCTCGAAAGAAAAAATACAAACAAGTTAGAACGAGGAGAGAAAATCAAAAACAATCCCCAGATACTCCTGATGATGTTTGGGGAGTAAGGTCGACTGTTTCATGAAACTGGCTGCTTTTTCCTCTCACTGTGACGTGAGACGGCAAATTACACATCAGAAGATTAAACTAAGAGCTGAAGTGAAACCTCAAATCAAAGACGACAACAAGAAAGAATCAACACACAATTCACCCACAAAGTCTGGGCTTCTTCAAGGACGGGCGAAAAACAGGAGTATGGTAAATTCACAAGTTTCTTTTTCCTTCAGCTGCAGACGATCGCAGCCGTAAGAATACACGAAACATTCAGATTTAAAGTTCACGGCCTTCCTTTTAAAGCTATCAGCCACGTCTGTGCTTACAGAACAGAAACAGGAGTCAATTCTGGTGGATCTTTCTCTTCACATCATTTCTCTTCTTTGTAACAACAAAAAGCACAAACAAACAAAAACAACAACAATCCTTCCTCCCTTCCTCGTTCTACAGCTATTCATTCCTCTGCGGAAACATCTCAGAGGCAGCTCCGCTATTGACTGCTCTCATTTAAGCGGCGCTGAAGCAGAGTGTTGCAGGGAATCGATACCAGCCTCCTTTGAGAGCTGTGTGTGTGTGTGTGTGTGTGTGAGTGTGTGTGTGTGTGCGCGTCGGCCTATAAGCTGCATTCATCATCAGAATCCCACGGTGGTCTGGTCACCGCCGAACGCCGAGGTGTTTGCAGGAGTTATTAACCTGCAGCATATACATGATGCCCACATCCATTGGTCTCATTTATTTATTTTTTTCTGGTATTATTTGTTCTGTTTTTTCCCCCTGGAGGTGACGATCTGTAGCTGTGAACCATAAATAACACGAATTGTCCAATTTCTGCTCAGGTTGGATGTTGTTGGTATAATTGCAGTTCAGATAATGGCTCCCTATTTCTGCCCGGTGGTCCGGATGAAGAACATTTATTATTCCACTCTATCCGGGGTTTTTATTTTTATTTTTATTTTTTTTAATATATATGCTTCGGCATCAGATTTCAGAGGGAGATATTCTCCTCAGTCAGTTTGTCTGTCTGATTTTAATTAGAAAGCGTGATGAGAAATGAGAACGAGTTGGAAGGGATGTGATTGTTGTTTTATCAACCCAAAGTGGAGAATATCTGACAAAATTGGAGCATATTAAACAAAAGTGTTCATGTTTGAGAACACTGCAAGGAAACGTGAACCTGCTGGAATAAACTGGAGAATGCAAAACAGAATTTAAGTTAAAAAAAGAAAAGAAAAGAAAAGAGGAATTCTGGATGGAGAAGCAGCCACTTTTATCATGATGTGCCAAAACAGGCCTGAGCTCCAAGATAAGTGAGCCGCCGGGTCTCATGGGTAAAATGGCATCCGGCGGCGATATGAGCACGCTCCTGTCGCTCTGAAACGCAAAGTCAACGGTGGCACGTAGCGACGACAGGAAGGACATACCGGCCGTCGGGGACCGGAGCGCCGCCTCTCATCTGCTGTACACAAAAGGACACGAGTCCGGCACCAACTCCTGAGAGACGTCTCTGTCTCTTCTGCCGTTCTGCAGCAGATTTATTTGGACTAAACTGCAAAGACGGAGCTGGAAGATGCAGAAGAGCTTCGCAGGCCTCCAGTCGGGTAACAGTCGCCGCACAACAATTTCACATCACATGAGAATATTGATTAGTGCCACTTTGAACAGTTTCAGCGTTCCTGCCGCCACCAAAGGTGCGATTATTCAGCCCGGCCTCCAGCTGCGCTCCCTTTCTTTGAGGCATCAGTCAATCAGACCTAAAACCCCTCCCCGGCGGCACGGCGGCGTCTGATCCGATCTGCTCGGCAACAATGCATAAGGTCAACTGCCGCCTTTTTGAAAAGCTAACCTTCACTCTGCCCGTCAGCTCAGCCAAAAGTCTCAAGATACACAAAATAAAGCAGAATAAAACGGAAAGTTCAGGCTTCCTCCCAGAGGTCTGCATGTTTTTCTTTTTTTAATACATAATGGAAAGGTCATCATAACAGATCTGAGCTGCTGATACACAACGACGGGAAGGAAGATTTACGGGCCAGAACGCTTTGGCATTTGGTTTGAAGCGCAACTGCGCCCTCTAATTGGGGGGATCACTGATAAAATGGCTGCTGATTACGAGATAAACAACATCACCTTTACGTCTGGAAGTTGATCTCCATATCTGTTCATCAGGATCGGTGAATTCAGTGAATCAATCCATCAGATAAGAGCAGAATGAAATTGTTTAATGGCCAAACATCTGACCGCATCCAGCCAAACCCCCTCGCCCCTGTTTTGGACCACAGTTGTCCAAATAACCCCGTTCCCTTTTCCATCTAAATGCAAATGGACGGGCGTCGAAGGACCAGGGAAACCAACGCCATTTGCCACCTTCCCATTTGTGCGTGTTCTTTTGTGAACGTTAGGATCTTGTTCTGGCGTCGTGGTTCACTTCACTCCATGAATTTCAAGAAGGTCTCCAACAGCCCGGGACGCAGCAGGCATTAATACGTGTGTCACGAGTGTAATCGGAGCGTCGAGGCTTTGTGTGGATGATATCAGCGACCAGACGCACGTGGTTTTAGCTCAGGAGTCAAAAGAGACGTTTGGATTTCAGGACGTCTCTCTTGAATGGATTCAAAGCTTTTTCATTTTCATTCTGAGAAACTGGAGGCAAAATGCCGTTTTAATTTTTGCACCCTGAGTAGGTAACAGGTTTTTATTCCTGGTTAGGAAACGCCTGCTGACCAGTCACCAGCTTGTGATCTGCTGTTTTCATGTTTTAGATGTTTCCTGCTCAGCAGAGCTTCACAACGAGCTGATCATTTGAATCAGGTGTGTTGGAGCAGGAACCATCTCAAACATGCAGGACGGTGGATCTCCAGGACCGCAGCTGGAGATCTACTGCTTCATGTTTGTGGATCGACGTCCGTCAATGTCAGTTTAGTGAACGCACTAAAAGAACGACACATCCTGTTTGAGTTGAGCTGCCGTTCGTGTCTTTATTGATTTGGGACAAAGTCAAGAGAGAGAAACCTTTTCTCTCCAAACTGCTTCCTCTCTGAAAAAACCTGGAACCGACTTCATCCACAAGGTCGCAGGCATCGTCTTCCGCCCTCGAACACAATAATCACAGCTCGGGCTGCCTGGAGAGAACCGGGGAGTGAAAATAGAAAGTTCCTTCTGACCGCATCGTTTAACCTAAGAGAAGTTCAATGGGATCATCAGGACAAAGTCTCACAAAGGCTGCTTTAAAGTGAGCGCTTGTTCAATCAGGTTGTGGGATTGCTTTGACTGTGTCAGCCTTCTGATAGTATAAGAAGTGAAAAGCACCGCTTCTCAAGGAACACTTTCAATTACATTGTCTGCTGGTTTCATAAAACTGGGACTAAAAAACCACCAAACTCGTGCTTTCTGTTTGTTCTGTGCTCGATTGGGTGATGATTTCCCCCAAATTGTGAAGAATTGTGGCACCAAGTTAATTGCTTCACTTGAAATGAAAAGCAAGCTGCTTTACAAAAGCAGATGGGTGGAACCAGCTGAAAAATTGTACCGCGAACAAGCTAAACTGCCTCCGATGAAATGCGAAGTTCTCCTTCCTCGGCTGGGCCTCCACGAGCTAAAGTTTTACTTCCCCACTTTGTGGAAAAATCAGTTCTACCTTGTTTTTCTCCAACCTCATGTGTCGCCACATAATCTCGGCATTTTTCTTTTTTGTCTGCTGTGACGTCATCTTAAACATCCTAATTAAATGGAAACAAGATCATCAGCACATGACAGCTGAGGAAATGAGGTCTCACCTCATGAAACTGGGTCTAATCGGCTTGTTTTGCAGAAAATATCCACAATCTCTTCTGGGTCACTCCACTCGGTCTCATTGTTGTGTTTATTTTTCAGTGTGGCTCTATTTTTCAAACCGGTTTTGTCACACGTACACACATTTCATATTGGATGTTCTTTAGAGAGGAGATGTTATGTTATAGTTTTAAGTTTATTAATAAAGACATGAATAAAAAAAGCCCAAACTAGCTCAGCTACCTGAGCTAACATCATCCTCCACACCACGCTTTCCACTCATCTCTGGAAAATAAAGATTGAATGGATGGATACAACACACACGATGTTCTTTAATAGTTAGTAATCAAACAAACAAAAAAAAAGTCATATTTTGTTGTTTTGAAGCTTTTAAATGAGTCTCCAGTTAATTTGTGCAGTTACACAGACACCCTTTTCATTCACGCCACGTTTAGCTGTATTACTTAAAAAACAAAAGAATGAAAAAATGGATAAATAAATAAATAATGCCACTGTCCTAAAAGTCCTAAAAGGACAACGAAGCAAATCAACCTCAAAACATTTTCAGGAGAGTTTTACTGCATGAACAGGAAATATTGCACAAAGAGAAAAAGGCTTTTGGGATGACATCATTATTAATTAATTAAAGGAAAGGGAGGGCGATTGTGGTTGGATGGTACAGAAGCAGTCTACTAAGATATCGAATGTACTTCATTAACTCGTGCGCACTCTCCAAGAAGAAGGAAAAGAAAATCACAGAAAACATGTACGAAAAAGAACAACCTCTGATTGACATCATTTAATGCAGATCTGGCATGAAAAGAAAACATTAAAGCAGCACATAAAGCTGAAGAAATTAATTTTGTTGAACAGAAAAAATACACTCGGCCAACTTTCTGCATCCCTACACTACCAATAAATCATTGAATCATTGAATCAAACGACACACGGGTGTGTTTGAACAGAATCATGTGTGTGTGATGAGACATCGCTTTCCTGCTAATAAAATAAAACAGTTCCGATCACAAATAACATCATCTTGGAGTTTTTATATACAGTTTCCTACGACTTAACTATCCAAAGAAACGACAGTGTTCCTTGTGTTTCACTTGTACAATAATCCATCTGAAGAACAGAAACCAAAACCTCGTTCATGTTTGACAGAAATCAGGTCAGTAAAACCTTCACAGGTCCAAACTTTTGGATTATAATTAGAGATTTGGCCAGTTGAAATAAGAACTGAATTGTCTTGGACAGGGATTTAATCTACTGGATTTGGGATTAAATCATTCAAATTTGAGATGAGATTTGGAGTTAGCATTGACTGAGAACCTGATTGACTTCATTCACTTCATCTAAATGGAACTTTATTTGGGTCCTCTTTATGACTGAGGACTTGAAACTGGATGTCTGGAACTAGAACTTGAATTAGGAGTAAACTGATTGAATTTTGGATTTGGGATTATGAAGACTTGGAATTTGACTCTGGACTGATTTGTAATTTTCGAGTTTTGTGTTGTCGTCCGTCAGCCTGATGCGCCACCAATTCAAAAAGTTCAGCGATGTTTGTCCCGCTTCAACATTTCACTTTACCCATCAGGACAGACATGACCTGAGACCTTTGAGAGCCAATCAGGCTTCAGACACGTTGGCACAAACCAAAGGTTGTGATGAGAGTGGAGATAATTTGGGCCCTGTCCAATCACGCTGCGGCTCGGAACTCAATTACAAGGAACCAACCGAGTGAACCCGTGAAGACGTGAACTCCCCGACTCATCTGACTGAACCGCTGAAAACAAAAGACACTCACTTAACAGCCCATAAACCTTAAACAAAGCTAATCCAGGTCATGCAAATAATTGAACTAATTTCCAATAAGAATACAAAGAAGCGTTTTAATTGTTTTCCTTTTAAAGTTTTTGAGACTTCTTCAACTGGATTGAGTCTTTTTGAGGTATATGTGCAGCATCTTCTGTGGCTGAACAGGTTTTCACTGCTGCGTCTGCTGGTAAATTACAACCAATAATATTGCACAAAAGCGAAGACAAGGAGACGTGACAAAAGCGTGATTGTAGCAGTTAAGAGCATATGGGATTCCATACAATAAGGCATTGCTTCGACGAAAACATCCGGACAAACAGTTCACAGTTTTAATTAATGCTCGACGTCCTCTTCAGCACTGATTGTTTAAATCATCACATCGACACAAAACTATAACTGGACCGACACACTCATTAGTTCTGACACAGAGTACCTGATAGGTGGAGATGGAAGCAGCTAGCCAATCACAGACCGGGGAATCATGTTGGGGGGGGGGGTTAATAAAGCGAGGAAATGCGTGGACGGAAATGAAGCGAATTCAAACAACCACCGAAGCTGAATGGTTGTTTCGCACTCGACCGTTTTATGCTACAAGCACAGTTAAAAAAAGGAAACGAAGAATATTCCCCTTAAACATATTAGATCCACACCTGTGGAAATAATATCAATCTGGGATCTTTGCCTTATCTAAAATTTAAATTATTAATCGTGAATCCATGAAAGATTCCAGGTGGGAGAAGAAAAGAAAATAAAAAACCAAAGGACCAGCTTGTCTTCTTTTAATGCTGCTAATGTAGCTTATTTACAATCATCTATCGTAGCAACAGAAACTGCCTCAGTTTCAACTAATAAGCTGATATGTTCTGGCCATTTACCAAAGAAGAAGAGTAAAATTAACCAGGAAAAAAAAGAAAGCAGAACAAAAACACAAACGGGAGTTCATTAATTGTGCTTTTTAACCCACAAATCCACTTCATCACTGAAATGGGACAATTTTTAAGAGGCACCACTTGAAGTGCTTACATCAGTCAAAGAGAATCTCTAAAGCTATAACAAGGACTGAAAATACAAATCGTAAATATAGTATATTTATATATTTATAAAGTTGAGACAATTCCCTTCCAGTCCGATGTCCAGGTTAAAAAATATTTTCTTCATGCTGCCAAGCGTCCAACATGAAGGATCCCTCTTTGTGTCGGTGCTCAAAGCCCTTATGATGCTCTAAGAGAGAAAATGTCCAGTTACCCCCCCGAAAATCTGGATGACACAGGAAGCTTGTGCTGAAAAGCGGGAAGAGTTTTAAATGCAGGAGATTCGTTGGAGAAGACGGCTGTCTGGCCGCGGTGCGTTCGGGGGAATCCTTACACAGTTACCTCGTTCTTGCTGGCAGTGCGGTACGTGTGGTGGTGGCCCGGAATGAACTGTAGGTGGTCCACCGTGTGTGTTCGTCGGGAGGCAAACGCCTGCCTCTTCGACGTGGTCAGCTGACCGTGGTTGACCGTCAGCGTGTTGTAGGAGTCGTTAGAGGCACTGGGTTGGGAGTGCATCTTGGTCATCTTGTGGCGGTCCACGACGGGCGTGGTGGGCATCAGCATGTCGGCGTGGGACATGGCCCGCGCCATCGCCTTCTCCCGGAACTTGTCGCGCCTCATCGCCGGGGACAGCAGGGGGTCCTGGGAGTGGAGGCGGTCCGCCGACAGCAGCTGCTCCTCCGAGAGGTGGCGGCTGCTCCCATAGGCGGCGGCCGCCATGACGCCGTACGACGACAGGCCGTAGTCTCCGCGGCGTGGCGTCCTGGGAGGAGACAGGACGTGGTCCTGGGACATGGCCCGCTGGACTCGGCGTGGACGCTGCCTCTGCTGGTGCTGCTGCGGGTCTGCGTTCAGCTTCACCATGTGGGTCGGGCCCCGGCCCCGGCCCCCGAAGTCCTGATGATGGTGCTTCCTGGTGTAGTAATCATCTACATCCTTTTCACCTGAGGAGCAGGAAAACAAACGTGATGAGAGAAGGACGGCTTCGCTTTGAACGAAACCTTCTGATCATTTCAAAGACAATTTAGGAGTCGTTTTGAGTGCTTTAATTATTAATTGTATCTGCAAATCCTTCAGTTAGTGAGCTCCGTTTCTCTGACTCATCAGCTCATCATAGAGCTCCGGGGGCCTGTTGTGCCAGATCTGCAAGATGCAAGCTTTAATTTTGCAGCACCGGACGATTTATTTTCTTGTTAAGACTTAACAAAGTCGACGGATCACAGCAGGCAAAACAAATCTTGCAGCCCATGCGTGGCCATGCAGGCGTCCTGGAGAACTTTAACACGGCACAATTCATCTGCAATGTTCATGCGCCGTTTGTGAAACACGTTGGGTTTAAAAAATGAACATCATGTCGTATTGAAGACTTGAAACTAGAGATCAATATGAAATGGGAGAACACAGATTCAGTTTCCTGTTGGAGCTGCAGCTTGTTCTGACACGTTTTAACTAGAACTTTAAAATCAGGGCGGAATCCTTAAATGCTTCAAATAGATTCAAAATATTCTGACTGAATAAAGCTGGAGGGAGGCGTTGAGGGGAAGACAATGGGTCTAAATAGAAGCTGGTGAGGTTGTTTTGTCCTTTTTCTTCTGGATAAACGAGACAATTTGGACTCATCAGCGAAGTCGTCCTTCGGCGCTGAGAGGCCTCATCAGGACGGAGCAATACTCAACGTTTTACGTGAGCACACTTCTGATGGTGAAGTCATTACGGCGGTACGCTGCCATTTAGGGGTTTCTTCTGGCAGCTCGGGCTGACGGGGGGGGGGCCAAACTTTCTGATTAACTGCCACGGCCGAGGGGTCGTTGCCTCCGCAGTCGTGCGTTATTTCAGACCGTGGAGGACGAACGAACGGCCGCTCTGAGGCGGCGATGGGGATTACTTGTCTGGATGCTCGGGGAGAGATGTCACGCCTGGATACAGAAGGTCACCTCATCGTCCCCCCGCCGGGGGTTCACGTCCACCGCTCTGTGCATTCCTAATGAAGGAGGCCCGACTGTGGCCCGTGGCGATGAGCTCCTGCCGCTCCCTGAGGGATCCGGTTAGATATGACATTATGGCAGAAAATGTCAACCAAACTCAACCAGGGGCAACAAGTATACAGACAATTGACAAGCGGTGGCCCATAGCTCCATTTATAGGTCAAACTGAAGCGTCCGGTGGCGGCGAGAGATCTGCCGTGATTACACACTCAAATGTTAATGTGGCAGGAAGTCGTTATGGCCCCCTTTCATAAGAAAACAGTCGATACTCAAATAAAAGGCAATCCATCCGACTCACTCTGCTGCTCCGAGTTTTTTGGTTTTTTGCCATTTTCCCAAAATGGGGTTCAAGTTATTGGTGATTAAACTCCAACCTTCCTGCAGATGTTTCAAATTAAAAGCACAGAGGGTGGATGGTGGTCACATTTAAATTAGAATTAAAGTCGGATCGGCTTTTTGCTGGAGTGACTCACAAAGACGTTTGGGAAATGATTTTGAAGATGCAAAATTAACCGCTTCTTTTTCTTTCAAAATAAAAGCTACCCCCAGAAATGGGGGTAGTATGAAGTTTCCAGCCAATATTGAAACTTTAGAATGAAAATGGATACAGACAACAGAAATCTGAGCTTCCTCTGGCTCTCAGATCAGCCCTGGATGTCTGGCCGCTATCATTAGAATCAAATCACTATTCATTAATTAATCATAAAAATCAAGTCGTGTGTGTCCTCAGGGCTCAATGAATGAGAACGACTTCCAGCTGAAATACGAGAAAAAGATTCTTTATGTTTCACATTTTTTGCTTTATGTTAAGTGTTGACATCCATAAGAAGATTGTGGGGGGGGGGTGGCTAGAGGCGGTTGTGACGTCAGAAAGTCCCAGAAGTCCTCACGGCTCAGTTTCTGAGATCTTTCATTCTTTCACTGTATTCATCACTTCACTTTAGTTAACTGAGATTACTGCCAACTTCAGCTCCACTTCGTCTTCCTCCTCGGCCACCGCTCTGATTTAAGTCCCCATTTCTTGTTTTTTACACGTTACACTGTTGACACTTTAACCGACTGAGATGATTTAAGGGGGCTGACGTGCGCTGCTCGATCCCACCTCTGCAGCACTTCACAATTAACATGATTGCGAGAGGGCTAAAGGGTCCCAAGCGTGGAGCGGAGCTACAAACACAGGAAATTGCTAACGCTGGCTAATTAAAGCTCCAGCTCCCACTCTGCTAGATTAGGTTCAATATAGACCGTATATTTATGTGTCAGCTATTGATCGAGAAGACTGTAATCATATAATGCACTAACACTCGTGAAACTGCTGGAACATCAATTATAAAGTGATCTTTGGAGGCGTTCAGGGCAGGAGTGGTGGAATTGAAAGCATCGGTGTGTTTTTCTGCTCTTTTTCTTTTGTTTTCGGGGGATTAGAAAGGCGGATTGTCTGCTCTGGGAGGCGTTCTCATTTTCTTTCAGGGAGATTAAGGTGAAAGGGAACGAAATAAGATCGGTCTCGAGTTCTTCTTCTGCTTCTTCGCTGCGTCCTTGGAGGAGCTGAGAGGGTTATTTTAGAGCATCGTCCTCAATCTCTGCCTTGTTGACATCACTGAAGGGCGGCACACACACACACACACACAAAAGATCATTTAAAATTGCAAATAAACCAAACCAATTTAATTCAGTCGTCATCATCTTTCCAGATGGTTTAATTAAAACAGCAAGTAATTATATTACTTTCAGGCTTGTTTCCAAAGACCTCACTTGTGCTTGAACTGACTATTTCATGTCTGTTTTTTTTTCCTCCTCTCTTCAAGAGACGACTTTGCTTACTTGTTTTCTGCCGGGCTTCTGCCTCAAAATACGAAAAGCCTCTTTGTGGTTCGCTGTGATTCGTCTCTGTGATTGCGTGTGTGTGAGTGTGTACGAGCCTCCAGCCAGATAAGAGCGAAGCCTCAAGTTGATAAGGGAGGGAAAAGGCACAAACGCACAAAAGACGAATGTTGAACGTGCAGAGAGGAGATTGCACCGATGTGCGTGTTTGTTTGTTTCACTTCCTACGGCCACGAATAGTAGAAAATAAAAAAGGGACGTTTAAGCAGCGTTCAGTTTTGTTGTACACAGGAAAGAATTCAATGGACAACAAACGCTGTCTTTTAACGTTACTGTCAACAAATCTATGAAATCTGGAAACAACATGACACGTCATCAACATCATCAACACCTTCTCCAAAATGGACGATTTTAAGCGAAAGATCTGAGTCAAACTGTCACTTTTAGTTTTTGTTCGACAACATGATGTTCATCTTTTAAACGATGCTCCGGTTTGGAGGGAAACAGACCAGAAAGCAGGGGATGGATTGGAGGGGTGTGGCTACTCCTTATAATATGGTTTCTTCTAGTGTAAAAAAAAACAAAACCAAGATGGCCGCCAAAGCAGAGGCTTCAAAAAGGTAAATATGAGACGATCTTTTGCTTCACTTTAACCTTCAGGGGCTCTGTTGGGTGTTGTAGTTTTGGTTGACTCGCCTGTTGGCGTCTGAATTTGGACGCCGTTATGGTGAAAACGCTTTCATACCTTCAGTCTGATTACATCATCTGTAAACTCCAGGTCGCGGAGCACTTCCTGTTTCGTCTTCCACAGACAGCTCATCTAGAAAACAGTAATTATCGGCACGACTCGTCGTATCGTTGTGGGGGTAATTGTGTCGCGGTTCTTGCTACACGACGGACATCTCCAGTGTGTTACCACGGTAACCAAACGATCCCCACTTAAATTTGAGCAAATATTTCTCACGGCAGTTAATCTTTTGAACTCTGGACTCGTTTCTTCAAATGAATCACATCTTTCATGCAGCGTGTAATTTAGATTTTAATCTACTATCTGCTCGCTGTGAATATTATGAACTCATCGTTTCGTTTTCTGAGTGAACTGCCCCACGCTGACCTCTTCAGACTTTCTGGTGAAATAAATGCATGAGTTAAAGTCAGGATAAGCAAACCAAACGTGCATCCAGCCCGAGGAGTGCCGGTCGTGAGGGTTGAAATGGCAGCATCCCGGCGTGCAGAGCTGAAAATGCCACAGCGATGATAATGAACTGGAGCTTTCCTGGGACATTACAGCGCTGTCCTGTGGGCTTAAAAAAAGACGCCCCTTAATATGTCATTGAGAGACATTAGCAACATGACACGGGCTGCAGATGGAGCCAAATTACATGCCAATTAGACGTCAGCGGATGGGTCGATAAATGAGTCGATGGGAAAGGGCACGTCGTCATGCATTTTAAGGGTTTATTTCCCCTAAAAAGGTGCGAAAAAATGAGAGGAACTATCTGCATGATGAGGCACCAAACATCTGGAGATACTTATCATGATGCATGTCTCTTTAATGGACATTCAGATGTTTAATCAGGCCAGACGTGGCAAATGCACAGGGCACGGGGAGGTGACGTCATTCCCTGCCTCTTTTTTTTCAGTGCATCAAGCAAAAACACGGCGACGGAGGACGAATGAAGGACCACCTACTTAATCTGTGGAGAGAGGAGGAGTATTTACTTAAGTCAGGCTTGAGGGCCAGTTCGTAGGAGGGCGGCAGATGGCTGAGGTTCTGGAAGGACCTGGACAGCGACAGGTCGTAGGGCTCCGTGGCCGAGGTCAGGATATTGTTCATCCGCTGGGGTCTTTCTACAGGGGATGGGTTGGGTGGTGGGGGTGGTGGTGGTGGTGGTGGGAGGGGGGTGGAGGAGGAGGAAGCAGTGCAGAACAGTTAGTGCACAGGAAGTCAGGAAGAAGCAGGTGAATGGCAGCGTTTAGGTGGGTTTACTGGAGGTCAGCTTTTTGGTGTTTTCTGGGATCAGAACCTGACATTCACACCAAATTTGAGGATTTTGCCAATGAAGCGAGAGAACAGATGCAAACTGTAGCTGCTTTTCTTCCAGATGACATATTTTTAACAGAAAATCTGCTGGAATGTTAGTCAGTTACTGCCAGCTCTGCACCTTCTTCACATTTTCACTAAATGTCATTTATTTTAGTTTAGATTTCATCTGAGTCCTTCGTGTTTGTTCCATTTTCTTAGTAGAGAACTAAATCCACCTCACATTAACACCGACCCCTGGACGACTTTGGACCTGAAAAACTCCCCTCCACCGTTCGCCACGTTGAATGACCTCTGATTATGATAATGTGCTGTGCCGATACATTTCCCTAATTCCGCATCCAGCTTCTAAATAAGCAAACTTTTTTTCTCCCTCTTCTTTTTATACTCGCTTGACTGAACTTAAAATTCCTCAAATTATTTTGTCCTTTGCGAAATGTACAAGAACACTGCAGCAACCGCCGCGGAGAACCTTTTTAAAAGTAAGTTCTCTTTTTCCTGCGAAGAACAAATTCAACTTTGAGAAAGGCAATAAAATGTACGACTCTGCTCTCCACTACATTTGTTTCATAATTGAAATTGTGCTCTTTAATTATATGTGATCTGTTTTCCAAACTGAGTTCTCTTTTCTGTTGAGGGACTGTTGTATAATAATGTGCTGTTTGCAGACACGCTGGCGACTCACTGACTGTTGACGAGTTGAAGCACGAGTCTGATTCACTAACCTGCGCTCATTTGTTTCTGAGGCAGCTGCAGAAAACATCTGTTAGCTGCAGCTCATCTGACACTTCTTTCTCTTTCTTTTATTTAAATTTTTTTTTTCTTATTATTTTTGCAACAAAGCACCTTCGACAGTTCATTTGGGGATTTTAGGTGGCCTGCGCTTCTTGGCGCTCCTGTGGATACCAAATTTGGGACGCCCAGTCACGGGTCAGGAGGCACAGTGGGTGGGGAGGCCCAGGACACGGGCAGGGACTCTGGATTTAAAAATAGGGCCGGTCGACTACTGCAGCAAAGAGGACAGGGACACACAAGACCGAGGAACATATGGTGTAGAGCAGGCGGGGGGGGGGGGGGGCGTTCACTGAGTTGGAAAGAGTGTGTATGTATGTGTGTCTGTGCTGGTTTGTGGGGAAAAGGTAGAGCCGGTTAAAG
The DNA here is from genome assembly GCF_900963305.1 of Echeneis naucrates. Classification (NCBI taxonomy): domain Eukaryota; kingdom Metazoa; phylum Chordata; class Actinopteri; order Carangiformes; family Echeneidae; genus Echeneis; species Echeneis naucrates. The sequence goes on from NC_042518.1 coordinate 1,634,417, forward strand.
GAGTGAAAGACGGAAAAATAATGTTCAAAGAAAAGCTTTAGAGATCGGACCACAAAGGTTATGGATCAGAATGCAGCAGCGTGAAGTTTTTTTTTGTTGTTTTTTTTTTTGTGACTGCAAAAAATACACAAGCGCTATAAACGAAAAAAGGAGAATTAAAAAATGACCCCCAGTGTGCAATAAAACACAATTCTGATTTCTACATGATACATGAGGAAGAAAAAGATGAAGGAAAAATACACATAAACACTGTGTGCATGTGTATTACTTACCGTATCTCATTTGTCTGTGGGCTAACAAATCCAAGTGAGAGAAAAAGGATCAATGACAGTCAGAGTGCACAGAACGTTTCAACCAAACCAACGGCGGCTGCACTTCAACACAAACTGAAGCTAAACAGACCTCAAAAGCCCCGTTTGAGGAGTTTTATCTGGTTCTCAAAGCACTTTTGAAACTCATCAGGCCCGTCCTGCTGAAAACACCGACACAAAATGTCTGCCGGTGAGATTTGATAATATCATAGAGTTTTTTTGTCTTTGTTTTTTTTTTGGGGGGGGGGACAAATTAAGCTTCATTCCCTCTTTAATTAATTAATTTCTTCATTTCATTGGCGTCTGATTTCATTAATTCCACACTGAAGCTGCTTCCCTTTCACACAAAACCACATTCAGAGAAATAGATTGTGCTTTTCAATAACGTGGAACTGCAGATCAGATGATCCTTTGATTATCATACACTTTTTTTTTTTTCATTTTCTGTCACGACTTCTTTATTGGCTTCTCCGATTTTAATTTCCCTCTGAAAGATACACTTTTAGTCATTGAAATTGGAAAAACAGTTCTACCTTAAGAACTGCTCTCACTCACAGACAGACAACAAGGCATTTATTTATCTGTTTGGAAAGTCGAGGCAGGTCAGTCACCGCCAAAGAATCTCCCAGAGCTCCGTTTTAGTTCTATTTCTCCGTGATGCTACTTCGGTGTGTTTTCTTACCCAGTTTGGGAGTGAGAGCGGTCAGGTCCAGGTGGCTGTGCTGATAGTCCAGGTGGTGGTTTCCTGGAGTTAAGAAGAAGAACAGGAATGGAAATCAGACAGAGCTGCTGGAATGATGAGAGAAAACACACTTTCACTCTTGACCTTTGTTGTATCTCTAACCCTAACCCCAGACCAAGCAGACCACGAGCAGAAGCTGGATGTGACCCGCTCTATGCTGATTGGTTGCTGCAGCCAGTCATTCACACAGTAGCTCCACCCCCTAATAAATCTGCTTTATGCTCCATTTTCCTCTAAATGGAGCATCGTTTAAGAAAAACGAACATCATGTTGTCAGACTGAGACCATAAACTCATCAGGACAACATTTACTGAGCTAACAAATCAAAGGAGAAGGAGGGACGTTTTCCCATAGACTTCAATACAATCTGAAGTTGCCCCATTGATGGTCATTAGATAGAAAGAGGGCTTTCAAAATCGACTTCACTCCATCAGGTAAGTTTTAATTTCAGCCTCAGCTTTGGTTGACGTTTTGTGCGAGTTTGTGAGTAAAAAAAAAGGAAAATAGTGAGCGCAACACAAACTCCACAAATTTGTGTTGTGAGGATTTGTGGCACGTCTTGAACTGTGTTGTCGCGGTGCATTGAGCTCTCAGGGCCACCGTACAGTCGCATTGTCAGTGCGAGCTCGTTAGCCGCGCGTGCTACTTCCAGAATGTGCTGTGCGTTACTTCAGGTCATTTGTAGTGACTTTGTCGTGATTGTGACATCGTCCTCCAACAGCACGCGGCCTTTCCCTCCCCGTGGATCTGCTGCAAAACCCTCGCCGCTCACTTCAGGGCCTGTGAGCGTTTCCCGCCTTCTGACAAAATCCACAATTGAAACGTCGCTTTGCCAAAATGATGGATTGAGGCGATCCGTCTCTGCCTCTAAGTGACTCGTTCGATGTCGTGCTAACATCGTCATGTGTCATCGGAGCGGTTTAAAAAACAAACGCCGCATCATCTGAGACCTCCATCACCGAGCAGAAACGGGGAGTCCAAATACTTTCAGAGTGGAAATATTTCCTTTATTCAATTACACCTGATTCTTCTGAACAGCAGAGCGCACGCCGCGTGAATATATGACGCAGGCACCTTATTTGCATTTAAATATATTCATCTATCATCCTGTAAGAATGCTAAAGACAATAAAAACGGAGCTCTGATCGCTCAGGAAGACGTGTGTGAACAGACAGAGGGGGGCTGTGCAAAGATCAGAGTTAATGTTCCTCCTTCAGTGAGGGGAGATGGCATTTTCTGACAAATGTTGTTTGACTTTTGCTAAATTACCCTCCTATGAACATGAACTTCAAATTAAATTGGTTTTGCACCAAATAAATAACAGCCTTTCACTATCTGAGTCATTTCTTCTGTGTGTGTGTGTGTGATTTTAAATTTCGCAGAGCAGGGGAAGCGACTGCTACACAAATTTCACACATTAAAATGGAGCACAAGCGTTTAGACGGGGTTCAAAAGTTTATCACCCTGCGAGGACGCTGTTTTCCTTCAGGCGGTCTCCGGTTCAGGGCTTACGTGTCTGATCCAATTATTGCACTCGTGAGATATCTGAATGTTGCAGCAGCTCCGGCGCTAAAAATAATACGTCATTTGTTTTTGAGGAATGTACGTTTTTGAAGAAAAGTCTCGGAGGCCCAGATCTATAACAGACAGTTATTTCTGAGGCTGCCGTGCTTTTGGTTCGGTCTGGAAGCCCGAAGTGAACTGAACAAGCTGCTGGGATCACCTCTGTCTCCGTAAAACTGGAAAACCAAACGAAATCACCCGTTTATTGTGCTTTGTTCTTTTTTTAACCACCAGAGGAAGACGAGCAGGAATTGCATGAACGTGCTCAGCTGCGTCTGCCAGTTTCCTTTTGAAGCTCGCAGGAATCAAAGTGGGAATATAACACACTAACTTCATTATTTTATATTACAAAAAATTCTGCCATTCTGTGGATCGGTCGTACTGCATCAGTTATAAATGATTTCTTCTTCTTCTATGGATTTACACATGCACACTGCCTCTTCTGAACAGTTTGCTCTTCATCGTCTCTAGTTTTTCCATTTGTTGTCCTGCGGCTGCAGACAAACAGCTGCTGATGAAGATCTCAGATATTTACACACAAACGCATGTTGTTTCATTTTAGTCACAGCTGAGAAGCGTTCTTTAACAGTTCCTTCCTCTGCGCGCCGTGAACTCTATTCCTTTATTGTTTAGTGTGGATGTTATTTCAGTGACTCATCATCGTCCGTGAGCTAGTACAAACATCCTCGGCCTCTTTCCTCCGGCACAGACGTTAAAGGGTTAACCTGTCAGGTGAGGGCCGTAATCCTGAGCCCACCTGAGCACACAGCTCGGCTCAATGCGGCGTACCTGCAGAGTGTTAACTCATAAAGCAGCCGCTCTCGCTGACAGTGAAGCGTGTCACACGGATTGGCTGCAGCAACACAGGCGGCTCTGTCACAAATGAATTGAATGCTTCCAGGTTCCGGCAGGGTGGACAGAGGGGATCCCACTGTGACCCAGATCCATTTTAAACGCCTCGCTCTGGGGGAAGCTGATGGACAGACGGGGGCTACAGAGAGAGCTCATGCTATGTCATTATGCTGGCAGAGTGTGAAGTGCCATGTGGACCTGGTGGGACAGATCACCTCGTTTTGCCCTTGTGCATATGAATGTGTGACGGGGAGGGAGAGCGGCGCGGCGGGAGAGCATTCAAGTGTCTGAACCTTCAAACTACTCAGGACTTTAATGGGTCTGTGGTGAAACTGCAAACCTCAAATGGGGACATTTTTAATTGAGTGACCAAATCAGAATAAAAAAAAAAAAAACCTGCAGAAATAGAGCAAATCCCAAACAGATTATCACATGAAGACACATTTCTGTCAGCTACGAAGAGCTACGTTAATCATCATCCCTTCAAGGCAACGGAATTATTTGACCGGGCATCAAAACTTTTAAGAACTAAAATGTCAGAAGAATCTCTCTGCGATGTGTTTCTGTTTGAACTCTGAACAGAAAACAGACGAAACCATCGCGACGACGAGACAAGAATCTGCCATCGTTTTACTTTTGGATGTTGAAAATAAAGGTGGCCCTGACCCAAACGTCGACGGTCTGACCCAGATGTGGGCGTATGTGGGCCAGACTCGGGCCGAGGAGCTGGGCCAGGTCTACGTTGGTCCCACGACTCTGCTTCCTCTGATAACGACAACGAGATTTTCTGTGTGCGAACTTGTTCAGCGCTAATATCTGAAAATCATGCTGATTGAGGCTTTGGGAGCAGGTTTAATTTGCTGGGATGGATCCCAGTTTTCACTCTGAGACACTGATATTTATCTCGTTAACAGCCTCGTCTGATTTTGGCTTCTCCTGTAAAATGCTAAACCATAAAAAACCAGCATTTGGGAGGCTTTGATGCAAAAACCCTTTCAATCACAGCTCATCAGAAAAAATAACTAAATCACAGACATTAACCAACACAGCCACTTGTAAATTATTTGTGTGTATGTGTTATTTTAAAGTAAAATAAAAACAGTTTGATGGATGCTGTCGTCACACTTCTTCATTCTTTCCTTTCATTTCTGAATCGTTTTCTGGCTGCAGTTTTGTGTCAGACATCAATGAGCAAAGAGCAACACCGCTACAGCAAAATAAAGAGGAGTCGATGTTCGTTCCAGCGTGCAGCTTCTGCTTTTATTTATTTCTGTATGTCAGTACACTGAGATTAAAAAAAAACATGTTTCTCTTCCCCGATAGCATTTTCCTCTTTGCGCTCTGTTCTCTCGGAACATGAATGAGTCTTAATGCTGCTTACAAATGAACCCAGTCTGCCTGAAATCATCACATCCTGTAAGGACCGGGTGTGTGTGTGTGTACCGGTCGAACCCTTTGCTGTCAATTTTCCATTTCACGAGCTGCAGCTGGGAAACAAACGGTCACTCTGTGGGGGTGGGGGGGGGCATGGCTTCTTGGAGTCTGTGAATTACTAACAAGGATAAGCACAGATTTATCTGATGTCTTCTTCGATATGTCAGAAGTAACATCACACAAAGCTGCCGTTATCCTTGCTGTGGAATATAGGACTCCGTCAATCGGCAGCTGAGGCTGGAGCCAGATCGGAGTCTGGAGTCTGGAGTCTGGAGTCCGGGCCTGCTAAAGACAGACTGCAGTCGGAGCCTACCGGGCTCTTTCTCCAACCGCCACCCACGGAAGGATGGACGGAGCGTCCTTCTTCTGAGATTCAACAGCCCTCCATTCCTCCGGTTACTGACAGCACTGAGGGGTCCGACTCGGTGGCAGAAACTGGACCGGTGTCTGGGTGCTGAGAGAGAAACCTGCTCCGAGAAGAGGACCTTCTAAAACCAAACCTGACCTGAACCCGGCCCTCCCAGTTTGACTGAAAACCCCGGTATGTAATCATGAAGTAATCAGGATTCACTTTCTAAAAGTGGGTTCTGACGGGGCTCCTGGGGGCCCCATAACAGAACATAAGACAATTTTGTTAAGAGCAAAAGTGTGATCTGATCCAAGTCTTATGAAATTCTGGTCCTGGTTTGAGTCCCGTAGGGTGGAACTCTTTCCTGCTTCTCTCCACTCCTTAAAAACGACCTTTAAAATGGGCTTCCTAATTTCTCGTGCCAGTTGGGGGATCGTTGATGTGAGCAGGTTTGTGAACCACCAACGCAGAAGACCATTTCCAGTTCCAGCTGATCCGTGGAGTGTGTTTATCTTTAAACTTCCACAGGCAGAGCTTTGATTCGCCGTCTAAAAACGACGAGTCGGCCGTCCGATGAACATGCAACACAGGATTCGTGCACATTTGCATCTAGATTCTGACCTTGTGAGCAAACACTGAGCTTAGGACAGCAGCAGAGGTAACCCCCCCCTCCCCCAGCAGCAGCAGCCCGTGTAGATTTCAGATGAGCCGGCCTGAATAAAAACAACAACAACAACAACAACAACAGAAAAAAGCACATTTCTCGGGTCATGTTTCCTGAGAAGAGGACGCCACAGCAGCGTGGCGGCCAACTCTCTGAGACGTCGTCCCAGCAGATTCTTTGTCGGGTGATTGGAGCGTTTGTTTTTCTTTTGCCAAAGTGTTTGTTTGTGTTGACACACCTGGCTCATCAGTGCGGCACGCTCTGTGAAATCCAACACCAACGTTTTCTCTAATGCTGCCTTCGTGTCAAACTGAGCAGCCGAGTGAGAAAAAAGCCTCCGACTTGTGATTCGGTTCAGGAACGAGGCTGAATTTCTGACAGCGACGGCGCCGAGAAGCTGTCATCAAACCTGCTGGCTGCGATCGCACCAACGCTGGCAGTTAGATCAGAGCAAAATCCAGCATTAACACAAACACAACCAATTCAATTTGTTAGCATCTGGTAGTGAAACAGGTTAGCAGCACTCACAGCTGAAAAGTCCTGATTATTTTTATTATTGTGACATCTGTGAACTCCTTCTCCTCACCTGTTTTCTCCAGCACAGGCCACAATAAGCTGCACTGTGTTACCCCCGTTACCCCCCATAGTCGGGGGGGGGGGTGTTACAGATGGGGATGAAGGAAGAAATATGAATTAGTTTGTTTAGAATGAAGTTCAACCTTGGATGGACTAAGATGTAGATGTTGCTGCTGCTTTAGACCTGGAGGGCAAAGGTCAGCAGCAATACGACAACAAATGGAAAAACCAGAAGCCTGAATTTACAGAAAGAACCAGCTGGACGCCCGTCTGACTAGATCGGATGAATTTCTATTAAATCAACCAGCTTTTTTCTGAACTAAAACAGTGGTCATCTGCCAGCTTTCTTCAAAAAGACGTCCAGAACACTTAGAGCCTTCGATATCCGGCAGTTTAAACGGTTAACAACAAAGAAACGGCCCGAGTAGAATTACAGTAATGACCTGATATTGTGAAGAGCAACTTCTCAGCTTTCAGAAACCGCTGGCATTTCTCCGATAGAGCAAACATTCGCAGACTTACGGTAATTGGAAGTGCGGTGGCGTATTCGTCATCTCTCCGTCAGGCAGCTGCTCTTCTTTGTCCTTGATTGGACCCTTCACCACACCGACTGAGCATCAAATGTCACCAAGTGGCTTTATGAAACAGGAGAGACCGAAACTAGCTGACGGAGGTCTTGGTCAGGACGGAGCTGGCCCGTTTCAAAACCCTAAAATCACAACATCTCATACAAAAAGTGTTCATTTAACCAGGAGAACCATTCATCCCAGTCAGGAGTGTTTTTCCTGCTGGAAACTCACAGCTTTCATCCCGACGTCGACTCACTAATGCTCCGACGTGTGAACGGCAGCAAATCCCTGCAGCCAAGTTCCCGAGAGCGGAGGCTGTGACAGCAGCAGATTAGCTCTGCGGTGGTTTAGAAGAGACACGTTCAATAGTCTCACATGGCTGCACACTTCTGGATCCTCATAGATATACGAAGACACAGAGAGGCGATATATGAGAACGCTGCCTGTGACATTAGAGACGTCGTTTCGTTTTTTTGCTAGTTGAACTAATTAAAGGAAACTTCTGGCTGCTCCTCTGCCTGTTGAATTTCTGTGGCAGCCAAAGACTAACATCTCTCCTGCTGGAAATAGTTTAATGATGAAACGTCGACGGTTGGAAGCTAAAAAGCAGAATTTAATAAGACTCACAGCTCAAACTGAAGACATCATTTGGCTGAAGTAACTCCGTCACTTCTGAGTTTCACTGTGAAATGAAAGACTTTTCCATGTTTAATTACTTTGGTACTTTGGGGCAAAGCGAAACTGCTGATTAAACGAAAAGGCAACTTTGTCAAAACACCAGTTTTCAGATGAAACCATATTTGGAGGAGAAGGTCGCACAGTAGCCCCGCCCCCTACAACGAACATCATGTTGTAGTGAAGACTGAGACCACAAAGTCATCAGGAAAAGGAGGAGGGACATTTTCCCATTGACTTAAAGACTTCTTTCACAGTGGAGTCGCCCCCTGATGGTCAGGTTGAGGCTTTAAGAGCCGACGTCTGTTTTCACAGACTCTGATTGGGGTTCAGCCGAGTTCAGCCTTTGATCAGTTTTGCATCATGTAAAATTCATGCTGCAGCAGAAACAGTCCCCGAACCGAAGACTGAATCGTGCTTCTTTTGAACTCCCGTTTCAAACCTCGACCCCTTTAGAACCAAAGCCCACATCATCCCGTTGTACTTAATTGTGTATTTTTCTCTCTTTTTCTGTGTGTGATCCGCCCCCTCCTAAAAAGACCAGAGACAGGAAGAGCTGAGACAATCAGCTCGGCATTACACATGACGACTTCCCACCAGGGGCCCCGAAGCCGAGGATCTTTGTTTCAGCCGCATTGATTAGGGATTGTGTGTCTCAGCTCTCGGCTGTATCACGCTCTCCTGACATGCTGCTTCTTCCATTTTTTTTTTTTTTCCCCAGTCAGAGTCTGTTGTCTCCGACCTCCGTTACCCACTTTCAGGCTGTGACCTTGTGACTTCTTAACGGGAAAAACAAATGCCAGCAGGCCAACCCCTGAGCTCTCCAGAGTCTGCAGGACCAACGTAAAAAAAAGAGAAAATATGAAAAATAAATTCACAATGTGTTAAAAACTAAAAAATAAAAAAAGCAGAGCAGGACGTCAAGGTCAGCCCTCCATGTTTTTAATTTGTGGATTTCAGTAAGCAGGGCGTTTAGTCTCTCCGGTTCAAAACACGGTAGTAAAACTGATGACATGAGCTGCTGAGGGCTTTGAAAAATAAAAACAAGAGTAACATCTATTGTCCTCTAAAAGGGGCCATCATAAAAAAAAAAAACAAAAAAAAAAACACAACACTATTTTTTTATTTGAAACTAGAGACTCGTCAGGAAAACACCTACCGAGCTGAGAAGAAGGCGCATTTTCCCATACATTTCAACACAAACAGAAATCGTGTTTCTGAGGCATCTTTAAAGGATCTGATGTTCCTTGGCTTCGGCGCTGGATGTCTTTGTCTCCTTCACACTCACGTCGCTTTCAAATTAAAGCAACAAGCGGCCTTTTTCTCTGCAGCCTCGTGAGTAATGTGCGATGATTAGAACAGATAATTACATCTATTTACATATAAATGTGATTGATACTTGTCCTACAGAGCTAAGCTTCTTTAAGCTGTTTGCTGCTGATCTTGTCATAATCTATCCATAATATTTGGATCCTCCATCTGAAGTTACGTAATTAAATGATCATTCGCGACGAGTAAACAATCGGGGATGATGACGCTAATTAACGTCGGCGGAGCATGATGTCGCGTTCGTCTAATGATGTTAATTAGGAGACTTTTGATTAATACGGCTTCGTAAAGAGTCGGAGTAAGATCTTTTTCTCTTTTTTTTTATGTGATGGAGCGTCACACAGATAAACTTCATCATTATTATTCTTCCATAGAGAGGAAGAGTTTCAGGGTTAGGGTTAGTCACGTCACATTTTTGTTTCACCTTCACGGTCACATGACTGTTACAGCCGTGTTTCCTGTTGAATCATTTCTGATAGTGACGTCCAGAGTCACGTCTCTACGTCGGACGCTCCTATTGGCTCCGGTGGGTGATGTCACAGCCAATCAGTCCTGTATGTTTCAGAGTTTATTGCGTTGACAGAATAAAGACAATCAGATATTTAGAGCTGAGGAACTTTCTGTGTTCAGCTTTTACTGTCCTCGGTTTATTTCTGGGGGAAATTCAGGCGCCCATTAAATTCTAAAAACAGATTGCACCATGATGAAATGGTCTGCATGTTTCTGTATTTTCCCATTTTTACTTATTTATTCATTTTATTTTTTGAGACGAAGCGACTGCTTGCTGTCACACCAGGCCTCCGTGATGAGCTGCCGTCATCCACAATATCGACTTCATGAGAGCCTGAGAGGAACACTTCAGTGATAATGCCAGCACTCATTTAAATCTGAACGCAGTGGGACGTTTGGAAATGTCAAGATGAACCGAAATGTTTTTTTTAAATAAATAAATAACCAACAAAAACAAAATAAAAAATAAAAAAAGAACAGAGAGACCTTTGAAAATAGACGGCGTACATCCAATTTTCATAACGACGAGTGGCGCCGTCTTGATTGTGTATTCATACATTTACAACATAATCAAGTTGCTGTTCCTTCTCCCTGCTGTGCTTTTTAATTTTTATCAGCTCTGCCTGGAGCTGGATGAAGGTGTTGGCAGCGTTTTCCTCGCCCTGCTGTAAAACACGCCCTCCAGTCAGGTCGCGCCTCAACAGGTACACAGTCAGACTGCTTATTAAAACTCTGGCTTCCAGCCCGAAGAGCCGCTGATGCCTGCAGGTGCAAAGTGTCGGGTTGGAGGTCTGATCCCCCCGCTGGGGTCGGAGAGGTCCTCCGAGGTTTGTTCCTTCCACTCTCTGTAATGATCCTGACACGCTTTGAGCGGTACACCTCGACCTCTGGAGATCCTCTGAAGTGGATTTTCATTGAGAGTTTTAACTCTGCAATTTACACCGACGGAGAAAAGAAATCAATCCATCATTCGTGTTCATTTTCACTCCGCTAGAGTCAGCAATTAACCTGACAGACTGTGGGAGGTTTCAAACCCCGACCCTTTCCCTCTTCCCTTTGTTATAATTGCTGCTTTTTACTCTGCCAACAAAGCCAAAACTGAAATGTTCAAAAGAACGAGAAAAGTTTGAGCAGCAGCTGCAAGTAAGTGATGCACGAATGTAGCAGCAACCGGAGAGACGGAGAAAAAGCTCCACTGCAGCAGGAGGCCACAAATGGCCCCGAGGGTTTGAACCCCGAAGGCTTTCGCCACTGCACCACCGTACCACCCAACATTAGAAACGTCCAGGTCTACAGGTGAGATAAAAAAAGTCTCATCTCATCCCCTCATTTTATATTCCCGTTTCTGAAGCGAATTAAAACCGCAGAAGAAGCTCCACTGCAGTGGGAGGCCAGATAATTGACTTGTTGCAGGGAGGGGTCTCTTTTGTACTCGCCGTGTGTCCACAGTTCCCGGTTGTCGACAGGACCCCCCCCACTGTCCCGACTGCAGGAGCGACTGCTAATTATACACCGCCAGGGAGGAAGGAGGGTAACTCTGCTTTTTAAATCTGGTCTTCTGCGGCTTTCTCGAGGACGATCTCCTGCCTGAAATGTGATATTGACCTGAGGCAGGTGGATGTTGAAGATATGACAGGAAAAAAAAAGAAATGATTGGATGGCGTGTTATTTCATGTAGCCTATGAGGAGGAGGAGGAGGAAGAGTGAGGTGAAATCTGATTATCACAACAGGAGCTGAGAGGATTTATTCTAATGGATGAAAAACCAAAAGAAGAGCAGCTGATGTGCACGGAGCGGTGAAATTGTCGGGGCTTTGTGTTGGAGCTTTTTGAAGAGCTGTGTGATTGGGATGAAAGGAGAGGTCAGCGGACAGATGGGGGGTACGTACAGGTGAATAAATCCCACACGAAAACAAAGAGAATGGGAAATCCAGACGAGAGCAAGAGGACGAAGCAACTCTCCGAGGGATGAGCGCAACATCAAAGATGGAGACGCATGAACGGCAAGAAAGCGCCAAGCCGGCCTGTCCTGGGAGATTAGGCCGCGGCTTGTCTGACGCACCGACCTGAAGGTATTTCATCCAGAGCCGCGTCCCGAACAAAGCTTCGTGTCGACGCCGGAGCAGACGGCGTCCGGGGAGATTTGTCAAAGCGCCTGCATGTTGGATTTTTAAGACGTGTGTTCGACTTATTTTGAGACAAACTGGTGGATTCACCGACGCTGAATTCTGGCAGCTGCAGCCTGTAACAGTAAAGTAGCTTTAAAATCATTAACAGGGGACACACACACTCACTATTCATTTATTCAGCCCGTGTTTGAGTGTATTTTTAATTCTCTCACCTGTTTGTTCTGAAAGTAAATCAGGATTTCCTCCCTGGTCGATAAACCGCAGCAGCAAACAAATGAAAAACTACATCTACATTTTTTTTGTTGCTGACGTACATTAAGCAGCATTCAGTCACGCTGTATGTGTCTATACAACCCCACTGGTTGTCAGAAGACAGCGTATTGAAGTCAATGGGAATATGTCTACCTCAATGAGCGCAGGGGTTACCACCCAATCAGAATGCAGCACAGAGCAGGGCAGAAATGAAAAGAGCGCAGACGTTGCTTCACATCTGGAGGGAATTCCAGGTGAGAGACGTCAGCGACGCTTCGGTTTCATTTCAGATGGATAGAAAGATATTTTTCACCGATGTGATAATCAACAAAATGCTGATACCTCTCTGCATCACCTCACTCTGACCCAGCTCGGCTCGGCTTGAAACAACAAATCCAAAAATGTAAAGAAAGCAAAACTGGCTCCTCTGAACTCGATTCCATTTCTGTTTTTAGTTGCCATGTGGGTGTGCAGTCGGTCGCCACCTCGGTCCGTCTGTCTGCTGTGAATGAAAAACATTCACGCCTCCTGCTGCAGCTCCGGGTCCTGCTCCCTCCATCCCCTCTGCTTACAAACTGCTGCTTTCTTCGATTTGAATACAGACAAGCGTAGAGCGGTGGAAACCTCATCCTGCTGCAGGTATCACAACAAATCCTCAAGTTTTAATGAAAGCTGCACAAAACAGGATCTTTGCTGCGAGGCCCAGGGGGCGTCCATTTACAGTGAGACATGAAGGAGGAGGAATAAAACAGCAGTTTGTGTGATGGATTTGTTTGGTTCTGCGGCGTGCCTTCCAGTGTCTCCTCACGTGGCGGAGCGAACGAACTTCCTGCTCTGCCTTCCCGCTGACGGCGAGGCGTCACATTCTGATCTCTTCCTTCGCACCTCTTCCCCCCAAATGCAACCAAACGTTTCCAGCTTTTTGTTCAGAAAGAGGCTGCTTCACGGAGACTCGCCTGTTTGCTGCAGATATGAACACAGAGTGTCGATTGCACGGGCAAGAATTCCTTTAAAAAAAAATCAAACTGCCCTTCAAGGACCTGATAGATGAGGAGGAAATAAAATCTGAGCCTATTCAAAAGTGAGAGATGAAACTGAAGGAAGAGGTGTGTGAGGCAGACTGATGCACTAACAAGCCCCCAGAGCGCCTCGTTGTTTTTCTTCATCCATTGCTGTTCCTGTTCATCCCGGGTGCCAGACACATCTGTCTGTGGCTTTGCAGGTGTTGTGACTGCTGGGAGATGAAATCCCAGCAGGCTTTGCACGAGTGGAATCCATTTAGTGATTCAGACAAAGGGCGGGGGGGCGTGATGTCGTGACTGGAGCTTCACGTGATGACGGATGATCTGATGTCTTTAATTGAAGTTTTCAGACACAAACAGAAGTACAATTAAGTCCATCTGGTCACCGAACTGCTGCAGTCAGTGGATGTAAACGTTCCTACGGGTCTAAATTCTCTCTCGTCTGCTGGTGAATTTTACATTTTCACATTTTACATTTATCTTCTTTTATGTCTACATCTTATATCTCCACATTTTATTGCCCCGTAAAGCTCTTTGAATTGCCCCAGTAAAAGAAAGTATGATAATTTCTTTTAGTGCAGCAAAACACCAAGTATGATTGATAAGTTATAATAATTTCATATGATTTCAAATGAGAGTTGTGATTTTTGGTGATTTTACATCTGATTTGATGGAAAATATCACACCACAGTGATTTCATATTCTAACAGTCAGTAATGATCGAAGTGTAATCTAAATTAAAGATGGACACTTTTCTAATAATTTGTGGGAGGGCGTTAAATTTCATTTAAAATGAGTTTCTACCATCTCCCCAAGAAACGCTGATGAGGACTCTGACTTCTTCCTCCTCCAGTGCTGACGTGGTTAGAAACCTATTATCACCTCAGCAGATTAAAAACATTTGAGCACAAACATTTCAGACTCATAGTTTGATGGGATGAAAGCAGACGGGCGATCTGGGCTTTAAAAGGAGGAGGAGGAGGAGCCGCTACATCGGGTCACAGAGAGACACAAACAAACGCACCGCAGTGGCAAAGACAGTTTCAAATCATATCCTGCTAATTAAATTTCCACTAAAGTTGAAGCAAAAGCCGTTAAAACGACTCCAGTGCTGTTTGAGTGGAGCGTTGTTGAAACTGTGTTCATCTGAAACACATCAAAAGATGAAAGTGGTGATAAGTGAAGGAATTAACGGAGGCACTGCTGGGGATCATCAGAGCTTCGCTGCTCTCTGCACAGCTGAACGCATCAGTCTTTTACACCAAAAGCTGCTCATGAAGTCTTCAAATACAACTTTATTCACACGTCTCCGTGATAACGGATGGATGTGACGCAAAACATCAAATTAACTGAGCTGGAAAACATTAGCAATGCACAACTGGATGCAAAGATAAATTTGTGGAAAGATGGACGCAGCAGATTAAAAAGTTTAACTTCAGTTAAACAGTTTAACTGAAGTTTTTCAAGGGACTTTTTATATTATCATCTACAGAAACAAGACAATTCCCCACCGAGAGAAAGAACTTTGTAGGAAGTAAGAAGGAAGAACCAGACCCACGGGGGAATAAAGACTTTTCACCGAAAAACTTCATGCATGTGACTTTAGACCACGTGCACTTCCTGCACATACAGGAAAACTTCTTCCCCTCAGTGTGTTTGATTTGTGTTGTAAAGCACCCGGACTATCACTGTCGTTATTGTTTTGTGTGTCTGGGGCCAGAGAGAGGATGAGTCAACATTTAGTTTCACCAAGTCAAAGCTCCATCATGTAGATTTAGTGCCTTCTAAACGTGGAGAATCACCAAAAATGCTTTTTGTTGACCTGTTTGGTCGTTGTTAACTGGAAGAAAACACTTGTGTTGTGCTCCTTCCTACAGCCTGACACTAAAAGATGCTTCTCAAGAAAAAAAAAAAAGGCCAAACTTGAGAAAGGGAGACGAGGGCAAATGAATCCGTGTGGGAAGTCTTAAAATACCCCCCAAACTAGGGCAGCTCAGGCAGCTGGGGGTGTAGCACGACGCATGGCAAACCTGTCCGTGCAGGCAGGACAGGACTTACATAAACCAACACGAGACGCCGTAGGATCCGGCGAACTGCAGGGTCGGGTTAAAAAAAAAAAAAAAAAAAAGTTATCTGGAGTGAAACGGCATCAACTCACCTGCTGCACAGCGACCCAGATGGCTGAGCAGGCACAGAACCGAGCCCCAGGATTAAAACCAGAGCTGCTACTTTGGATTTTTTAGAAGCGCCAGCCAAGCAACTTCTACAACTGGGGTGCTTTAAAACAAGCAAGCAGAGCGGCAGCAGTTAAAGATTCATGGGCTCCATATTCACAGCCATCCGTTTCACTGATGAGGTCTATAGCGAGGGATTAGGGGAGCCTTGCATATTGTTAAAAGTAAATTGGTGCCTTTCAATTCTCGCAGCATTACCCAGTCTGTCCAGCACATATAATGAATTCCAGTAATGAACTGGCCTTATACAAGCGGAGCACAATATAAGCTGCAAAGTGTTGTACAATGCAGGCCACATTTGTCACCATTACAGTCAATATTTGGTGACTGCCACAAGATGAATGTGGCCCTGGGGAACAATGAAAGAAACCCGGTCTAATCTAATGTGAGTCATGATGGTCTCCGTGGCTCCTGTAGGCCCAGGTAATGGTCTGCATTACACAACGCCACAGCTCACCTGGACGCACTACGCCGTGCTTCACCGGAAAAAACATTCATATTGGACTAAATGTGCGACGATCCAACAAAACGACAACAACAACTGCTGTTCTGTCACGCCGAGTTGGAACAGAGTCATTATTTAAAGAGAACAGACAGGTTTTATTTCTGGGTGGAAGCAGGACTGACCCAAATATTACAGACGAATCACCTCCCGTTCTATTTGTACACGTCGTCTCTGGTGGCTGAGCTTAACATGGAATCAATTCAGCTAATTGGAGACTTTAAAATGGGATTGTTTCCTCCCAGTAAAACTGAATTGTTGCCAAAGCTGCGGGCTTGTTCAGCTGACAGAAAAACAAATGACAAGTCAGCTCCGTCTCCAATTAACTTCTTAAACTCTTGATTTTTTCCCCCCTTCCTCCCTTTAAATGTGTTTTCCTGTTGATTGTCTCTGAGTAAAGACGCTGCCGCTGCAGCTGATGAAAAACAGATTCCAGCCAAACTCAATTCAGGAATTAGTGCAGGCCATTTTTACAATAATTTGTGTTAGTTAAATTCATAGACCAGGTTGATGAGTCTGGATGGATTACAGGCACCACAAACCACTTTTAAATAAACTCTGAAGTCAGAATTTTCCTTCCTTTGTAACTTCACACTGCAAATTTGAACCAATCATTCCAATTTCAGCCTGAAAAATTCAATAAATATAATCATTAAGAGATTTAGATTCCAAACTTCAGCTTCACTTTCATTCCCTGCCTGAAGTTAGTTTTTTTAGGTTTGACTGACAGTTTTCACACCTGTAATTTAGTTTGAACTCAAACAGATGAGGTGTGAAACCATCCACAGTCAAACAGGAAGTCGGTAATTGTCCTCTGTGGCAGTAAATTGTTGTAGCTGTGACTTGCAGTTCGTGAAGGTGATTAAAGTTCTTGGAAAGCCCGATTGCTGCCGTTTGTTGCTGAATATTTATCTTCAGTGACCACAGCGAATAACACAGATGCTTCAGCGGCTGCAGCTCGTTTGTGCTGATGCGACTTCGCTCCATCACGTCACGTCTGTCATGGGGGGGGTCCGACACCGAGCCACTTAGAGCTGAAAAGCAGCTCCAATTAGCAGCAGCTTGACATTTTGGTCCAGAGAGCGACTGCCAGATTCAGGATTGTACCGCATCAAATGCATTTGGAATCTTAAAAGTCAAGATCATTTTATGTCCCTTTAACCTGGAGGTAATGAGAATGTTCCTCACGGACTAAAACCCTTTCAGCGAGCCAGACTCCGCTCGGAGGAAAAGCTTGCTCAGCGTTTCAGTCGATACGCTTTGATTTCTTTTCCCCGACCAGGTAAATCCAGCCACAAACAACCTCCAACTTTCTGAGCGTAAACCATTTATTTTCCCCGCAGCGCTGTTACAGGAAGCGTCCTCACCTCTGCACCTTATTTCATTCATTTATTTATATATATTTTCTCCCCTCTCGAATCCTTCAGCTTCATAAAAAAGAAGCCCCCCTCCAGACAGGAGGCCTGAGGTGGGGGGAGGGGGAGGTTGGCCATTAGCATGCACACCGAGTGCGAGCTTGGCATGCTGGCGCCGCACAGTGTGGGCCCGCCACATCTTAACCTTCCACACGGCGGGCGAATGCGGAGTGTTGCCATGGTTACCTTGAATCCAAACCGAGCATTTGGATCTTTTTCTGGCCTTCTGATATTGTTACGGCCGTATAAATCCTCACACACAGCACAAAGTATATATGTGAATCAGTACATATCCATCACATCCCTTTGATGCGGCCTTCAGTGAGTCACCGCTGTGTTTTGTTGTTTTCTTTCATTTTGTTATTTTCCCATAGACTTCAACACAATCTGACTTTTTCAATAACAGACTCTGACCATTGTTGGAGACTATGAAGTAAAGATTTTTATACCGTCACACTGCATATGTGAATCAATCCTGGTTGAAAATGTGTGCAAAGACGATTTAAGCCGTTTCCTCTCGACCATTGAAGAACTTTGAGTCGTGGCAGTGCGTTTGGAAATAACACAGCGCCGGGAAAACAAAGCTTCTAATAACGGGAGCGTGCGGGGAGTCAGAGAGCAGCGAAGGAAGGAGTTATTAATTCAGCGTCTGGCTATCACAGCGGAAAGTAGGCCACGAATCCCGACCCGTGATCATGTCATTTTGTGAAACGAGCATCGTCAGTGCAAAAGGCCAGTAAAGTGGAGACACGCCCCCGTTGGCTCGTTCTTCAATAATGGGGTCAAGAGTGAAATGTGCTGCCTCTCCCAGCGAATCTCATTTCCTCCCGCTTCCTCTCTGATCTGCGTCGGACTGAACCTGTCTGTGCTCTTAAGCCTGTTTTCCCTCCTCGTGACATTTTAATCGCCGCCGTAGCTGTCGAGCACGAACGTCGCCAGTGAGCAGATAAACATAATTCGCTTTAAAACCAACTCAGAAGCACAATGTGAACGAACTGGGATGTTCTCGCAGCAGAGCGGTTTGGAGCATCAAACGTTGAGCCGAGGGAGCAAATTAAAAGTGGCACTCTTTTTCCTTTGTGAAAGGAAAACTCCACACGTGTGAGCCGTGAATGCGAAATGAAGCGTTTGACTGATCCTGTAAAACCCCGCAGAGCATCTGTTAACCTTCTCTAATCCCTCTTCAAATATATTTTAACCACTCTGTGCCAGTTTTGTTTTGTTAAGCTGCATGTTTGCCGAAGGGTTCCTCCCGCCGCTGCTCGGCGTTCCCCTGAAATCTAATGAACTCATCCAAAATGTGACTCCTCATCGGAGATCCCCGCTGACTGCTCAGCGACGTGAAGAAAGAAAAACACCTCCTGCAGAGGACGGCTGTAAATATTTGGGAGCGATGTGTACATGGGTTAAATGAATCTCTGACAAAAAGGACAGGAGTGTTTATGACCTCTTTCCATTTCATTAGAGCGGAATTCAAAAAGAGAAAAGAACTGCCCCCTCTGTGAACGAAGCATGTGCCACGCGGTTTAATTATGAGCACTGAATCATTTCCAGTGCTTCATCTCGGTAAAGAATTAATGCTCTTTGTTTTTGATCCTGTTGAAGGGGCAGCGTGGAGCGTCCCTGCGGTCCGACTGGGCCCAAAACAACCAGTAAAATCATGAACTGAATATTTAAACACATCCCAACGCGAGCTCTGCTTGATGTGAGGATGTGTTTTATGAATTTTTCCACTGAAGCCAGCATCGCCGTCTTCTCCTGCTGTCACCAGTAAACAGAGCCGTTACCTGTCCAGGTGCTCTTATAACAGAAAGTGAACAAAAGAGTGAGCTGCAGCCTTGAAGTAAAAAAAAAAAACTGTTAAAGCAGTTCCATGCTGCAGCTCTGCACTCTGCTGGTTACGTTTATCGCTGTCAGACAGGAAGTTGGAGATACGTTTTTAATTAAGAAGCACAGCAGCGAAAAAGCTCGACGATCAAATGAGGTTCAGCTAAAAGGTTGATTGAAGTCAGCTTTACAGGCCTAAACAAACTCACCCTGCTGAACTCTGAGCATTTTGTCTGCTCTCGTCCTTCAGCGCCAGCAGTCGACGGAGTGAGGAAGTTGTCAAACCGATAAACAAAGATGATTATGGCGCGAAGGATCCTGTCAGTATTTGGGCCAAACTCCTCTCTGAGTCGATTTCTAGTTGATTAAAGGGCTGCATGGAGGTGAAGAACTTTCCGAGGAGCCGTTATTGCTGCCGTGTGGAGTGGCAGCTCGCTAATGATCCCAGAGGGAACGCTCGATGAGCTTTTACAAGGCGGCAGTTAACGCCGTCAAGGCCGCGCCAACTCTGCGACCGCAGGCCACCGAGGTTACACCTCAATACTAACAGTCCAGCAGCTGGACAAATCCAAGGAAGAAATCTAAACCTTTTACTGCCATGCTGTTGAATCATACAGATGAAACACGTGAAATAAGAAAATGTGATAACACATGATCAAAAGGATTGAATAATCTGAACTCCGTGAACTTCGTTAACGAACAGGCTCCAGTGGTGCCGTGACGGATCAAAGGAAGTTGGCTGTCGTCCATCTTGCAGAAGGTCCAACCTTCTCGGAAACGAAGTGGCTTCGGGCCGTAAAATAAACTTGTCCTGACAAAAAGGGAGTGTTGAACTAAATTCGATGAGATTAAAATGGAGCACCTGCGTTCAGAGTCTACTCGCTGCACCAAAGAAAAACCCAAAACCTTAGACCAACCAATCACTGCCACTGAACAGAGGGCTGAACTTTAAAGGGAAGTCAGGTCTAAGGTCTGTTAATCCAGTCAAAGCATCAGCGCTGAAACAGCCGTCCCCAGCCAGGCCCCGCCCACTCCACACAGAAAGACCCCAGGACCCAAACGAGCGAACCGTTTCTGCGCTGTGCTGCGCTCCGAGAGAAGTCCAATTATCAAATAAAAACAGGAAGATTGTCCTTTAACCGAACAGCCTGATGCTGAAACCCCGACAGCACAGACGGACCTTGAAAAACCCAAACAGCCCAGCTTGATGAAAGAACACATCCAAGGTCTGTTCCCGCCTGAACAAAGGTCATTTTTATTTTCACCGTCTGGCACCCGGCTTTGTCAGAAGGCAGCAGATTTCATATTTTATATGTAGTGTGGAGACATGTTCAGGAAAAGAGGGCGCGTTTTCATTTTTTCTATCAGCCGTGAGCCGAAGCCGCAGATGCCACATATGGCTGGAAGTGTGTTCACGCCTGGAATGAGTCAGACCGGTTTCATTTTGGCGCCTGGCTTCTCTTTTGCAGCTTCCTCTTGCCATTCGTCTCCCCCCCTCCCCCCTCCCCCCCACCGAAGGATGAAATACGAACGATAAAAGTGTGTTTTGCATCCAATCTCCCCGACACAATGCCTCCGCCTGCAGTAATGAGATCATTATTATGCATATCACAGATATCAAGAGGAATGAGCTTAAAAGCTTACACGTTTAATTGATTAAGGCAGGCAGGCAGCCGTGCTGCTTCATAACAAAGACGACTGTTTTCGTGAAGGTCATGATATTTGAACGACATACTCAAAAGAGTTCTAATTAAATATCGCTATACTTTGACTCCGATAAATAAATGAACGTCACGCAGAGGCGCCTCGCCAACACGCCCCCCAACAGCTACATGTTATTGTATCACAGCTGACAGGATCGATCCGGAGCAGAAACCCATTCAAACCTTTTTTTTATGAAACAGTCGAGACGGATTTCCAGTCTTCGATACTCCCAGTCGCTCGTGATTTGTAAGAAATATTCTCAGAGCTTGTGTATTTAGATATTTAGTTTTTTTTAAGGGATTTGGTCTCAGCTCTTAATAAAGTAGGAATAATAAAGATTTTAAATGTGGAATTCATCGAACAGAAAGACTTTGGGATATTCAGATACTGTAAGAGCTGCTGTCAAGGACACTTGGACTTAAATCTGACTTCAGTTTGACTTTGACTTTGTGTTTTAGAGCTGACCGGGACTTGGATGATGAGAGGTGGTGTGGAATTAGATGTGTTACTTGGACTAAACTTGATTTGGATTCAAAACCGTTTTCAGCTTCACTTTTGTTTTAATCAGATGTTTTTAAATATGATTTTGTCAGGTCTGATGTTGGCATCATTTTTGAGGTTTTGCTGCAGTAAATCAGGAGGGAACTCTGAACTGGACCTCATTTTCTGTGACCTGAAACATTTGGACCAACAGGCTCTTTGTCATGTACGCAGCGTTTCCTCCACCTGAGTCTTGGAGGCCCCCGCTGCACTCGGCGGTGCAATGTGACCTGGTTGAGACTTGGAGGAGACTTATCTAATGTGGGGCAGCGCAGATTGCATTGTGTCCACGGAGCCGGGGGCCACGGAGCCAGCCAAAACTTCAGGGACACAAAGTGCTTAAAGCAGAGAGCTGATGGAGGTGGCCTACTGCCTGGTCCAGGTCTGCCGCTGGTCACAGACTGGAGGGAAAAATTAGGTTTCGTTAACCCCACGCTGATTGAATTTCATCAGACTCCATGATCGATGGTGAACCTTCACGCCTTCCAGCAACAAAACTGCCTTTAATTATTCATCCGGACTGAAAATTCCTTTTTTCACTCCTAACCTCAGAATCCAAATATAATAAATAGTCATTATTCAGTATTTTAAAAATGCTCTGAGCTCCAGCAGCCGTGGCCTCTGCCCATTAGGAAACTAATCACATCCCATTTGATGGAATTAGACCAAGAACACTATCCACACTTAAACATAATTAGCACAAGCAATGATATCTGCTGGAAACTGTTTGATTTCATCAGACGCTCATTACTTCTGCCTGTAATCTTGTCTCGCTGGTGGTTTTCGTCATGGTTGTCATGAATCAAAGTCAAACCTGCCCCCTCTGAAGAGTTCTTTGATTCAGAGCGGCACGTTCGAATCAAACAAATCTAATGTTGATGAAGGCAATCAGATCCCCGGGTGGGCACCGTGCAGAGACTCAGACCAGAAGCTGAGACGTTTGTGGCGTCGCACTTCATTTTACCCACAAAAGAAATAAAAAAAGAAAAGTGACTTGAGTAGTTGTGTGAGGAATTACAATTGAAAAGAGACCCCCACCTACTTTTACACCTCAGCACAGCCGGCCGGTCGCCGTCACCGTGATCGACAGATGTTGAAGAAAAAAAAAAAAGACGGTACCAAATCCAGCCAGGAAGACGACGCCAGACGGAGCCGGTGAGCCGATTTAAGAGTTAATGCTTAAATTGTCTGTAGCCCTTTAAACGGGTCCCTCCATCCATATGAAACACAAACAACAAAAACTAAGTTTTGAAACTGATGGATTTCTATGGTCCAATCTGATTTGCCTTTGTTTCTCATTAAACTTCCAAATCCTGGTAATTACCTTTTTAATTGCGCTGTCATCATTAAACGAAGCCACGATGGTCAAAACTACAACAGGGATGAAGCTCTAATGAACCGGATTAGCCTTTAAAACCCCCTCTGGATCTTTGGCTGACCGGTTTTTAATTGAAACGTGTCCCGAGCACCGAGCGCGAAGTCATGAGCTCCGGACTCATGCTCGGCCTGACATGATGGATCTGTGAGCGTGTCCGATCCCGCTCCAAAATAAGGCCTCTAACACGAGGCAGCGGCGTGACCACACGTCTCCGCTGCACTGTCGCACGAGTCGGAGGAAGCTCAGCGTCCGGAGACATGGTGTAGAGGAAAACTGACCGCGGATCCGGTGGCCGCCTGCGGGCCCGGCTGTTCCTTTGTCATGGGCTGATGTAAGCGTGGATGCACACTTGCCTCCTTGGGGCAGATGCTGGTCTTTTACCCCCTCGGATCACAAGTTCAATTAATTTCACAGTTGGCGGCACCCACAGTCGTTTCAGCGGGGCCTGTTGTCTGGAACTGGAGAGAAATGGGAAGAATATGATGCACCCCGAGCCAAAGCCGCTCAGCCCCTCCTCCTCTTCCTCGCCTCCGTCCCTTCTATCAGTGAAGGCTTCGCTCGCCTGCAGCCACATCTGATCTGATAGGGCCGCGGCTCTGCAGCATATTAAAGCTCACATCGCGGCGATAAGCGGAGATGAGACGGCCTCGTGCATCATTACCGCTCCATAAAGAGGCGCCGTTTTTTTCCCATCTCCTTCAACACAAAAAGGTTTAAGTTGATCAGGAAATGCAGCTCATTAAAGAATTTAAACGAACTGACCGTCCTCACTCACTTTCAGCCTGAATTGAGCCTCATTAGGAATAAATACAACAATGAGCTTTTCAGATGGGACCTGAAATCTCGTTGAGCGCCAAATTAATGAGGAAAAATGGACGCTGGCTCGCCACACAAGCTGAAAAAGTCTGGAACTGACTCCGGGCATAAATATTTTTATACACACACCTCAGAAGAGATCAACACTTTGGCCTCAGCTCATTTTACTCAGCCATCTTCACCGGGTGTGTAGCAGACTTACAATGAGCATACCTGTGACTACATCTGGGCTGGAAGCATCACTGTCATTAATCCAAACACATCTGACTCTGGCTGTGACATCACCCACCGGGGGCCAATAGGAGCACCCGATGTAGAGACGTGACTCGAGAATCGGTGGATGAAGCAGCACAGAGTGTTCATGAGAGTATCGATCAAAGTGATTCTCCAGTTTCAGGAGAACACAACATCAAGTCTTTAGAGCAATATTGATCCATGATGGTTTGAGTTAAAGACAACACGTTAGTGGGCTCCATCTTCCCATTTTAAAGCTGTAGGATCTAAAAATCATTCGTGAACGCAAACATGCAAACATTCACATCCTTAACCTGCTGATCCTTGACTTCAAATCCAAGTTATTTTAAAGTTTACGATTCACTGAAGTCACATATTTTAATAGGTGTGACCTAAAATGGTGACCTACATAAGGCTTCTGTCACTGTCGGGTCGGCCCATCTGTCGCTCTCCTCAGCTGACCCTCCGGCGTTACACGATCCGATCTGACGGGTGACGGATTTCTACACCGACGGGACGCGGCACAGACTCAAAACTGTAATCAAAGGTGGAACTAATGATTCGCTGGAAGACAAAGTGGATTAAAATTATCCATGAAATACATCAGACAAGAGAGGAGAGCGAAAGTTTGGATCGGCCCTCGTCAGAGTTTGTTGTTGTATGTGATTAATGATCCAAAAATAGCCGTGTGTTCAGAAAACACAAATAATAAAATATGTAAACAGTTTCAGCTCCATCAGTTCCTCTCCTCTGATTGGCTGATTAAACCCTTTTGTCGATAGTTTTTGGTTCTTAAAACCAAAACTATATTTGAATTTATTACTCACGCTAAAATGGAATACCTAAACAGGAAGTGGCGGCAGGTCAGCGACCTTCTGTGTTCCAAAGACCAAAAACCTGATCATACTGTCGGAATAATTAATGACAATGTGTGTTCTGTCCCATGACCTCGTTGCTGGAAGCCTTCGACTTGACAGTGACTTTGTTTCAAGGGTGACCCGGTTCTGGGGATCTGCGCTGCATACCATCAGTTTAAAAAAAGTAAAGATGAGCCGATCCGTCTGGTTTCTATATGAAGTTATGGTTATAGCCTGCGTCTGTGGGGGCGGAGCTGCAGTCATAATAACACTGATGGCGCTCTGAGAAACCGCATTATAGACGGTGATGAATGAAAGCTAAATGACTCAATATTATAATGAACCATCATGCATTCCTGCAGGCGCCCAGCCGGTGTCGACTCTTAATGAGCGCCGGAGAAAAAGTGGCCACACAGCTTGTTGAAACATCCCTGATAGATGTTTCACATTATGTGTGTGAAGGCCCCTGTTAGACGATATGAGCTTCAAAATTAAAAGTACAACACCTCCACTTCTGTCTTTTCTCTCTCTCGGCTCTCGTCATGCAGGTCGGCGTGTGCTCCATTGCTTTTCCAGGACAACGCACGAGGGACGGCGTTCATCACTCAGGGCAGCAAAGCTGCAATCCCTGATCTGACCGTCGCACATGCATCCTGAATTCACCTCCTTTTATTTACATTTTTTTCCATGCTGTGTTACATCTGTGCTTTTTAAAGGGACTGGATTTATGAATGAGGCCTGGTGTGCGTAGGCTGCACCACTGAAGCGATTGCAGGTCTGCCCTGAAGGGTCACAGGAAACCGGTGGGAGGTTCGGCTTCTCCCATTCACACAAGATCTTCAAAAGGCGCCGATTAATGAAGCATTTAGAAGCACGGCGTCGTTAAAAGAAACCCGCAGATGAGTCAGAGTTGTAATTTCTGACGCCGTTTAACATACAATTACCAGCCATTCGAGCGCCAAGAGCTCGCCGCCACTTGTCATTTGGCACTGGAGCAGCAGCACCAGGAGAGGAGTGGGAGAGAGGGGGACGTTTGATGTGGAACAAAAATCACCCAACTGGGCGCTGATTTGTTTGTACGGCGGTTTTTGTGTCTCTGATGAGCTCATTGTGCCCTCGCTGAGTCCTCTGTGCATGAGTGTGCTCTGATTAGAGACAAACGAGCTCTCCAGATCGGATCATTGTGTTTGTGCATACACACTGCTGTGGCTCTGCCATGACGCTTTGTGAGGAGCTTTTTCTACACAAGCTGGTGTGTTTTAAAGTGTTTTATTACCAGCTGTGAGATCAGAGCTGGTATTGTTATCACCTTGTCCGTCCGAATCGGTGTCATCGTGGACTAATGTGTCTCCTGGAGACGGCTGGTGAGGCAGACCTGAGCACGTTAGCGGCATCGCTGGTCTGTCTGTTGGGAATGTTTACATGCCAAGATGAAGATAAAGGGACAGCTGATCCTGGAAGTCGGAGGGTTGATAGTTTTTCTGTTGATAAAGAGGATTATAGGGAAGAGCGGGGTGCTCCTCTGTTGCCATCTTGGCAGTGTTTGACTCCAGCTGATTCAAAAATTGAGAAAACAAGTTTGTGGAGATTCCATCCCCAACTATGTATAACTTCAAAAATTGCCCTTTAACTTTATAAACCTTCGACCGCCACGTGTGCAGACGCTGAACTGTGAGAAAATATCTTTATCTTTGGATTTAATCATTGGCTGGTTTTGATTTTTACGCTGTGTATGTGAAAGGTCATCTGTTTGTCTGAGAGAAAATGAACCATGTTTATTTTCCAAATGAGGACATTGTCCTTCGCAGCACGGCCATTACGCTCCACAATGGAGCCCCGTCGCCCGTCCTTGGTCGTCTGTAATTATTCGATTTCATTAATTATTATTCTGCCCTGGCAGCGTTCTGCTGTGAATGCAACACCTCCTCATTGCAAAGGAAGACGACTTCGTGCACGATGAAGAACAACGCTGCGCCGGCCCTCCTTGTTGTATCACACCCGACTCTTTGCATACCAATACGAGCCATCCTCTTTAGTATTGGTGCTGACGGAGGCACTTCCACGTCCAGCTCGGCCCCGTCCTTGCCCTCCGCTCATAATAGATATTGGCAGGTGCGGCACAGATAGCGCTAATCTGCATCCTAACAGGATTTCACGTGTCACACGGTGGCTTTCTCATAGCTGCCTCTTTCAATTCACAACTTTGTCATGCTGCTAATAGCATTTCACGGCGACGCAGTCCTCGGCCTTCGGAGGGGGAAGAATGTGAGCAGGTGAATTAATGCCATGCACGGGATTCAGCTTTGAAATTTCTTAAATAAATATCATTAAAATTCAACAGCAACAGATTTATTCATTGGAAACAGGGGGAGTTGGAATTTGCTAGTTTGTCTTAAACAGGAACCTAAAGATCCATCTGACACGAGGATGAAGAGTTGGAGGTCGTCTGAGTTGAATCATTCCTTTTTCCTTCATTAACATGTCAGACTAATTTCACTGCAATAAGGTTTTATGTTTAGTATCTTCCTCTTTGTGACTCTCACGGAATATATCGACATTTTGGTCCTGGCTATGACACTTATGTCACTTAAAGTTCTTTTTTTGTGTTTTAAATGTAGAACAGATTGAGAAGGCTAATAGCCTGTATGAGGGACGACAAAATTTGTTTTAGTTGTGTGTTGTTGTTGTTTGTTTGTTTTTTTTTTCAGATCAGTGCCTCCTCAGTATTTTCTCTGTTTGTTTAAACTTTTGAGCAGAAGCTGCAGTTTTTTTGTCTCTTTATGAAGATTTAAATGCAACTCTTGTCACGCCACATTCGCTTTACTTCAACACGTGTGAAGGACTTTAGATGTTGAATTTACGTGCTCGCCTCGGCCTCATCGGTGACTTACAGGATTAAATAATAAATCCATGAAATGAAAACTTACAGCTTCAAAATTTCCAGTTGATGACGTTACCAAAAATATGTGTGAAGTGTCTTCTGGCCCTAGAATTTACACAAACATCCTGCAGATTGATGGATCGGTGTGTGTGTGACTCAGAGTGTGCGCTTCATCTAACCAATCTAATCAGGTTCATTAGCTTCCTATTTAATGGACAGCCGAGATAAGGAGAGGAATCAGTTGATATTGTGCATTTGGCAGAGGCACGGCGAGGAGACCCGTCTATCCCGCTGCTCTGAATCACGCTCATTGAGAAGGAAGCGGAAATTACCACTCTGGTTGGAGACTGCGCTGACTGGAAATGACCCGATAAAGACCAACCGCAGCCTGAAACCGACCGCCCGGCCAACGAACTGAGCTGATTTTACTTGTTTGAGTCACGTGAGCCGAAGTCAAGAACAGCTGCAGATGAGATTCAGGCGTCGAATTCTCTAAAATCACCGAGCTGTTTCCTTCCCTTCCTTCATTCTTTAAATGATTCTTTAAATCTAAATTTGCACCAGTCGTTTGCTCTCCAGTCTCCTTCAGTAAAAAACAGTCCGCTCTGACGCAGCCTTAAACCAAAAACGGTCACAGGTGTGTTTTGTCAACTTCTCAGGGGAGAATAACGTTAGATGAGAGACTCTTACACAATAATGCGACGCACTGTGCACTGGCTGGTGCAGCTTGTGTGTGTTTGTGTGTGTTCCCTCCAGTTCATCATCTCCACCAGCTTTTCAGAGCTGGTCTCTGGTGGCATCCAAACTCAGGCTCTCTCTCTCAGACAGACCTGCCACAGCTCTTCACTTCAGTGACAGTAAAACCTCTTTCTTTGACTCGTTGCTCTGCTGAAGCTGAGCGTCTGAAGCGGTCAGATATAAAACCTGCTCTGCCTGAAACTGAGAAGAGGACCGATCAGGTTCAGGAGCTACAAAGAAAACCTGTAAAATCCCTGAAATCCTCCAGAATTGTATTTTATTCCTGCTCCAGAGTCCTCCTGTGACTCCAGCACATAGAAGCAGCAAATAAAAACATTTCCTGTGTCATTTTTCTTTTTTATTTATATATATATGTTTTAAACAAGATGTATACATCTCATTTCCGGAGCAGCTTTTGCTTGGAGCCAAATGTTATTAAAGCTGCCGTCTTTTAAAACTTTTTTCATATGCAAATGCACAAATTGCTGTTTGTCTTTCTTTTCTTTTTTCTTTTTTCTTCTGCTTCACAAAATGCAGAGAGCGTCTTATTTAACCTTGTTATCGCCCGCTCCTCTAATCTCAAAACAACTACACAACCACTTCCCCTCCTGCACATCCAGACAGCTCGGTAAATATCTCTCTGGTTCCCAGCGCTTTTCTGCAGAAAATAATAATAAAAAAAAAAAAAACCTTGTGCGGTTTTTGTGAGGTTTGTGTGCGTTTGTGTCTGACCCAGCGTGGGCCAGTTTCTACTGTCACACAAATCACCAGGATGAAAAAGGTCGGTCCTGTGACGGGAAGCTGCTGTATCATCTGATGTGTCAGCGCTTTGATTGTGTCAGTCCCGCCACATGTCAGCCATTTTGTTTGAGGTCTTCGTGAGGAGCTGAGCAGGCCAGACGCTATACTGTTTCACCCCCTGGGGAGGATTTTACCTCCGACGCTGCAGCCGCCGCTGCTCATATGGAGACCTGGTGGTCTAAGTGGGAAGGACACAGCAGGTCGAGCAGACACTTTCTTACCTCCCTAATAGGAGCCTGAAGGTCTGCAAGGAGGGAAGAACAGGAGTCATCTGGTTCTCAGCATTAATTAGCTCTTTAAATATGACCTGACCTTCCTCTAAAGTCTTTATGGAACGCTCCCATTAAACTTTCACAGGGCTGGTGGGGCAGAAGGAAGTGGAACCTTGTAATTTAATAAATGGTCAAACCTTTTTTATGATTTTTTTTTTCAGAGCTGAGGACTCAGGGTCTTCCTTAAAGGAAGATGCTTACAATCTTTTCTCGATTTCGACACTCGGCT
Source organism: Echeneis naucrates (assembly GCF_900963305.1). Classification (NCBI taxonomy): domain Eukaryota; kingdom Metazoa; phylum Chordata; class Actinopteri; order Carangiformes; family Echeneidae; genus Echeneis; species Echeneis naucrates. The sequence continues at coordinate 1,663,821 of NC_042518.1, forward strand.
CGCACAGCCTCATCAGTCAAAGTTTTTTCACCTTGTCAGAAATAATCAGCTGATTGGTAGAGAGGAAATGTGGATGAAGCTAACAGTTAGCCTGTTCTGGGACTGAGCTAAATGTCTCCATTGACCTGCGACTGAAGATCAGGTCAATTAAAGAGAATCAACAGAAACCTCCGACACGACAGGAAGTTATAAGATTCACTGTAAAGTCACGAATCTATCAAAGAAAACATCCGAGGCCGTTACAGACTGAGATTATGCTGCACGAGGGTTATGGTTAGATATGAAGATGATTATCTATAGACCGGATTGCTAATTAGTGATGTGCTGCACACCACGTCCATCATCCACCACCAAACTCAAATATTTAGCTGCTCATCTCCATTCCTCAGCTAACTGATCAATTTTACGTATTGGAAATGTTCTGAATCTGTGTCGACTTCAGAATCCACAAATGAGACAGAAGAACTCTGATCTCATCTCATCAAAAGTCTAAACTTTTTTTTATCTTTTTACAAATTCTTCCAGGAGTCTTCAACACAACACATGAATATTTGAGTAACGCAGGCAATCAGAGCGGGAAGAAGCTGTGCAGACAGATATTAAAATAATTACACTTCATCAGCTTAAATCACAAAAGGGGGTTCAGCAAAAGACGGCGGCTCTATTAAACCCAGAGGTGAGACGAACAGCGACGCCGTCTCTGATCGACATTAAAGCATCACACTCATGATGCAAGTTTGATTTTATTTATTCCACAATTGCAGAGTTGAAAGTTTTCAGTTAGCGTCTGCAGCTCGGGAAGCTTCAGAGCTTGGCAAGTAATTCCTGGGTGGGGGGGGGGGGTAACTGCAGCAGGTTGTCCCAATAAGACAAGGTCACCTTAAGTGGATTGGGATTTAGAGGAGGAGGAGTGGGTGGGGGTAAACAATTCCCTGAGGAGAAAAACAGGGAGCAATTCATGAAAAAGTAATTAAGCAGGATGCACATCAGTGGAGGCTACAGGCGGAGAAGGGAGATGAATAAGCCCGGGGGGGCGGAGGGTGGGGGGTGGAGGTGGGGGGGTTGTACGCAGGAATTCTGCTCTAAAGAAAGGGCGGACGGTTGGACTATAAAGTGGAGAATCAACAGGTTTGGGTAACTGATTTTACTGCTTTCTTACAGCCGTAGTGCAGTTAAGTCTGAGTGTGTATTGAAGTCTACAGGAAAATGGATTAATGCTCTCAGTTTCATCCCTCCCTGACACAGCAGCTCACAAACAGAGGGGTGACACCTGTGCAGTGATCGATCTCAGCTCAACTCAGGAAACATTGTGGTGAAAAGTTAAACTTCTGTTCAGTACAGTTGGTCTGGAAAAGTGAACCTGAACCATAAAGGCAGCAGATTAGAAACGGCACCGTCAGCCACTCACACATAACGGCCTCATAAAGGTCTTGGCACAAAGTTTGCTGAGTAGAAACGTTCTGGCTGCTAACACAATCCGCCACTTTAAAATAGAAAGAAAGCTCACTGACATAAACGCTCATGTGCTGGTGATTTTTCAGAAATCAGAGTTACTAACATCTGCCAGCGCTGTTCACTTTGGGCCATCCCCAGGAATGATTCTTGGAGTTTTAAAGACTCATTCCATGTTGTTCCGTTGCTGAAACAGAACCATTAAATGTTGCCGACGTGAACCAGCTGAAGACAGAACAGAGATGGACAGACGTGGGGAGGGAGGCAGTGAACGCATCACCCCTCCCAGCCGTCCAGCACCTGCTGATATCAGACAAAAATCACTCTCAGACGAGTGGATTTAAAACTAACAACATAAATACGGTGACGCAAGCGGCCAGCTATTCGGAGCTTTTAATGTTCGACAGCAGGAGAAGCACTCTGAAACACACGGATCATGAATTCGATGGGGAATTGCACCTGGCTGCTAGTATTTGCTCACAGAAAAATCAAACATGTCAATCTTGTACCTTCAGCTTTGAGGGGTTTAATATTTTTGCACATCCGCTCGAGAAGACAGAGAAAGGAAAACGGGGAGGACGAGGTCATGGCTGGGCTGTTTATAGTCAATGTGCAAAAGGTCGGCAGCTGAATTCACAAAAACCCTTTTTTCTTGTGCGTCCTTCCCTCCCTTTGGTCAGATAATAGAAAGACATTAACATAGTGAGCAAAGCACAGCTCATCAAGACAGCATGTTAATAAAAAGGCAGTTTCCAAGCTGCTGCTAAAATCCTGATTTTTATAACCATGACGCAATAGCATCGGAAAAAATCTGTGAATTCTGTTAGAATTAGTCATAAAATGAGAAAAGTGGAGGCGACTGCAGATCAGAAAGATTTGAATGAAACAAAAAGAGTTTGTTCAGAAAGACTCGTTTTGAAGTGAGGCGGGGGGGTTCTTGGGAAAACAAAGGCGAAACGTTGGCACCACTTTACACAACCTCCACATTACGTCACATGGTATAACTTTATCAATCAGATACAAGGACAGAAGGCAGCAGAGAAGACAAAGAGGGAAAGACGTCCAACTGCTCACATCAACCCAGAGATCGTGGGGGGGGGGTCAGCTGACATGTAGAAACCGTCTCTGATCTGCAGCGGTGTGTTGGGGCGAGGGCAGGATGAAGTCAGCAGTGACACGGCGCACATCTGTCAGTCTGTATCCCCCCTGACAGGTGCTGGGTGGGCGGCATGAGGGCTGCCAACAGCCAGCTGTTAAACTCACACACGCACGATGGAGGCTGACAGGACCTCCGCTTGGAGGTGACAGCCACAGATATCAGGGTGTGGTACGGGGGCCGACGGGTTCAGCCAGGGGAGAGTCGCCGCCGCCGCAGATGTTTAAAACACCAACGTTTGTTTGGCAGGATTCATCCGGCGCTTCATGGAAGATGACACTTGCTGTTTTCAGACCTGCTGTTAAGTATTAGCTTCCAGGCATCGTGTCAAAATTTTGCGGGCATGTGGATGTGTACGAGCCTTCAACTTAAATTTCCCAACGGGGGGGGCGGCTGGGAGAATATCAACATCATTTCATATCATTGCTCTCTTTAAAGTGTGACACTAACAGCTAAAGGGCTGAGTTTTTATTCCAGTGACGGTCTGTCACGTCTTCACAAGCAGGTGCATTAAGTCTCTTCTCAGGGGCCGGCTTCCACTGATTAAATTCTTGGGATTAGATAAACTCATTTTGTATGCTTAATATTTTAGTAGGAAGTCCTGCTGATACAGCGGTAACCTTTTAAAAGCTAGAACGTCTGCTCTATCACAAACCCAATAAAATGCACTTTTTTCCTAAAGAAAAACACCTTTCTTCTTTTTTTTGTTTGCCATTTGGATCAGAAGCATGAACTGGTTCATTCCAATCACTTCAACTACGACTTTCAAATTAAAATTCCCTCAGATCTTGTCATTCATTCAGGATGGCGGTTCACAGAATACACCTGATTATTTCAGATCGCCAAACTCTGTCCACCATAACTTAATACACCGATCTGGAACATTTACTTACCTTGCAGACGCCCTAAAAAGTGTCCACGGCTGTCTGGACTTGCACTGTTAATCACTGACTCCCTTAAAGAATCCTTGTCTTCTTTCAAGCCTGCTATCATGAAAACCACCGTTGGAAATATTTCTGGCTGGCAGAAGCAGCCACTGTGAAAAATAAAATCTTACGACTCTGGCACTCTGCAGCCCGGTGACTGTGCTGTGATTACCGGCCAAGGGCACTCGACTGGCCTGCCTGTGTGTGAGTGACTTTTCTTATCAGGTGCGAGCAGAAAGCAGGTTGTGTGGCTTTTTCTCCCCAGCGGGAAAGCGGAACATTTGGAGAACGTACCGTAGGAGATGGGGATGTCCAGATCGCCCTGCCAGGACATCTGCCCTGATTCATCTATGGAGTGCTGCGCTGTAAAAACACAATGACAAAGCCTCTTGTTTACGGCTCATTCTTCCTCTGACACTCCTTCCTGTTTATTAGATTTCCAAAAGAACACAATCATCTGGTAACGTATTCCTGTGCCACGCTGCATCCCTGCTGCTTTCTGTGTGTGCTGGTTCGGCAGAAAGAGGATGATAACGTGGCACACGGACTGAACGCGGTTTTCATGACTCTGCCAGGTGAAGGCCTGATAATGAGGACGGGCTTTACCTTTCAAGTGGCCGCGTCCGAGTGTCACGAACCCGGAGGAGACGAAGTTGTGGAGGTCTTGGCCTCCGTGTCTTGGCAGGGTGTCTTTGCCATAGTGCCCTGGGAAGACAAAAACAAAATATCAACAACATATTTTGAGGGCTGGAAATGAAATTTGCTCTTCATTTCATTTTTAGGAAAGGTGGAAATGGGCTAATTTGTAGACACCTGTTTTTTCCCTTCAGCTCGGTACCACTTAACTACATTAACTATTAGATTGTCCTGTTCGCGGCCAAGCTAACTACTGTGTCCGTGAAAAACACTGTTGTACCTGCTTAGATTGACGCTGTTGGTAGCATCCCTGGAGTTAACTAACCTATCTAGCTGTTACCAGTTGTTAGCTCGAGGTTGGACCTGAAACACAACAAATCCACATTTATTTCAGACAGTTTGTACCATCGATTGTGTCCCAGTTGTGCTTTGTTGTAAGTATAGAGGACGATCTTTAAGGAGCAAACAAACATCTTGTTCCTAAAAATTTAGATTTAAGATGATAATTTCTCCTGTCCTGAGTAAATGTGAAGAAATGCTGAGGCCATCTTGTGAAGTCAAAATGAAGCGGAACACATTTCCTTTTCAAAATACACCATTAATGATTCACTCAGGCGGTCTTCGCACCAACTGATGACAATCTCGTCGTAATAAACTGATTTCTGCAGCATTTTAAATGCTGGTGTGACTGGACTTTCATACTGAGAAACATCTGAACTCAACTCCCACATCGTTTGTGCCATTTCATAAAAGAGCAGCCGCAATTGACAAGAATACTAAACAGGGCGAAAATGGCATAACTGACGAAACTGGCTCTCAGGTGGGATCATCAGCTTGTCAATATGTAATGCTTAAGGATGCCAAAGACGCCGTCTGCAGGTTTCGGGTCCATTTATCAAACATTCCTCCTTTTTTTCTTCACAGTGAATGAAATATTGGATTTAAGTGGACAGTGAAATTGCAGTGCTTTTGGCTCCTCAAGGGGAAGATGATTGGTTTTTGGTACACTTGATTTTACAATCGATTTGGCCCTTGTTTAAGATTTTGGAGCATTGTGCATTACACCCCAGGTCGACGCCCTTTTGGCTTTCCCTCGTGCTAACAGATCGCTGTGTAAAGCTTTTTAAACCACAACACCCGTAAGTCTCTGCTATAATCGACAGTACAGCGTGAACTCGAGCTGTCAACAGTCAATTGCCCTGCCGGTCAGAAATAAAGCAACAAAGTGTCCACAAACTGAGAGAAAAAGAGCAAAAAGCTAGAGAGTCTTCCCACCAAGCGTCCTGTCCGTCTTCTCTGCTCTCTCTTTTCTCTCCGTCTTTGTCTGCGTTAACTGGCGAGCAGTTAAATGCCTCCTTCTCAGAGGAACCACTTCAAAGTCAATAGCATCACTCAGACCTCTGGGCCTTAGGAAGCCGAGATCGAACGGCATTTCAAATTATCATAATGAGGAAGAGCACCTGGGACCATTATGCCCGGTCTTCATCTCTGAGGCTTCAGCTCCATAGCTTGTTTGTTTCTTTTTAATCAAACCCAGTGGATGTCTATAAACTCATTGCTGACGAGCTCGTCGCTGTTAATTTGAGAGTTTGGAAGAAGGCTGTAAACAGCTAGTGAAAGGTCTTGAAATATTTTTATGTATCTGGAGATATTTTATTATTTATTTTTTCTTGTATGGTAACTGTGATATATCTATGCAGATAGTAGAAGAAGAGTTTCAGTGATGTCTCCAAGGGTGAACTGCTGATGAATCATAACCTCTGCTTGCTGCCAAGGACGGCACCGTGGAGCTGAAATCAGGTAGCCGGAGATGCTGACTGTTATAGAAATTGCTCCCATGTGGCAGGAACAAACCTATAGACCCTTATTATCTCTGGAAATATTCCTCAAAATTGCCTTATCTACTTTCTATAATGACTAACCATACTTCTCATCTAACGGACATGAATGAAGGTTGAAGTGTTTTATTCCAGAGATAAAAACTCAAATATCCTGAAAACAGTACAGTATAATGCGCGGAGTAATGTTTGAATTGGCCTTCGGGGAAAAGTAAACAGTCGTGAAATTAGGGAGTTGCGTCGGCACATTTCTGCTCTCTGTCACAGAGGTGGGGGGGGGGGCAAAAGGGGGTCATGTATTAAACAGACAAGGCTTATCCTAAATGACTGCTGCCGTTAGCGGGGTTGTCATCCTTCGGGGAATCTTTACCTCCGGCTTGGAAATAGCCTGACAGAACAAATTTAACTCAAGGTCTGCTGGCTACGCCTTTTTAGACAGCTTTCAACAACACCTCATGGTCTTCTGCTTTGGGGAATACATTTAAAACCTCCATTGATACGCATTTATCTATTTGCTGTTGTTGTTCTTGTTGTTTTCGTCCTTGAGGAAGTCTAATAGGAGTAATTCAAGTTCTACCCGAGATGTTTCAGTTTTTGGAAAATGCTAATTTTAAATTTGATGCTGCAGTCAGCAATCAAGGAAGTTAGCTTAGCATAAGTGAGTGGAAAGAGGGGGAGCAGAGGAAAAATTTACCTTTCTGAATATTTCAAAATATTTTGATAAACTACTCTAAACATCTTTAAACATCTTGAATTTGCTACACCTTTGTTTCATGATTGTTCAATCCATATAAAAAGTGTTAACCTGATCATCTGTGGCTCTGTTTCTCAGTTTGCTGCATTGGTGCGGAGTGCTGACCTGAACCCCATCCAACACCTTTGCAATGATCTGGAACAGGTCTGCTCTCCTGACATCAGTGCTGGACCCCACTGCTTCTCTTGTGGATGGATGGGAACCAAGGCCCTGAGGCTACTTTCCAAAATCTGTTGGAAAGCCCGGAGCCAGAGTGGTGGGGGCTGTGACAGCAGCAGATTAATGTCCACGGTTTTGGCCTTGCTCACGGGGAGAATGTCGGCTCTCTGTAAATAACATTATAAATAGTGGAGCTCCTCTATAAAAGTGCCTTGAGAACATTGGCGCTGTGTAAATAACTTGAGTAACTTCCTTTGCTGCCACATTTGGGCGTGACATTACGGCGCCTTGCCAATTAGTATTTACACTAAATTCACCCGACCATTGGTTGGAAGCTCGAACTGCTGAAAAAAGGTGGCTGTTCAGGGCTTCCTCCATCATTTACCATTTCTGGTACAGTCTGTCGATGGCAGAAGCCACTTCAAATGCTCACGTTGTGTTGAGTGTATATAAAGTCTGTCATATGTCGCATCATCCCCCCAGAAAACTTCATCCCAAAGTTCGGTCTAGTAGCATTTCAGTCGGCTTCTGGAGGGTTTCAAAACTGCAAATGAACTCAGCTGCTGCGAGAGTCCAGCCGAGATGATTCCATTGTCTGCGCCTCGACATGTGGAAGAAATTTTTCGCCCATTTTCACAGCATCACAGAAACTTTAGGGCACAAAATGAGATGGGAACAGAACTCTGGGAAATTGAAAGTGATAATGCTCACTCTAGGACGATTGTGGAGGACACCGGAAGACATCAGCGTTACATCCGAGTATAATATCTCTTCTGGAACACCATGTGGGATGACTTCACATCACGCACTCCTCTTGTTTGGACCCAAGAACCAACTGCTGCTGCATGTCATCAGCCTATTTTTATTTATTTCTTTTCTTATTGTTTCTCCCCTCTTGTGTCTGAAATGCTATAAAATTGCCCTCCTTGGCTTATTTGTAATTATTATCCAAAGGAGTTCAATAGAGATGTGACTGAACAAAGGAACTGAACTACATAGGACAACATTAGATGACACTTTTTTTCTGCTCAGTGTTCTGCAAATATCGGTTTAAATCTATAACCTTTATTTTGTCCACCTATTACTTCTGATCTGCTGCCGTGACGCTGAGATATCGGCCCACACCGGGGGAGAGCTGGAGCCGCCAGCTGCCCTCTGAAGGGCAATCTCATAAACCTGAAGTGGAGCTGTACATTCCAAGCATTTTCAAAATCTGTTCTCCATCTCCTGACCACTTAAATGTGGCCTTGATAGTGGATGAAATAAAAAGGTCAAAGAAAGGTGGAGAGGAGAATTTGTCCAAAAAAAAGCCACTACAGTTAGCGTGCAGGGAGAGTTCATCCGGCTCATAAATGAGCAATGCTTTTCTTTTTGATAATAAACTTGTGTAAATACTGAAGACCTTGAATTAGTGCTGAGAAACATAGAAGTATTAACAATTCCAGAGATCAAGTGGTCAACTGTGTATTAATTTAAATAAATCCTAACAGCAGGAGGAGGTCTTTAAAATAACACAGGACATTGTGTGATGTGAAAAAACTTCGGCTCCGTTCGTACATTAAAACGAGTTGTTATGTTATGATGGATGGCGTGACGCCACCAAGTAGGATATACAACAGTGTTTTCAAGCTTTGACTGCAAATTTGCTGTTGCCTTATTTGGAGAAGACGGAGGAGAGAGGAGTGAAGCTGACCTGCTCGTTGCTCTTTTAAATGAGACCATCATTTAAAAAACTGAGATGTTTTCACGTTTGTCTGGAGACAGCATTTGCCATAAACCAAAATTTAACCCTTAAACATCTCTCTAAAGAAGCTGTGTGTGAAAGTGTCACAGCATTGACACAAATAAAAACAGATGAATGTGCTCAACCAGAGACAAACATCCAGCTGTTCAGAATTTCTATTAAAAATTATATAGTCAGCTTTGACTGTTCCAAAAAATCTTTAAATCTCTAAATTCCCATCACTGTTGCTCATAAAGCCTGAGTCATGTCTTCCTGGCTTGGACACCCACCCTCCGCTCCGATGACTTCACACCATTCACCCTTTGAATGTGACAGTCTTCTACAGCAAACACAAGCTGGCTGGACGATTCAGACCTCTTCTCTGTGGGTGTTTGGACCAAATGACCGACACAGAGCTGTGTGCACTTATGAGTCACGAAAGGGATTCATCCTTATGTGTTTTTAACTTAATGTGGTGCACATCACTGAGTGGGGTGAGACATTTTACATGTTGCTTGCTTGTTCTCTCGCGACAAGGAGAAATAATGAGTCACAGTGGGAAAAAAAATCCTTCAAGTTTAACATTTTCAGTCTGGGAATTAAAAAAAACCTGCTGACACATTCGTGCTCTCTGACTGCTTTAAAAAAAATAAAACATGGTCATACATTTTTAATATGTCATTTCCTTTTTGCCTGATCTGTGGACAGAGGTGTTTGGTCACTGTCGGTTTTGTCTTTGGATGGAGATTAAGTTGCTTTCATTTGGGCTCAATCTTATTAAAACACTGCAGGGCCTCGGGACAGAGCGGGCCTTCTGCACAAAGTCATTTGGTTTGTTGTTTATTCAGTAAAACACGCAAGTAAGCACAATATACCCCTCCAAAATAAAGCCATTTTATCCGGGGCCATCTACTGCCTTAACAGCAAGTAACGATGCAGGTGGTGCCCATCACTTTAGGTGATGATGTGCTTTAGCGGTGCGTGCAGAGTTATCAAACAGATTTGCAATAAATTTAATTAGCACCAAGTTATAGCCAAAGTGCTCGGGGGGGCCTGGAGCTGTTGCCAATTTAGCCTGGCTGAGTGGCATTATTTTCTGTTTGTTCAGCCTCAGTGGCTTTCCCTTTTCTGACTTCTGCTTTTGTTCATTGCACAAAAAAATACAAAAGAAAAGTTGTAATAAGGGATTTTTTTTCAGTCCTGGACTTTCTGAGCTGATAATTTAGAGGCTTAATAGCTACATAAAGAACTAACCTTAGATGAGATGAATATATTTCTGAGTACAGAGCAGGTCAGGTCTAGACCTCCATCCTTTTTAGCACCGCCTTCTCCTCCTAATGTGCTTTCTTCTCTTTAAGAAAACAAGATGGCCGTCGGCTAAATTACAAACCGGAGGCTGACACAACGGGTGACGTCACGGCTGCCTGACACTTGAGAGAGACGCATAGATGGAAAGATAGTGTACTTTTTTTTGTTTCAGTTTGTCACGGAGCTGTTTGTCTGCTCAGAGTCTGTCTCGGCTTTCCTGTCCATCTCACCAAAACATACACTCAGTGACTTGATATTGTCCAGTTACATCCAAAGCTCTCCCCCAGCTCACATTTAGTGTTCGGAAGTGCAGTCAAAACTGTAAATTATTTCTGATTTGAAAATGATGATACTTCAAATGTGGCAGACAGAAGATGTTTTTAGACCATCTGGATTGGTGACCAACCGGCTAACTGCCTACTGCGTCCATTTCCCTCCAAAGTTCTGCTAAAATAGCGTCACCCTGCTGCAGAGTCAGAAAAGCAGCACAGATCCTGCAGTTCAGCTCTCCTGATACGTTCCCTCCGTTGTGGGTGATGGTGGCGGAGGAGGGTGGAGGCAGGGTGACACCAGAGTGAAACATTACACTGTTGAATCTGGGACACCATACTGGGGCACTTAGCAAACGAGCTGATCCCTGGAGCAGGGATCTGGAGACCGACCGGATAAAAGTAGGAGGAACAGCGTTGCACCACGGAATTATCTCCGGACAAAAAAACCTTGCGTCTCTGGCAGAAGATGATAATTTGCATCTCAATTTTGAGGCAGTGCTGAGTAGGCTTATGGGACTGGAGCGTGAGGGAGAGGAGAACTCATCCAGGGCCTCGCTCTTAATTCTCTGTATATTTCCTTATGTTGAGGGGGACGCTTCAGATTTTTAATACCACTGAAATAATGACAATGACATTTTCCGTTGAGCTTCATGAAAGCAGCGTTGCCTACCGTGGTTGGTGTGAACTGGTGTGTAATGATTCTTCAAGGTCCTCACTGGCGTCTCGTCTTTGGGTGACCCATCCATGGCGGCGATGTCTTCATGTTCGTACTGAGATGCTTGAATTGGTCCTTGTTGCCTCAAAATATCTGCCAGGGCTCTGAAAGGAAGAC